>NC_139989.1:69572290-69909790 GCF_964263955.1 Coregonus lavaretus
ATACATCCAACCGGCCTCACAACCACAGACCACGTGTAATCATGCCAGCCCTGGACCTCCACATCCGGCTCCTTCACCTGAGGGATTGTCTGAGACCAGCCGTCCGGACAACTGATAAAATTGTGGGTTTGCACAACTGAAGTATTTCTGCACAAACTGTCAGAAACCGTCACCGAGATATTATGACGAGATCCTAAGGCTCATTGTCGTGTCATTCATCCGCTGCCATCACCTCATGTTTCAGCATGATAATGCACGGCCCCATGTCACAAGGATCTGTACTCAATTCCTGGAAGCTGAAAGTTCCCCAGTTCTTCCATGGCCTGCATACTCACCAAACATGTCACCTATTGAGCATGTTTAGGATGCTCTGGATCGACGTGTACGACAGCATGTTCCAGCTCCTGCCAATATCCAGAAACTTCGCACAGCCATTGAAGAGGAGTGGGACATTATTCCACAGGCCACAATCAACAGCCTGATCAACTATGCGAACGAGATGTGTTGCGCTGCGTGAAGCAAATGGTGGTCACACCAGATATTGACAGGTTTTCTGATCCACGGCCCTACCTTTAAAAAAAAGTTATCTGTGACCAACAGATGCATATCTGTATTCCCAGTCATGTGAAATCCATAGATTAGGGCCTAATTTATTTATTTCAATTGACTGATTTCCTTATATGAACTGTAACTCAGTAAAATCTTAGAAATTGTTGCATTTATATTTTTGTTCAGTGTATAAGGTACCTGTCCCAGTCTGCGTCCCAAATGCCAACCTATAGGCTCTGGTCAAAAGTAGTGCACTTCAGTATATAGGGAATAGGGTTCCATTAGAGATGCAGACTCTCTGAGGGGAAGGAGATCTGACATGTAGAGACAACACCATAACCACGTCAGCTTCTCTCTCTCTCTCTCACACTCTCTCTCTCTCTCTCTCTCTCTCTCTCTCTCTCTCTCTGTCTCTCTCTCTCTCTCTCTCATTCTCTCTCTCTCGCTCTCTCTCTCTCTCTCTCTCTCTCTCATTCTCTCATTTCAATTTAAGGGCTTTATTGGCATGGGAAACATATGTTAACATTGCCAAAGCAAGTGAAGTATATAGTAAACAAAAGTGAAATAAGTAATAAATATGAACAGTAAACATTACACTCAGAAGTTCCAAAAGAATAAAGACATTTCAAATGTCATATTATGTATATATACAGTGTTGTAACAATGTGCAAATAGTTAAAGTACAAATGGGAAAATAAATCAACATAAATATGGGTTGTATTTACAATGGTGTTTGTTCTTCACTGGTTGCCTTTTTTTTGTGGGAACAGGTCACAAATCTTGCAGCTGTGATGGCACACTGTGGTTTTTCACCCAGTAGATAAGGAAATTTATCAAAAGTGGGTTTGTTTTCGAATTCTTTGTGGATCTGTGTAATCTGAGGGAAATATGTGTCTTTATGGTCATACATTTGGCAGGAAGTTATGAAGTGCAGCTCAGTTTCCACCTCATTTTGTGGGCAGTGTGCACATAGCCTGTCTTCTCTTGAGAGCCAGGTCTGCCTACGGCGGCCTTTCTCAATAGCAAGGCTATGCTCACTGAGTCTGTACATAGTCAAAGCTTTCCTTAAGTTTGGGTCAGTCACAGTGGTCAGGTATTCTGCCACTGTGTACTCTCTGTTTAGGGTCAAATAGCATTCTAGTTTGCTCTTTTTTTTGTTAATTCTTTCCAATGTGTCAAGTAATTATCTTTTTGTTTTCTTAATGATTTGGTTGGGTCTAATTGTGATGCTGTCCTGGGGCTCTGTGGGGTCTGTTTGTGTTTGTGAACAGCGCCCCAGGACCAGCTTGCTTAGGGGACTCTTCTCCAAGTTCATATCTCTGTAGTTGATGGCTTTGTTATGGAAGGTTTGGGAATTGCTTCCTTTTAAGTGGTTATAGAATTTAACGGCTCTTTTCTGGATTTTGATAATTAGCGGGTATTGGCCTAATTCTGCTCTGCATGCATTATTTTGTGTTTTTCGTAGTACACTGAGGATATTTTTGCAGAATTCTGCATCCAGAGTCTCAATTTGGCGTTTGTCCCATTTTGTGAATTCTTGGTTGGTGAGCGGACCCCCAGACCTCACAACCATAAAGGGTTTCATTTCATTTTTATTGCATACAATGCTCTGCAGGCTTTTTCTTTGAGTGCATTCACTGCCATATTAAAGTTTCCCGATGCAGATATGGTCAGACCAAGGTATGAGTAATTTTTAGTGTGTTCAATTATGACGTTGTTCAAGGTGAATTTATATTTGTGTTTCTGACATCTGGGGTTTTTCAGGTAAATCATGATTTTAGTTTTTTGAAATTTACTGCCAGGGCCCAATTATGGTAATATTGCTCTAGAATATTGAGGTTCTGTTGAATACCTTTTTTGGTTGGAGATAGAAAAACCAAATCATCAGCATATAGCAGGTATTTTACCTCTGTGTCAAATAGTGTGAGTCCTAGGGCTGCAGAATGGTCTGCTAATTAATTTATATAAATGTTGAAAAGGTTTTGACTCAAACTGCAGCCTTGTCTCACACCTCGACGTTGTGAAAATAATTATGTTTTTTGGTTTTTCATTTTTATTGCACACTTGTTTTCTGTGTACATACATTGTATTAATTCATACACCTTACCACCAAGCCCTCTTTGGATAATTTTTAAGAGTAGACCTTCGTGTCAAGTAGAATCAAAGATTTTGCCCTCTTTTTTTGTTGGGTGGACGTGTTTATTAATTAGTGTGTGTACGGTGTTTATATGGTCAGTAGTGCGATGGTTGGGGAGAAAGCCAATTTGACATTTACTTATTACAATTTTTCTCGAAGAAAGGTTTGAATTCTTGAATTCAAAATGCTACAGAAAACCTTTCCCAAGTTGCTGTTTACACATATTCCCCTGTAATTATTGGGGTCTGATTTGTCTCCACTTTGGTGGATAGGGGAGATGCGCCCCTGGTTCCAGACATAAGGAAAGCAAACAGAAGTTAGTACCATGTTGAACAATTTAAGCACAGCATTTTGCAACTCAGGTGTGCTGTTTTTTAGCATTTCATTTCTGATGTTATCTAGACCCCAAGTCTTCTTTGGTTTTTATAGATTTTAGCTTTTCATTTAGTTATTGTTGGGTTATTGGGTAATCTAATGGATTTTGGTTGTTTTTAATGACGGATTCAAGTCTTTTTGTGGGATGTTTTTGTATAGATTATCAAAATAAGTTTTCCAAAAACCTTCATCTTGTACAGCTAATTCTTGTGGCTTTGTCGTGCTTAAATTGTTCCACATGTCCCAGAACTGATTTAGGTCAATTGCGTTTTCAATTTCATCAAGTGTCTTACAGTGAGGGAAAAAAGTATTTGATCCCCTGCTGATTTTGTACGTTTGCCCACTGAGAAAGACATGATCAGTTTATTATTTTAATGGTAGGTTTATTTGAACAGTGAGAGACAGAATAACAAAAAAACTAAACAAAAATACACATGTCAAAAATGTTATAAATTGATTTGCATTTTAATGAGGGAAATAAGTATTTGACCCCTCTGCAAAACATGACTTAGTACTTGGTGGCAAAACCCTTGTTGGCAATCACAGAGGTCAGACGTTTCTTTTAGTTGGCCACCAGGTTTGCACACATCTCTGGAGGGATTTTGTCCCACTCCTCTTTGCAGATCTTCTCCAAGTCATTAAGGTTTAGAGGCTGACGTTTGGCAACTCAAACCTTCAGCTCCCTCCACAGATTTTCTATGGGATTAAGGTCTGGAGACTGGCTAGGCCACTCCAGGACCTTAATGTGCTTCTTCTTGAGCCACTCCTTTGTTGCCTTGGCCGTTTGTTTTGGGTCATTGTCATGCTGGAATACCCATCCACGACCCATTTTCAATGCCCTGGCTGAGGGAAGGAGGTTCTCACCCAAGATTTGACGGTACATGGCCCCGTCCATCGTCCCTTTGATGCGGTGAAGTTGTCCTGTCCCCTTAGCAGAAAAACACCCCCAAAGCATAATGTTTCCACCTCCATGTTTGATGGTGGGGATGGTGTTCTTGGGGTCATAGGCAGCATTCCTCCTCCTCCAAACACGGCGATTTGAGTTGATGCCAAAGAGCTCGATTTTGGTCTCATCTGACCACAACACTTCCACCCAGTTCTCCTCTGAATCATTCAGATGTTCATTGGCAAACTTCAGACGGGCCTGTATATGTGCTTTCTTGAGCAGGGGGACCTTGCGGGCGCTGCAGGATTTCAGTCCTTCACGGCGTAGTGTGTTACCAATTGTTTTCTTGGTGACTATGGTCCCAGCTGCCTTGAGATCATTGACAAGATCCTCCCGTGTAGTTCTGGGTTGATTCCTCACCGTTCTCATGATCATTGCAACTCCACGAGGTGAGATCTTGCATGGAGCCCCAGGCTGAGGGAGATTGACAGTTATTTTGTGTTTCTTCCATTTGCGAATAATCGCACCAACTGTTGTCACCTTCTCACCAAGCTGCTTGGCGATGGTCTTGTAGCCCATTCCAGCCTTGTGTAGGTCTACAATCTTGTCCCTGACATCCTTGGAGAGCTCTTTGGTCTTGGCCATGGTGGAGAGTTTGGAATCTGATTGATTGATTGCTTCTGTGGACAGGTGTCTTTTATACAGAAACAAGCTGAGATTAGGAGCACTCCCTTTAAGAGTGTGCTCCTAATCTCAGCTCGTTACCTGTATAAAAGACACCTGGGTGCCAGAAATCTTTCTGATTGAGAGGGGGTCAAATACCTATTTCCCTCATTAAAATGCAAATCAATTTATAACATTTTTGACACGCGTTTTTCTGGATTTTTTTGTTGTTATTCTGTCTCTCACTGTTCAAATAAACCTACCATTAAAATTATAGACTGATCATTTCTTTGTCAGTGGGCAAACGTACAAAATCAGCAGGGGATCAAATACTTTTTTCCATCACTGTATTGGTATAATTCAATTTCTTGCATTTCAGTGTATGTTTATACTGTTTCAGAGTTTCAAAGTGTAGCTCCGGTTTGTTCTGCTGTTTTTCTCTCTCTCTCCCTCTTTCCTTCCTTTCTCTCTCTGTATGTGCATGCCTCAGCTTCTCTCTTTCTCTCCCCCCCCCCCCCCTCTCTCTCTCTCTCTCTCTCTCAATTCAATTCAATTCAATTTAATTTCAATTTCAATTTAAGGGCTTTATTGGCATGGGAAACGTGTGTTAACATTGCCAAAGCAAGTGAAGTAGTAGTCTCTCTCGCTCTCCCTCTCTCTTCCCCTCTCTCTCTTCCCCTCTCTCTCTTCCCCTCTCTCTCTCTCTCTCTCTCTCTCTCTCTCTCTCTCTCTCTCTCTCTGTGTGCCTCTATGCTTCAGTTCTTCTCTTTCTTGTAATTCCTATCCCTCACTCTGTGCATGTCCTTGCAGATTCCCTCCATGAAGATATTCATCAAAGACTCCCTGTCTTCATTAACACAATCATATATTTGCGTTTGGTTTGACGTGACATTTTAGTTCTGAGATACATTTTACTGAGGTTAAATATGAACGTGTTCCAAATGTTACCCTACTCCCTATAGTGGTCAAAAGTAACACTGTTTGGGACACAGGCTGCAGTCTAACCTTTCAGCAGGGCAACATTACGTACTCCCCACTTTGTGTCTCAACATTTAAACGTGCATGCATACAGTCTGTTAAGCAGTTACTGTGAACATTTTTAGGGCCAGTTTCCCAGACACAGATGAAGCCTAGTCCTGGACAAATGCTCAGTGGAGATACTTCATTGAAAGTGACCAGGACTAATCTGTGTCTGGGAAACCAGCCCGTGGTGTTCATCATTGTCTCCGGTCTCTTACGTGTTTTATAAAGCCCAGCATGTGTTTTACAGTTACAGCCAAGACCTCAAACAGCAAGCAAATAACTAGTCACCTGGTGTACGTACCTGGTTAATGAAGATAGTGTTTTCCTTGTATCTCAACTCCTACTGATTCTTCACTGGGCCTCAGTCTCAACTCCTACTAAGTCTGCCACCACAGCAGCACATAGGATAGCTCTCTGACTGCTGTGGGATACACTATATAAACAGAGAGCACACACCCGAGAGAGAGAGAGAGAGAGAGAGAGAGAGAGAGAGAGAGAGAGAGAGAGAGAGAGAGAGAGAGAGAGAGAGAGAGAGAGAGAGAGAGAGAGAGAGAGAGAGAGAGAGAGAGAGAGAGAGAGAGAGAGAGACTCCTTGGCGGTGTCGTGTGTGGTTTGGGTTACCCCTGCCATGAGGTCCACTGTGTTCTGAATGTGGGATATTCTGTTCCAACTGTGTTCATCTTTCTCTCTTTCACACACATTTCTGTCCTGACTGTGTTTTTCTCAGATGAAATTTTTCATACTTGGGTTGTTGGTTGAAGACACCAGACTTTATTTTTTTTAATCGTTATTTAGGAGAGTCCAAGCTTATTCACAATGAAAATGTGGTTGTTCAACACGAAAACAAAATTGCACATACATCATACATGAATTTCTGGGTTTTAGTCAGCACAGTGTTTTTCAGTTGTCGGAAATACCTGTCCAGAAATGCATATTAAAACAGTCATTTATGCATACCTTACTGAATGAATAACATGTATTTACTGAAATATCTTACTGAATGGAATAACATGTATTTACTGAAATACCTTACTGAGTGGAATAACATGTATTTACTGAAATACCTTACTGAAGGGAATAACATGTATTTACTGAAATACCTTACTGAATGGAATAACATGTATTTACTGAAATATCTTACTGAATGGAATAACATGTATTTACTGAAATACCTTACTGAAGGGAATAACATGTATTTACTGAAATACCTTACTGAATGGAATAACATGTATTTACTGAAATATCTTACTGAATGGAATAACATGTATTTACTGAAATATCTTACTGAAGGGAATAACATGTATGTACTTAAATGTCTTACCTGTCACACCAGCCTTGGCTTTGGCTCCCCCTCCTGTCCAGCTCAGGCATTCGGCATCGCCGGCCTTCTAGCTGCTGCCGAACCTGCTGCTGGCAAACGCCCTTCACTCATCGGGACTTGTCTCGTCATTATTACACACACCTGGTTCCAATCCCCACTCTATCACTGTATATATACTCCCTCTGTCATTTGTCTTTGTCGTCATTGTATATGTTGCTTGTTTTCCTGAGAGGAATCTCACCTACTATTTCCTGAGTGCTTTATATTTTGCACTGTGGGTTTCGTCCCGCTTTAAGCTATGGCGCTTTAATAAATTCAGTAGTTCTAAACCTGCGACTGCCTCCTGCCTATCCCCTCTACACTTGTGACAGAATGACCGACCCAAGATAACAGGAGGCAGCAGGACATCCTGACCTCTCCGCTGTAGGGGTGAAGACTTGTGCCTGGAGCACCTCAGGACTGCCATGGACGAGGTGATCATACGCCAACTGCAGACTACACCTCCACCTTCCCAGCTCCTCATGGTCGTTCCAGCCACCCCACCACCATCTACATCACCGGTCCACCTGCCCCTCCCGGAGAGGTTTGACGGCACCCCAGCTCACTGTAGTGGGTTTCTCCTGCAGTGTGACCTCCACCTTGCACGTCATGCCGGGACGGCCTCCGAGAGTGACAAGGTGGCCTTGGTGATTTCAGTGCTGACAGGCCGGGCTCTGGAGTGGACGCACGCTGTCTGGGAGAGGGATGGTCCAGAAGTACAGTCCTATGAGCGCTTCACCCAACTCTTCCGTGCCGTTTACGACCACCCAACAGAGGGCCGAGAGTGAGGTGAGCGTCTCCTCCGTCTGCGCCAGGGGTCCAGAACAGCGTCTGAGTACGCTCTGGATTTCCGGACGGGGGCTGCGATCACAGGCTGGAACGACCAGGCCCTGTTGACGGTTTTCCGCAGCGGGCTACAGGCGGACGTCCAGACCGAACTGGCCTGTCGCGATGAGGAACTCACGCTGGACCAGCTCATCGCCATGGCCATCCGCCTGGATAATCTCCTGCGTGCCCGTCGTCGCCCATCCCAGGGGTTCGGGTCTCTCCCAGGAACCTCCAGCGAGACTGAGCCCATGGAGGTGGGCACGACGCACCTTCCCTCAGAGGAACGTCAACGCCGCCGTCAACAGGGTCTCTGCTCCTACTGCGGAGAGTCGGACCATCCCTGGAACACCTGTCCCAGAAGGACAACCAGGCGAGGAAGCGACAGGCCGGGGAGCGCTCCTGCACCTTCCCAGGTAGGCATGGACGTGCCTTGCTCCTCTCTGTCCACCCAGCCCGTCCTCCTCCCTGTCACCTTCCCTGACTATCCTGGTCCCCCACTGAGTCCTGCCCTAGTGGACTCAGGTGCTGCAGGCAATTCCCTAGACCGGTCAGTGGCCTTATCATTACTCATTCCTCTAGTCCCTTTACAACCCCCTATCCCAGTCCATGCCCTAGACAACCGTCCCCTAGGAACAGGACTGGTGAGCAAGACCATGATTCCCATTTCCCTCACAGTTGATCACAACCACCATGAACGCATCATGTTCCTCACCTTAGACTCTCCTGCACACCCCGTAGTTTTAGGTCTCCCCTGGTTACAGTTGCATAAGCCCAGTATATCATGTACAGAGAGGAGGTTGTTGGGTTGGTCGCAGAAGTGTCAGGGGAGGTGTCTCTCGGTGTCTATCTGTGCCACCTCCGTGGAAAGTCCGGACCAGGCCACCCACGTCCCTATCCCGGAGGAATACTGGGACCTACAGGTGGCTTTTTCGAAGTCTCGTGCCACGTGCCTGCCACCTCATCGCCCATGGGACTGCACTATCAACCTACTTCCTGGTTCTACCCTCCCGCGGGGGCACATCTACCCTCTCTCGCATGCAGAGACCGAAGCCATGGAGGTCTACATCCAGGACGTGCTGCCCCCCCCCCGTCCACCTCTCCGGCTTCTTCCAGCTTATTTTTCGTGAAGAAGAAGGACGGAGGTCTCTGCCCCTGTATTGATTACCGGGCACTGTATAAGGCTATGGGTAAATTCAGTTATCCCCTGCCTCTCATAGCCACTGTGATCGAACAGATGCACGGTGCAAAGTACTTTACCAAATTGGATTTACGCAGTGCGCATCAGAGAGGGGGATGAATGGAATACCTCCTTCAGCACCAGCACCGGGCACTACGAATACAGGGTAATGTCCTACGACCTGACAAATGCACCCTCTGTGTTCCAATCCTTCATTAGCGGAGTGTTTAGAGACATGTTGGGTCGCTCTGTAGTGGTGTACATAGACGACATCTTGGTGTAATCCACTACACGCGAGCAACATGTCTCTCATGTCAGGTCCATTTTGGAGAGGCTGATAGGGCATCACCTGTACACCAAGGCAGAGTAGTGCCTTTTCTTCCAGCAGGCAGTCTCTTTCCTGGGCTATCGGATATCCACCGCGGGAGTGGAGATGGAAGAACAGAGTACGGTCGTGGCCTGTTCCCTCCAACATCAAAGCGGTGCAGCGCTTCCTAGGTTTTGCCAACTATTTCAGGCGCTTCATTAGGGGTTTCAGCACAGTGGTTTGCCCCTCTCACCTCCCTCCTGAAGGGAGGTCTTCGACAGCTGCGCTGGACTGGGGAGGCCAACGAAGCCTTTCATGCGCTCAAGGAACGGTTTACGAACGCACTGGTTCTGGCTTACCCTGACCCGTCTCTGCCCTTCATTGTGGAGGTGGACACCTCCGAGGTTGGAGTAGGAGCTGTTCTCTCCCAACGTACTGGATTGCCGCCTAAACTCCATCCATGCGCCTTCTACTCACGGAAGCTGTCTCCCGCGGAGCGTAATTACGGCGTAGGGGATTGTGAGTTGTTGGCCGTCAAGAAGGCGCTGAAGGCATGGCGGCACTGGCTGGAGGGTGGTCAACACCCATTCCTTGTCTGGACGGACCACCGGAACCTAGAGTACATTCGAGCAGCAAAGAGGCTGAACCCGCGTCAGGCCAGGTGGGCCCTATTCTTCACCAGGTTTGACTTTACCCTCTCCTACCGGCCGGGATCTAAGAACGTTAAGGCCGATGCGTTGTCCAGGGTGCATGACACAGAGGATCGGAGGGAGGAAGTGACACCCATTATTCCCCTGTCCCGCATTGTGGACGCGGACTGAACAGGGGAGTGTGCTGCGTTTCTGCCTTTGGCAGAATACGCATAAAACTCCCTCCGTCACTCCTCCACTAACCTCACACCCTTTCAGTGTGTTCTAGGCTATCAGCCGGCCCTGGCACCGGAGTCAGATCGAGGCTCCTGCGGTGGACGATTGGTTCCGGTGCGCCTAGGAGGTATGGAACACAGCGCATACCCGTCTCCAGCGCGTCGTCCTCCGGCAGAAGGCGCAGGCCGATCATCACCCCAGTGTGGCCCCGGTCTTTCATCCCGGTGACAGGGTCTGGCTTTCTACGAAGGACCTGCCCCTCCGCCTGCCCTGCCGGAAGCTGAGCCCGCGGTTTGTGGGGTACGTTCAAAGTTCTGAGGAGAATCAATGAGGTGACGTACAGATTACAGCTCTCCGTCAATTACCGTATCTCACTCTCATTTCATGTATCTCTCCTCAGGCCGGTTGCAGCTGGTCCCTTGGCTAGTGCTGGACCTTGGACGTTGAGAGAGCCCCGGCATACTCCGTCCGCAGCCTGTTGGACTCAAGGCGTCGTGAGGGGTCTCTCCAGTACCTGGTCGACTGGGAGGGGTACGGTCCCGAAGAGCGGTTCTGGGTTCCGACGCGGGACATCCTGGACCGTTCTCTCATTCGGAATTTCCACAGGCGTCGTCCCGACCGACCTGCACCGCGTCCAGTGGCGGCTCCTGAAAAAATTCTCAGGGGGGGCAATTTTTCTGATGATTTAGGTGACCTACACACATTTTAAAAAAGATATGTCCAGCAACAACATGAAGACAGGGGCAGCATATAAGTCAATACCAGAAGCATTTATTGACTGATCTCAAAAGTGTTGGCTTACCAGGGTTGGTGGAGCCCTCAGTTTCATCTTTGCCTCGCAAAGCTAACTCAAACACTCCGCAAAACTTCACACACTGGATTAGCCGGCTGAGGATGTGGCGGTTCTTGCTAATGTCGTAGTAAATATATTTGTTATAGTGAATATGGAATATGATATGTTGAGTAAAATGTTGTGCTAAGATCTATTTAGGTCAGGAGCTGGTTATAAGTTCTGTTCCTATCCAATAACAATGGACAAAAGGGTCCTATCTTGTCAGCCTTGTCAGCAGGTGGCCAAGGACAACACCCACGCCATAGGCCTCTCAGTTCTTCCAACTCACGAGTTCTTGCTCTGAGGACACACACACACACACACACAAACACACACACACACACATCATCACTGTTAAACACACACACACACACACACACACACACACACACACACACATCATCACTGTTAAACACACACACACACACACACACACACACAAATCCCCTCTCTTAGGCTGAACATTTGAAGACAGAGAACCCGACTCAGAGCCAATGCAACAGTGACAGTAGCCTGGAGGGGACCTCGCCCAACTCATCAGGACCAATCAGAAGATCAGAACTACTAGATTCAACCTACTTCATTTATTGCATAAAATGTCTGCACACAATGTTTCGGGGCTCTCTTCAGATAATAATAATAATAATAATAATATGCCATTTAGCAGACGCTTTTATCCAAAGCGACTTACAGTCATGCGTGCATACATTTTTGTGTATGGGTGGTCCCGGGGATCGAACCCACTACCTTGGCGTTACAAGCGCCATGCTCTACCAGCTGAGCTACAGAAAGTGGATACTCATGGATGCGCATCGCAATTGTAAAATGTCAACACAATTGGAGACACCACGTCATTTTTGGAGACATGTTATTGACAGTAAACTATTGTAGATGCGACTGCTAACTAAATAAAACATTTTAGCTGGCTAGCTAATCATCTTAGCTAAATGTGGGGCAAACAATTCAGTTATTTACCGTTAATTTGAGGGATTGGGGTGAAAGAAATCGAGTTACATAGTGATACTTTACGATATACTGTATTGACAATATCGCAATATTTTAGCGCTAGTTGGCTGTACCTGCACCAAAACACCATTATTGTTCCTTCATAGCTTGTTCTCAATCTTTTCACATTGGGAGCCAATTTGTTTTCAGCACTTTTATTTCCATGACTGATCAAAACTCGTTCTCATGGCTTTCTGATCCCTCTGCAACAGACATATGGTGCGCAATAAAATCACAGTATCGAATCGCAATACGTATAGAATCATGAGACTCGCAATGCTGATGCATATATCTTATCGTGAGGTTCCTGGCAATTCCCAGCCCAAGTTCATTTGCCACAACAAATCTCTTCGCTAGCAAACGCGATGTCTTCTCCAAAACGGCAATGTGTCTCCAGCAATGTTTACTTTTTTGACGTTCTATGGCATCTCCACTTTCCAAGCATATATGACCACATGTAATATTTTGGTAAGTGATGCAAATAGTGAACTATGTAGGGCCAGGATGTAAAATATATGTAGCTGCAGCAATTTCTCTTATCTGATATGGTAAGTAATGGGGCTTAATTTATAGCTCCCTAAGAGTTTGACGAACGGGTCCGTGCACGCGATTCCAGATATCTTTACCTCTGAATAAACTGCCTTTATTATACCATATCCACCCTGTCCAAAGTCTCTACTTGGTCTCAGTTCTCCAGTAAACTTGTGATTATCAACACTAACCTCATCGTTGTGGCGGCGGACAGCTAGCCTGTATCCCTCATCAAGTTGAGTGGCAATGTTATTTTTCCGTTCGTACCAATTTTTGGAAAATCCTCGGGTGTAGGACTTTCCGCCTTTAGTAGAAACCTGTTGAATTATTAAATTTGGTCTGGGAGGTCCTAATTGTTTCGTTGCCAATTTATCTTCATTTGTTCGCCGACAAAAAGGAACTTCTTTCAAAGACACAATCCGCTCTTTTCTCAGTTACGTTCATGGTTACGTTACGTTACGTATGACGAAAGCGCGTAAGTGCAAGCCCTCAGACACCCATAGAGATTGTATTGAAGGCTCTGAAATTTGAAAAAAATAGATTTTACATTAGAGGCTATGAGAGACTTCTGGGCGATTTTCAACCTGACTGAAATCGCCCCAAAAGGGGGGGGAGCCATTTGAAGCACGACTTTAGCCTGATTCGACATTTAGTGGCAGTGTGGCACTGTGGCAGATCAGACGTATAGATTACAACACTGATAACTACTGTTGCCGTGATATAATTGATTAGAAAAAAAATCCCTTCCTTTTCCCGTTTGGCAGTGCGTCGCCCATATCGCCCTATTGAACAGGCCGCCCCTGACCGCGTCTCTTGGGTCGTCCCCAAGGTCGGCGGCGCCCCACTGCTGGAGCAGCGCCTCGTGGTGGTGCGGGGGGGGGGGGGGGGGGGGGGGGTACTGTCACACCAGCCTTCGTTTTGTTTCCCCCTTCTGTCCAGCTCAGGCGTTTGGTATCGCCGGCCTTTCTAGCTGCTGCCGAACCTGCTGCTGGCAAACGCCCTTCTGTCATCAACCCCTGACTTGTCTCGTCATCATTACACACACCTGCTTCCAATCCCCACTATTACTGTATATATACTCCCTCTGTAATTTTGTCTTTGTCGGTCATTGTATATGTTGCTTGTTTTCCTGAGAGGAATCTCTCCTACTATTTCCTGAGTACTTTATATTTTACACGGTGGGTTTCGTCCCGCTTTAAGCTACGGTGCTTTAATAAATTCAGTAGTTCTAAACCGGCGACTGCCTCCTGCCTACTCCTCTCTACACTTGTGGCATTACCGAATGGAATAACATGTATTTACTGAAATACCTTACTGAATGGAATAACATGTATTTACTGAAATACTGAATGGAATAACATGTATTTACTGTAATATCTTACTGAATGGAATAACATGTATTTACACCTGTTGTTCTCATACACCTTATCCAGGGGAGATGGGAGAACCTTCCAGACTCTACACCCTATCCAGGGGAGATGGGAGAACCTTCCAGACTCTACACCCTATCCAGGGGAGATGGGAGAACCTTTCAGACTCTACACCCTATCCAGGGGAGATGGGAGAACCTTTCAGACTCTACATCATATCCAGGGGAGATGGGAGAACCTTTCAGACTCTACACCCTATCCTGGCAACTTTGCTCTGAGTTGTGCCTGTTGTTCACACGCGTATCTGCCCTCTCATTGGCTAGAATGGTCCCACCTGATCTTGCCTCCTCCTGACTGCCTTCCATTTTTTAACACATTTATTTTCATTGTTAGAGTGGCCACTTGAGATTCTGGTCAATATAATGGATAGTCTGTGCTACAACCCATAGAAATCCCCACCCTGTTGACTACTTTGACTACTTTAAAATGGCGGAAGCATGGCGGAAGCCCTCAATGGTGCTGCCCATGCTAAAACAGCCTTTTGGCCACTAAAGGCCGCTATCAATCTCTATGGTCCTACCTCGCAACAGACGCTCCTCATTGGCTGTTTTAAAGTTGTTCAACGTCGAGATTTCCGTTTCCGGTACAGTTGCTAAGTAACACTTCCTGTGCGTTGAACGTGTAGAAAAGTAAATAACGCCGAAAACATGGTGCATTAATTGGGATTATTGGTGAACCGGCAAGAATTTCCCGCGTGAAAATAGTCTTACCTTTGAGAACTGTTGATTTATCGGCAAAATCATGACCCTGACAACGATTAAAGACGGCGAATACACTGCCACTGTCTACAAAATGGTGAGAAGTTGCTCGCTTGTATAGCTAACGTTACATGCCATGGATACTAACGCTAGCCATGATAGCTAGCAAGCTAATGAAACTGGTTATTTGAACTTGTGGTATTCGTATAGCTAGCTAACGTTACAATACGAATTAACAAATTGGGGCTTTAACAAGCTAGCTAACTTTGATTAAGCTAGCCTGACAGACCCTTATATTTCAAGGCTCAGGCTATAGGCTATTTTTATTTTATTTATTTCACCTTTATTTAACCAGGTAAGCTAGTTGAGAACAAGTTCTCATTTACAACTGCAACCTGGCCAAGATAAAGCAAAGCAGTGCGATAAAAACAACACAGAGTTACATATGGGGTAAAAAAACATAAAGTCAAAAATACAACAGAAAATATATATACAGTGTGTGCAAATGTAGCAAGTTATGGAGGTAAGGCAATAAATAGGCTATAGTGCAAAATAATTACAATAGTATTAACACTGGAATGCTAGATGTGCAAGAGATTATGTGCAAATAGAGATACTGGGGTGCAAAATAAATAACAATATAGGGATGAGGTTGTTGGGTGGGCTAATTTCAGATGGGCTGTGTACAGGTGCAGTGATCGGTAAGGTGCTCCGACAACTGATGCTTAAAGTTAGTGAGGGAGATAAGAGTCTCCAGCTTCAGAGATTTTTGCAATTCGTTCCAGTCATTGGCAGCAGAGAACTGGAAGGAATGGCGGCCAAAGGAGGTGTTGGCTTTGGGAATGACCAGTGAGATATACCTGCTGGAGCGCAGACTACGGGTGGGTGCTGCTATGGTGACCAATGAGCTAAGATAAGGCGGGGATTTGCCTAGCAGTGATTTATAGATGGCCTGGAGCCAGTGGGTTTGACGACGAACATGTAGTGAGGACCAGCCAACAAGAGCGTACAGGTCACAGTGGTGGGTAGTGTATGGGGCTTTGGAGACAAAACGGATGGCACTGTGATAGACTACATCCAATTTGCTGAGTAGAGTGTTGGAGGCTATTTTGTAAATGACATCGCCGAAGTCAAGGATCGGTAGGATAGTCAGTTTTACGAGGGCATGTTTGGCAGCATGAGTGAGGGAGGCTTTGTTGCGAAATAGGAAGCCGATTCTAGATTTAACTTTGGATTGGAGATTCTTTATGTGAGTCTGGAAGGAGAGTTTACAGTCTAACCAGACACCTAGGTATTTGTAGTTGTCCACATACTCTAGGTCAGACCCGTCGAGAGTGGTGATTCTAGTCGGGTGGGCGGGTGCCAGCAGCGTTCGATTGAAAAGCATGCATTTAGTTTTAGTAGTGTTTAAGAGCAGTTGGAGGCTACTGAAGGAGTGTTGTATGGCATTGAAGCTCGTTTGGAGGTTTGTTAACACAGTGTCCAATGAAGGGCCAGATGTATACAAAATGGTGTCGTCTGCGTAGAGGTGGATCTGAGAGTCACCAGCAGCAAGAGCGACATCATTGATATACACTGAGAAAAGTGTCGGCCCAAGAATTGAACCCTGTGGCACCCCCATAGAGACTGCCATAGGTCCAGACAACAGGCCCTCCGATTTGACACACTGAACTCTATCTGAGAAGTAGTTGGTGAACCAGGCGAGGCAGTCATTTGAGAAACCAAGGCTATTTAGTCTGCCAATAAGAATGCGGTGGTTGACAGAGTCGAAAGCCTTGGCCAGGTCGATGAAGACAGCTGCACAGTACTGTCTATTATCAATCGCGGTTATAATATCGTTTAGGACCTTGAGCGTGGCTGAAGTGCACCCATGACCAGCTCGGAAACCGGATTGCATAGCGGAGAAGGTACGGTGGTATTCGAAATGGTCGGTGATCTGTTTGTTAACTTGGCTTTCAAATACTTTCGAAAGGCAGGGCAGGATGGATATAGGTCTGTAGCAGTTTGGATCTAGAGTGTCACCCCCTTTGAAAAGGGGGATGACCGCAGCAGCTTTCCAATCTCTGGGGATCTCAGACGTTATGAAAGAGAGGTTGAACAGACTAGTAATAGGGGTTGCGACAATTTCGGCGGCTAGTTTTAGAAAGAAAGGGTCCAGATTGTCTAGCCCAGCTGATTTGTAGGGGTCCAGATTTTGCAGCTCTTTCAGAACATCAGCTGTCTGAATTTGTGTGAAGGAGAAGTGGGGGGGGCATGGGCAAGTTGTAGCGGAGGGTGCAGAGTTGGTGGCCGGGGTAGTGGTAGCCAGATGGAAAGCATGGCCAGCCGTAGCAAAATGCTTGTTAGCCTAACGCTAGCTAACGAACTAAGTGTGTGACCACATAGCTAGCTAGATAGCTAATGTATTATTTTATAACTAGCTGCTAACTCTGTTCTCCTATAGATCAAAGATGGACGGTATGGAGAGGCCATCCACATCCTCAGCCATGAACTGCAGAAACAGATGAAGGTAGTGTGTGTGTGTGTTGTTCCTGTAAAGTTGACTCATTGGCATCAGTGCACTGCACACACACCTTCACCTGATAGTTGTATTGAACTGTTCATTCAATACGTTGTAGTTTCTAGGCAGATCGTTCCTAGTCAGTTCTGATCCACGTGCATATTTGCTATGCTGCATTTGTGAGTAGTTCATGGTAAAATCTTGCAAAGTCCACCCGACTGGCACACAGAATATTATTGTGATACTACAGATCTTGCTATGTTTAGAGAGGATCCCTAAGATCCACAACACACCACCATGTCTGATAACCACCCATGTCTGCTTGCTCGGAGGGGTTGGGATAAAGCAGAAGACACATCCATTGGACATTCGTGTACATCACTTGTAGCCTGGTCCCAGGTCTGTTGTCTCCTTCTATAGCCTGGTCCCAGATCTGTTGTCTCCTTCTATAGCCTGGTCTCAGAGCTGTTGTCTCTTTCTATAGCCTGGTTCCAGATCTGTTGTCTCCTCCTATAGCCTGGTCCCAGATCTGTTGTCTCCTCCTATAGCCTAGTCCCAGATCTGTTGTCTCCTCCTATAGCCTGGTCCCAGATCTATTTGTGCTCTTGCCAACTCCATTGCTGTCATCACCAAGCCAATGTTTAGCATGCCAAGGGGTTGTCATAATAGCACAAACAGACTGTCCCTCAGGCTATTTCATGTGACAAAACATGTAGGGCTCGATTCAATCCGTATTGGCGAAGTTCAGCGCTATAGCATTCTTGAAAATGTAAAGGTAATTTCTGATTGAGCCGATAGATGCAGCGTTTACCGTGAATGCAGTCTCATGGAACATTGCCTTTAATTGTCAATCGCCCTATAGTGCTGAACTTGTTATCCTCCTCCTCCCAGTCGCGGGCAGCCCTATCTCTGCTGGGGTACTGCTACTACCACATGCAGGACTTTACCAACGCAGCAGAGTGCTATGAGCAGCTGACCCAGCTACACCCCGAGGTGGAGGAGTACAAGCTGTATTACGCCCAGTCTCTGTACGGGGCCTGTGCCTACCCCGAGGCCATGAAGGCTACCTTTCTACTGGACAACCCTACCAGCCACACCAAGGTACAGTTCCTACATTCAGTTAGAATACCAAGGTAGAGTTATAATCAGTGTTTCATTAACCCTAACGTCTTTGCAGAAAAGCATCCCCAAAGAATGATGTTTCCACCTCCATGCTTCACATTTACATTTTAGTCATTTAGCAGACGCTCTTATCCAGAGCGACTTACAGTTAGTGAGTGCATACATTATTCTTTTTTTATTTAATTTTTTTCATACTGGCCCCACATGGGAATTGAACCCACAACCCTGGCGTTGCAAACTACCAACTGAGCTACATCCCTGCCGGCCATTCCCTCCCCTACCCTGGACGACGCAGGGCCAATTATGCGCCGCCCCATGGGTCTCCCGGTCGCGGCCGGCAGAGCCTGGATTCGAACCAGGATCTCTAGTGGCACAGCTAGCGATGCAGTGCCTTAGACCACTGCGCCACTCGGTTGGGATGGTGATCTTGGGGTTGTACTCATCCTTCTTCTTCCTCCAAACACGGCGAGTGGAGTTTAGACCAAAAAGCTCTATTTTTGTCTCATCAGACCACATGACCTTCTCCCATTCCTCCTCTGGATCATCCAGATGGTCATTGGCAAACTTCAGACGGGCCTGGACATGCGCTGGCTTGAGCAGGGGGACCTTGCGTGCGCTGCAGGATTTTAATCCATGACGGCGTAGTGTGTTACTAATGGTTTTCTTTGAGACTGTGGTCCCAGCTCTCTTCAGGTCATTGACCAGGTCCTACCGTGTAGTTCTGGGCTGATCCCTCACCTTCCTCATGATCATTGATGCCCCACGAGGTGAGATCTTGCATGGAGCCCCAGGCCGAGGGTGATTGACCGTCATCTTGAACTTCCATTTTCTAATAATTGCGCCAACAGTTGTTGCCTTCTCACCAAGCTGCTTGCCTATTGTCCTGTAGCCCATCCTAGCCTTGTGCAGGTCTACAATTTTACACAGCTCTCTGGTCTTGGCCATTGTGGAGAGGTTGGAGTCTGTTTGATTGAGTGTGTGTGTCACGCCCTGGCTCTGGGGACTCTTAAATGTTGAGCCAGGGTGTGTAGTTTCTATGTTTAGTTTTCTATGTTTGAGTTTCTAGATCGTGTAGATCTATGTTGACCAGGGTGGTTCCCAATCAGAGGCAGCTGTAGTTCGTTGTCTCTGATTGGGGACCATACTTAGGCAGCCGTTTGGCACCAGTCTGTGTGGGATCTTGTTCCGTATAGGTATGTTATTAGTCTACCTTGGACTTCACGTATAGTTTGTTTGTTGTTTTGTTCGTGTTCAGTACGTTAATAAATATGTAAGTTTATCACGCTGCGCCTTGGTCCGTCTCATCCGTAAACGATCGTGACAGAAGATCCCACCAAATGAGGACCAAGCAGCGTGCCCAGGAAGAGAGAATAGCGATGTCTCAGGTGGGCAAATGGTGGTCATGGGAGGAGATATTCGCGGGGAAAGGGCCATGGGCGAAGGTAAATGCCCAGGCAGGAGAGGAGAAACGGTGCCAACCGTGCCGACGACGGACACCCGAGAGGCAACCCCAAGAAAAAAATTTGGGGGGGCACACGCCGTGGACGACAAGGCAGCAGGAGGCAGCGACAGGGCGAATCTGCAGATTAGGAGAGGAGGCCACCAGGTTACGGGGGCTATTGGTCCAGAGGGAGCAGGAGTTATTGGGTCAGAGGGAGGAGCTACAGGAGGCGATAAGGGAGAAGGAGAGTGTAGAGGCACGGCGAGAGGAGCTGGTTAGGCAGCAGAAGGAGCGGAGGTTTATAAGGGAACCCAGTCCCGCTCCTCGCACCAAGCAAGTGGTGTGTGTCGCCAGTCCGGTCCGTTCCTGATCCCCGCACTAAGCCAGTGGTGCGTGTTCCCAGTACGGCCCGACCCATTCCTGCTTCCCGCACAAGGCCAGTGGTGTGTGTTCCCAGTATGGTCCGGCCCGTTCCTGCTCCCCGCACTAAGCTAGTGGTGCGTGTTCCCAGTACGGCCCGACCCGTTCCTGCTCCTCGCACTAAGCCAGTGGTGTGTGTCCACAGTCCGGTACGGCCCGTTCCTGCTCCCCGCACCAAGCCAATGGTGCGTGTTCCCAGTCCGGCCCGGCCCGTTCCTGCTCCCTGCACCAAGCCAGTGGTGCGTGTTCCCAGTCCAGCCCGGCCTGTTCCTGTCCCTCGCACCAAGCCAGTGGTGCGCATCGCCAGCCCGGTCCGGCCTGTTCCTGTCCCTCGCGCCAAGCCAGTGGTGCGCGTCGCCAGCCCGGTCCGGCCTGTTCCTGTCCCTCGCACCAAGCCAGTGGTGCGCGTCGCCAGCCTGGTACGGCCTGTTCCTGCCCCTCGCACCAAGCCAGTGGTGCGCGTCGCCGGTCCGGCCTGTTCCTGCCCCTCGCACCAAGCCAGTGGTGCGCGTCGCCAGCCCGGTCCTGCCCGTTCCTGCTCCCCGCACCAAGCCAGTGGTGCGCGTCGTCAGCCCGGTCCGGCCCGTTCCTGCTCCCCGCACCAAGCCAGTGGTGCGCGTCGTCAGCCCAGTCCGGCCCGTTCCTGCTCCCCGCACCAAGCCAGTGGTGCGCGTCGTCAGCCCGGTCCGGCCCGTTCCTGCTCCCCGCACCAAGCCAGTGGTGCGCGTCGTCAGCCCTGTCCGGCCCGTTCCTGCTCCCCGCACCAAGCCAGTGGTGCGTGTGTCCAGTCCGGCACGGCCCGTGCCTGTTCCACCAGGCACCGGTCAGCTGCTCCACTCCGGAGCCAGAGCAATCCGCTCCACCGGGGTCCGGTCCAACTCCAGTCAGCGGATCCACTCCGGAGCCAGAGCAATCCGCTCCACCGGTGCCCAGTCCAGCTCCGGCCAGCGGCTCCAGTCCGGAGCCTGTACAGTTCGTTCCACCGTCGTCGGGTCCAGCTCCAGTCAGCGGTGCCAGACCAGACCAGACCAGGGGCGCAACAGGGAGGTGGAGAGAAGGTGGTGGTTACGCCCGGAGCCGGATCCGCCTCCGAGGCGGAATGCCCACCCGGCCCCTACCCTGTTATGTTTATGGGGCGCGGTCGGAGTCCGCACCTTTGGGGGGGGTACTGTCACGCCCTGGCTCTGGGGACTCTTAAATGTTGAGCCAGGGTGTGTAGTTTCTATGTTTAGTTTTCTATATAACTCTACCTGGTGGGGCTGGTAGAAGACCTAATTACTTAAAAATCATACAATGTGATTTTCTGGATTTTTGTTTTAGATTCCGTCTCTCACAGTTGAAGTGTACCTATGATAACAATTATAGACCTCTACATGCTTTGTAAGTAGGAAAACCTGCAAAATCGGCAATGTATCAAATACGTGTTCTCCCCACTGTATATACATACATACATACATACATACATACATACATACATACATACATACATACATACATACATACATACATATCCTTTAAAAATATATATATTTCCCTTTATTACTTTCCAACCCCACCATCCCCTCCCTAATTGGAGTAAACTAGTGAACAACAATGCTTACAGGTTTTTTACATAGACGATACATTGGAGATAATATAAGACAAGTACTGGAAACAATATAACACTATGAAAATTCTGGGAAACCAGGCCTGGTATTCATAGCTGACTTAGAAAAGGCTTTCGATAAAGTACGACTAGAATTTATATATATAAATGCCTGGAATATTTCAATTTTGGATAATCTCTTTTACAATGGTTTAAAGTTATTTATAGTAACCCTAGGTGTAAAATAGTAAATAATGGCTATTTCTCAAAGTATTAAACTGTCAAGAGGAGTAAAACAAGGTTGTCCACTATCAGCATATCTATTTATTATAGCCATCGAAATGTTAGCTGTTAAAATCAGATCCAACAATAATATCAAGGGCCTAGAAATCCAGGGCTTAAAAACAAAGGTGTCATTGTACGCTGATGATTCATGTTTTCTTTTAAATCCACAATTTGGATCCCTCCACAGCCTCATAGAGGATCTAGATACTTTTTCAAACCTCTCTGGATTACAACCAAATTATGATGTGTACTATATTATGTGTTGGATCACAAAAAAATACAACTTTTACATTACCGTGTAGTTTACCAATCAAATGGTCTGATGGTGAAGTGGGCATACTCAGTATTCATATCCCGAAAGAAAGAAATGATCTCACTACAATACATTTTAATAGAAAGTTAGCAAAAATAGATACGATCTTGTTACCGTGGAAAGGAAAATACCTGTCTATTTGTGGAAAAATCACTCTTTAGTCATATCCCAGTTTACCTATTTGCTTATGGCCTTGCCTACACCTAGCGACTTGTTTTTTAAATTATATGAGCAAAAAATATTCACTTTTATTTGGAATGGCAAGCCAGACAAAATTAAACGGGTCTATTCACTACTACTAACAATCCCACCAGTTAGAGTTATAATGTTTACTACCAGCCCCACCAGGTAGAGTTATAATGTTTACTACCAGCCCCACCAGGTAGAGTTATAATGTTTACTACCAGCCCCACCAGGTAGAGTTATAATGTTTACTACCAGCCCCACCAGGTAGAGTTATAATGTTTACTACCCGCCCCACCAGGTAGAGTTATAATGTTTACTACCAGCCCCACCAGGTAGAGTTATAATGTTTACTACCAGCCCCACCAGGTAGAGTTATAATGTTTACTACCAGCCCCACCAGGTAGAGTTATAATGTTTACTACCAGACACACCAGGTAGAGTTATAATGTTTACTACCAGACACACCAGGTAGAGTTATAATGTTTACTACCAGACACACCAGGTAGAGTTATAATGTTTACTACCAGCCCCACCAGGTAGAGTTATAATGTTTACTACCAGACACACCAGGTAGAGTTATAATGTTTACTACCAGACACACCAGGTAGAGTTATAATGTTTACTACCAGACACACCAGGTAGAGTTATAATGTTTACTACCAGACACACCAGGTAGAGTTATAATGTTTACTACCAGCCCCACCAGGTAAAGTTATAATGTTTACTACCAGCCCCACCAGGTAGAGTTATAATGTTTACTACCAGCCCCACCAGGTAGAGTTATAATGTTTACTACCAGCCCCACCAGGTAGAGTTATAATGTTTACTACCAGCCCCACCAGGTAGTTATAATGTTTACTACCAGCCCCACCAGGTAGAGTTATAATGTTTACTACCAGCCCCACCAGGTAGAGTTATAATGTTTACTACCAGCCCCACCAGGTAGAGTTATAATGTTTACTACCAGCCCCACCAGGTAGAGTTATAATGTTTACTACCAGCCCCACCAGGTAGAGTTATAATGTTTACTACCAGACACACCAGGTAGAGTTATAATGTTTACTACCAGCCCCACCAGGTAGAGTTATAATGTTTACTACCAGCCCCACCAGGTAGAGTTATAATGTTTACTACCAGCCCCACCAGGTAGTTATAATGTTTACTACCAGCCCCACCAGGTAGAGTTATAATGTTTACTACCAGCCCCACCAGGTAGAGTTATAATGTTTACTACCAGCCCCACCAGGTAGAGTTATAATGTTTACTACCAGACACACCAGGTAGAGTTATAATGTTTACTACCAGACACACCAGGTAGAGTTATAATGTTTACTACCAGACACACCAGGTAGAGTTATAATGTTTACTACCAGCCCCACCAGGTAGAGTTATAATGTTTACTACCAGACACACCAGGTAGAGTTATAATGTTTACTACCAGACACACCAGGTAGAGTTATAATGTTTACTACCAGACACACCAGGTAGAGTTATAATGTTTACTACCAGACACACCAGGTAAAGTTATAATGTTTACTACCAGCCCCACCAGGTAGAGTTATAATGTTTACTACCAGCCCCACCAGGTAGAGTTATAATGTTTACTACCAGCCCCACCAGGTAGAGTTATAATGTTTACTACCAGCCCCACCAGGTAGAGTTATAATGTTTACTACCAGCCCCACCAGGTAGTTATAATGTTTACTACCAGCCCCACCAGGTAGAGTTATAATGTTTACTACCAGCCCCACCAGGTAGAGTTATAATGTTTACTACCAGCCCCACCAGGTAGAGTTATAATGTTTACTACCAGCCCCACCAGGTAGAGTTATAATGTTTACTACCAGCCCCACCAGGTAGAGTTATAATGTTTACTACCAGCCCCACCAGGTAGAGTTATAATGTTTACTACCAGACACACCAGGTAGAGTTATAATGTTTACTACCAGCCCCACCAGGTAGAGTTATAATGTTTACTACCAGACACACCAGGTAGAGTTATAATGTTTACTACCAGCCCCACCAGGTAGAGTTATAATGTTTACTACCAGCCCCACCAGGTAGAGTTATAATGTTTACTACCAGCCCCACCAGGTAGTTATAATGTTTACTACCAGCCCCACCAGGTAGAGTTATAATGTTTACTACCAGCCCCACCAGGTAGAGTTATAATGTTTACTACCAGACACACCAGGTAGAGTTATAATGTTTACTACCAGCCCCACCAGGTAGAGTTATAATGTTTACTACCAGCCCCACCAGGTAGAGTTATAATGTTTACTACCAGCCCCACCAGGTAGTTATAATGTTTACTACCAGCCCCACCAGGTAGAGTTATAATGTTTACTACCAGCCCCACCAGGTAGAGTTATAATGTTTACTACCAGCCCCACCAGGTAGAGTTATCCACACTGAGATATAATTATATTATCTTGGTTCTTTTCTCTCTTCTGACCCATGTTCTGTCCATCTCTCCCACAGATGATCAAACTGCAGGCAGCCATCAAATACGGAGAAGAGGAGTACTCTGGAGCGAAGGTTAGTAGCTACTAGTATTGGACATATACTGGACTTGGCCATGACTAGAACCAGAACTAGAACCATGAGTAGAACCAGAACTAGAACCATAACTAAAGACCAAAAACATGTACCTGGTGGTTACTGTATGCGGTCAGGAGAAATTAATATAACCCCTTATAAACCCTATCTCCTTTTCTCCATGAATATGCCCTTATGACTCCCTATAACCCTTTATGACCTCTTATAACCCCTTCATGGACCCTCTCCCTGTCAGACATTGGTAGAGCAGCTTCCCCAGGACGACCCAGACTATGAGGTGGACATGGGCTGTCTACTCTACAAGGAGGGGGAGTACGAGGAGGCCTGCAAGAAGTTCATGTCTGCCATGCAGGTTCTGGGCTACCAACCAGGTAACTGCACACACAAAGGAAACCTTTTGACCTTTTGGCTATCCTAAAAGTCTCTTGCAAGTTGCTGAATCTCTCTCTCCCCTCTCCCTCTCCCTCTCTCCCTCCCTCTCTCTCTTCCTTTCTGTCTCAGACCTGTCCTACAATATAGGTCTGTGCTACTATAGCATGAAACAGTATGCTCAGGCCCTCAAATTCATCGGCGAGATCATAGAGAGAGGGATCAGGGAGCATCCAGGTAAAACTGGCCTTTAAAATGAAGAAGTTCATTTGTCAGCACACCTGTTTAGTTAGATACCTGATCACAGCACATCTCAAAAGGTCAGCACACCTGTCTAGTTAGATACATGATCACATCTCAAAAGGTTAGCACACCTGTTTAGTTAGATACCTGATCACTGTGTTGTGATTTTCACTTAGTGTCCCTCCTTCTTCTCATCCATGTTTCCCCCTGACCATCCGGTGTGTGTCTCGTGTGTCTCGTGTGTCTCGTGTGTCTCGTGTGTGTCGTGTGTGTTCTCTCGTCCAGAGCTGAGCGTTGGCATGACGACAGAGGGCATCGACGTGAGAAGTGTGGGCAACACCCTGATCCTACATGAGACTGCTCTCATAGAAGGCTTCAACCTCAAGGCTGCTATAGAATACCAGCTCAAAAACTGTGAGTACACTCAGTAGCCTTGTGGTTAGAAGGTTGACAGTTCAATCCCCGGCCGAGTCATAACATAGACTGTTAAAATGGGACCTGATGCGTCTCTGCTTGGCTCTCAGCATTAAGGAGATAGATTGGTGTCTAAGGCCCTGCGATAGACTAGTGTCCTGTCCAGGAGGTGTACTGTACATCAAGCTGTCTCACTACATAAACAGGAGATAGACTAGTGTCCTGTCCAGGGGGTATACTGTACATCAAGCTGTCTCACTCCAGAAACAGGAGATAGACTAGTTCCTGTCCAGGGGGTGTACTATACATCAAGCTGCCTCACTACAGAAACAGGAGATAGACTAGTGTCCTGTCCAGGGGGTATACTGTACATCAAGCTGTCTCACTCCAGAAACAGGAGATAGACTAGTGTCCTGTCCAGGGGGTGTACTATACATCAAGCTGCCTCACTACAGAAACAGGAGATAGACTAGTGTCCTGTCCAGGGGGTATACTGTACATCAAGCTGTCTCACTACAGAAACAGGAGATAGACTAGTGTCCTGTCCAGGGGGTGTACTAATACATGAAGGAGATAGGCTCCTGCCCTATGGGCCGCTCTGGCTCACACAAGCCAAAGCTACTTACTCATAGTATACCAGGTTGGCATAGAGTACCAGCTGAAAAACGGTCAGTACTCATAGTATACCAGGTTGGCATAGAGTACCAGCTGAAAAACGGTCAGTTCTCATAGTATACCAGGCTGGCATATAGTACCAGCTGAAAAACGGTCAGTACTCATAGTATACCAGGCTGGCATAGAGTACCAGCTGGAAAACGGTCAGTTCTCATAGTATACCAGGCTGGCATAGAGTACCAGCTGAAAAACGGTCAGTACTCATAGTATACCAGGTTGGCATATAGTACCAGCTGAAAAACGGTCAGTACTCATAGTATACCAGGCTGGCATAGAGTACCAGCTGGAAAACTGTCAGTTCTCATAGTATACCAGGCTGGCATAGAGTACCAGCTGAAAAACGGTCAGTACTCATAGTATACCAGGCTGTAATAGAGTACCAGCTGAAAAACTGTCAATTCTTATAGTATACCAGGCTGGCATAGAGTACCAGCTGAAAAACTGTCAGTACTCATAATATACCAGGCTGTAATAGAGTACCAGCTGGAAAACTGTCAGTACTCATAGTATACCAGGCTGGCACTAGCCTAGGTACCAGAACTGTTTGTGCTATCATTCCACATAGTTTACAAGGCTGCCATCGAGTACCATTATTTTACCAGAAAGGTACCATAGTTTTGCAAGTTGCAACTCTAGGTCTCACCTCTCTGTCTGTCTGTCTGTCTCCAGGTGATGCAGCTCAGGAGGCCTTGACTGACATGCCGCCCAGATCAGAGGAGGTACTGTCTGTGTGTGTGTGTGTACTTGTGTGTGTCTATGTATGTCAGCCCTACCACACATGTAGGTTGGAGACAGTGCTGCTGTAACGTATATCTCTATCTGTGGCTCAGAGGGTGCTGCCCTCTAGTGACCATCGACATCAACACACACACACTGATGGGGATCAGGGGAACGGGAGCACTCTGTCAGACAGAAAGCTGTTGTAACGTGTGTGTGTCCTTGAGCAAGTACTAGCTCAAAAACTGTGCATGTCCATCCATGGGCGCTGCCCTGAGGACGACCCTGGGCCTGTCAACGTGTGTGTGTGTCTGGGGGCGTTGGGAAAGGAACAAGAAACATTCTCCTTCTAACCAATGGACAATCAAGTATCTATTGTATTCTAGGAGCTGGACCCAGTGACGCTTCACAACCAGGCCCTGATGAACATGGATAAGAAGCCATCGGAGGGTTTTGAGAAACTAGCCTTCCTCCTGCAGCAGATCCCCTTCCCCCCAGTCACCTTCGGAAACCTGTTGTTACTATACTGCAAATATGAGGTAGGGCATTCTGCTGTACTCTACTATATTATACTATACTATTATACTGTACTCTACTATATTATACTATACAATATTATACTATACTCTAATGCTGCTACTATACTGCAAACATGAGGTAGGGTATTCTGCTGTACTCTACTATATTATACTATACTATTATAATGTACTCTACTATATTATACTATACTATTATACTGTACTCTACTATATTATACTAATATACTGTACTATACTATTATACTATTCTGCTGCTACTATACTGTAAATATGAGATGGGTAGATCACTACTGTTCTCTACTATTATACTGTACTCTACTGTTATACTGTACTATATGATTATACTGTACACTACTGTTCTCTACTATTATACTGTACTCTACTGTTATACTGTACTATATGATTATACTGTACACTACTGTACTCTACTATTATACTGTACTCTACTGTTCTCTACTATTATACTGTACTCTACTATTATACTGTACTCTATTGTTATATTGTACTATATGATTATACTGTACACTACTGTACTCTACTATTATACTGTACTCTACTGTTCTACTATTATACTGTACTCTACTGTACTCTACTATTATACTGCACTCTACTATTAAACTGTACTCTACTATTATACTGCACTCTACTGTACTCTAATATTATACTGTACTCTACTATTATACTGTACTCTACTGTACTCTACTATTATACTGTACTCTACTGTTCTCTACTATTCTACTGTACTCTACTGTTCTCTACTATTCTACTGTACTCTACTGTTCTCTACTATTATACTGCACTCTACTGTTCTCTACTATTATACTGCACTCTACTGTACTCTACTATTATACTGTACTCTACTGTACTCTACTATTATACTGTACTCTACTGTTCTCTACTATTCTACTGTACTCTACTGTTCTCTACTATTCTACTGTACTCTACTATTATACTGTACTCTACTGTTATCTACTATTATACTGCACTCTACTGTTCTCTACTATTATACTGCACTCTACTGTACTCTACTATTATACTGTACTCTACTATAATACTGTACTATATGATTATACTGTACTCTACTATTATACTGTACTATATGATTATACTGTACTCTACTATTATACTGTACTCTACTATTATACTGTACTGTACTCTACTATTGTACTGTACTATTATACTGTACTCTACTATTATAATGTACTGTACTGTACTGTACTATTATACTGTACTCTACTATTATACTGTACTCTACTGTTCTCTACTATTATACTGCACTCTACTGTACTCTACTATTATACTGCACTCTACTGTATTATACTGTACTCTACTTTACTCTACTAGTATACTGCACTCTACTGTATTATACTGTACTTTACTGTACTCTACTGTTATACTGTACTCTACTATTATACTGCACTCTACTGTTATACTGGACTCTACTGTATTATACTGTACTCTACTGTACTCTACTATTATACTGTTCTCTACTGTTATATTGTACTCTACTGTTATACTGTACTCTACTGTACTCTACTATTATACTGTACTCTACTATTATACTGTACTATATGATTATACTGTACTCTACTATTATACTGCACTCTACTGTACTCTACTATTATACTGTACTCTACTATTCTACTGTACTCTACTGTTCTCTACTATTCTACTGTACTGTACTCTACTATTCTACTGTACTCTACTATTATACTGTACTCTACTGTTATACTCTACACTCAGCATTTTTATTTGTCTGTAATACACTACGGCTTTTTAAATGCCGACACAACCTTATCTGGAGTTTGGAGTGCCACTGTACGGGCATTGTGTTTGTCTGTAAAGGAATTCCGCTTCTGAAGCGGGACTAACATGCTGACCAGACCAGACGCTTCGCAAAATAAATGTACACATACATGTTATTCAATCATTGCACCCACACTGCTCGCATGCGTTAGAGAGCGTCTGCGTGGCCAGGCTCTAAAATAGAACTTGGTTCTATTTGTGATGCTCGACGCGCTACAATTCCTGGCTATCCCATCTCCTCATTGGTTTTTAGGAGCATATACCCATGTGGGTGATTGAAAGATGAACTGAGGTCCACACTCCAGTCCAGTTGGTGGTGGTAATGCACCTTAAAGTTGGTTGCCGACTGACATATAAAGTCCGAAAAAGAAGAAGCCTGAACTTGATTTACCGTTTTATCTGTGGATTAATTGTCGGAGTAGAGGAACTTTCAGGTATAATAACAACCCAATGTTTATATCCCAAGACAAATTAGCTAGCAACTGCAAGCTAGCTAGCTAAATTGCCATAAATGTTTAATGCTTTTCGACCTGTCCCCAAATTAATATAGTTGGTTCAGAGTTTGTTTCGATATTTCAACCTGCGTGTCCTGATCGTGTCTGGTGTGGGAGCAAAAAATCAACATGCGCGCGATGGTCTGGTCAGCATGTAATGTCCATGACTAGGTGAACTGAACTGTCAATCATATAATCTTGAGCTGCCTGCGCGCAGCCAGCCTGCCTGCCTGCTGCCTGAGCGCAGACCACTCTCTCTTGAAAAAGTATGTTAAAGTTTGTTAAATACCGTGATTTACCAAGACATTTAGTAGAAAGTAAACCCCTACCATAGAACACAGCACAAATAACACAGCAGCACATCTAAAAGCTACAGACACTTCTGATGCACCACTTTGTTTAATTGTCTGAAAGGTTATCAATCGACACATTACTGTAGCGCCGTTCTATGCTTGTAAAGGATATAATGTACTCTACTACTGTATTTATTATACTATACTCTACTTCAAATACAAGGTAGGGCACTCTACTCTACTGTACTGTACTCTACTATTATACTATACTCTACTGCAAATACAAGGTAGGGCACTCTACTGTACTATACTCTACTATTATACTATACTCTACTGCAAATACAAGGTAGGGCACTCTACTGTACTATACTCTACTATTATAATGTACTCTACTGCAAATACAAGGTAGGGCACTCTACTGTACTATACTCTACTATTATAATGTACTCTACTGCAAATACAAGGTAGGGCACTCTACTATACTCTACTATTATAATGTACTCTACTGCTCCTGCTCTACTGCAAATACTAGTTAGGACACTCTACTATATATACTATACTGTATATCTACTATACTCTACTACTGTATATCTACTATACTCTACAATACAATACTACTGGATATATATACTCTACTACTGTATATTTACTATAATCTACTATACTCTACTTTATATCTACTATACTCTACTACTGTATATCTACTATACTCTAATGTATATTTACTATACACTACTATGCACTACTACTGTATATATACTATACTCTACTACTGTATATTTACTATACACTACTATGCTCTACTACTGTATATATACTATACTCTACTGTACCTTAATATACTCTACTACTGTATATTTACTATAGTATTGTAATGAATACTCGGACAGAGTGGTAAGATCCAATCGCAGAATAGCGATGCTTTATTAGAGTACAGACAAGGGTATAGCTTAATCGTGGTCGGGCGGGCTGTGGTCAAAACCGGGCAAGGCATAGACAGGCAGAGGTACCAAAGGAGCGGGCTTAGTCGTAGTCGAGGGCACAGGCACAGGATCAGAGCACGGTAATCACTGGGGTAGACAAGCAGAGGATTAAGCAATTCGGGAAGTCAAACAAGGCACAGGTCGGATACACGGTTAATCAAAACAACAAACTCTCTCTCTCTCTCTCGGAACAAAACGCTTAGCAAGTCACAAAGGAACAATACCTCGCACCGACTGAACCTCTGAGCACACCTTATATCCTACCCTAATTACGGACAGGTGTGCTCAGAACTCAGGTGAACCAGATCGAGTCTGATGACTCCCCCTCTCTGTAGATCGGGGAAGTGTCAGACTCTGTCTAGACCCAGCCAACCCCCGATCCCTTACAAGTATACTATACTATACGACTTTATATATACTATACTCTAATACTGTATATCTACTATACTCTAATGTATATTTACTATACACTACTATGCTCTACTACTGTATATCTACTATACTCTACTACTGTATATTTACTATACACTACTATGCTCTACTACTGTATATATACTATACTCTACTGTACCTTAATATACTCTACTACTGTATATTTACTATAGTATTGTAATGAATACTCGGACAGAGTGGTAAGATCCAATCGCAGAATAGCGATGCTTTATTAGAGTACAGACAAGGGTATAGCTTAATCGTGGTCGGGCGGGCTGTGGTCAAAACCGGGCAAGGCATAGACAGGCAGAGGTACCAAAGGAGCGGGCTTAGTCGTAGTCGAGGGCACAGGCACAGGATCAGAGCACGGTAATCACTGGGGTAGACAAGCAGAGGATTAAGCAATTCGGGAAGTCAAACAAGGCACAGGTCGGATACACGGTTAATCAAAACAACAAACTCTCTCTCTCTCTCTCGGAACAAAACGCTTAGTAAGTCACAAAGGAACAATACCTCGCACCGACTGAACCTCTGAGCACACCTTATATCCTACCCTAATTACGGACAGGTGTGCTCAGAACTCAGGTGAACCAGATCGAGTCTGATGACACCCCCTCTCTGTAGATCGGGGAAGTGTCAGACTCTGTCTAGACCCAGCCAACCCCCGATCCCTTACAGTATCCCCCTCCCCAGGGCCGGCTCCTGACGGCCTTCTACCTCTACCGGGTGGTCTTCCTCTGGGTCGGGGTCCGGGATGATCTGGGTGTTCAGCGTGGAAAGTGGCCTTGAGAGCGGGGTCTAGTATGTCCTTAGCAGGAACCCAGGACCGTTCCTCCGGTCCATATCCCTCCCAGTCCACGAGATATTCGATGCCCCCTCGTCTCCGTCTTGACTCCAGTATCTCGTGGACTGTATAGGTGGTGTCCTGTTCATCCTCCAAAGGTGGTGTAGTAGGTTGTTGAGCGATGGGTGGATACATCGGGCTATAATGGACAGGTTTCAACAGGGAGACGTGGAACGTTGGGTTTATCCTGTATTGTCGAGGGAGTAACAGACGGTAGGTGACAGGGTTAATACGTCTCTGTACTTTGAAGGGACCAATGTACCTGGGTTGGAGCTTCTTGCAGCTCCGTCGGAATCGCAGGTCTCGGGTAGACAGCCACACTCGTTGCCCGGTTTGATAAGTGGGAGTAGGTCTCCGGCGTCGGTCGGCATAGGTCTTTTGCTGCTGTGAGGCTTGACTGAGATGTTGATGGGCCGTCTCCCAGACCTGCGCACTCCGACGGAACCACTCGTCCACCGCCGGTACCATCCCGGGTGCGGTATCCCACGGGAACAGGGGTGGTTGATACCCTAGAACACACTGAAAGGGCGTTAGACGTAGGGAGGTGTGAATGAGTGAGTTCTGAGCATACTCTACCCAAGGCAGGAATCGGCTCCACTCTTGCGGCTGCCGTGAACATTGTTGCCGTAGATACTTCCCAATTTCCTGGTTGAGCCGTTCTGTCTGCCCATTGGCCTGGGGATGATATCCGGAGGTGAGGCTCACCGAGATGCCCAAGCGTTCGCAGAAGGCCTTCCAAACCCGGGATACGAACTGGGGTCCCCGGTCGGAAACAATATCCTCTGGAACACCAAACTGCCGGAACACCTGGTTAAATATAGTCTCCGCCATCTGAGTGGCGTTAGGTAAACGGGTCATGGGTACTAACCGACACATCTTTGAGAATCGATCGATGACCACGAGAATTACAGTATGGCCCTCTGATTCTGGTAGGTCGGTAACAAAGTCCATCGCAATGTGCGACCAGGGTCGTTGAGGAGTTGGCAATGGCATCAGCTTACCCTCCGGTAGTGCTCGAGGCGCCTTGGACTGAGCACATACTGGGCAGGATAATACGTAGTCTCGGACGTCATCTGTGAGGGAATCCCACCAGTATTTTCGACTGATGAGTCGGATAGTTCGAGTGATTCCGGGATGACCAGATCCTAGCGACGTGTGGCACCATTCCATCAGTTGAGGTTGAAGCGGAGCTGGTACAAACACCTTCGACACCGGGGTTTCTGGAGGGGCTGGTTCCGCTTGTAGGCTCTCCTGAATCGTGTCATCGATAGCCCACCTCACAGGACCAGCACGGCAACTCATGGGGAGGATAGGTTCTGGTTCAACCGGTCTGTCCGCGCGCTCGAACCGTCGGGAAAGCGCGTCCGCCTTACAATTCTTGGACCCGGGAATATAAGAGACAGTGAATTGAAAACGGTTGAAGAACAAAGACCACCTTGCCTGTCGGGAGTTCAGTCGTTTAGCACTGTGAAGATACTCCAGATTGCGGTGGTCCGTAAGCACTTGGAACGGATGAGCTGCTCCCTCCAGCCAATGTCTCCACTCCTCCAGCGCTAACTTCACCGCCAGTAATTCACGATTTCCCACGTCGTAGTTCTGCTCGGCCGGATTCAGCTTCTTCGAAAAAAAAGCACAGGGTCGTGATTTGGGAGGCTCACCTTGGCGCTGGGATAGCACGGCTCCAACTCCAACCTCCGAGGCGTCCACCTCCACGATGAACGGCAAGGTAGGATCCGGCTGACATAAAATGGGGACAGTGGTGAATCGTTGTTTCAATGTCTCAAAAGCCCGCACTGCCCCCTCTGTCCATTTCAGACCACGCCCCTTGTGGCTGGTCATCGCCGACAGGGGAGCAGCGGTGGTGCTGAAATTACGCACGAACCGTCTATAGTAATTGGCAAACCCCAAGAATCTCTGAAGCTCTTTCACCGTCTGGGGTTGAGGCCAGTCTCGTACAGCTTGTACCTTGGATTCATCCAGTCTTACCCCGTCGGGAGTGAGTATGGCCCCAAGGAAGGAAATCGTCGTGACATGGAACTCACTCTTCTCGGCCTTCACGAACAGAGAGTGTTGGCGGAGTCGGTCCAGAACCTGTCGTACATGGGACACATGTTCACTCAGAGAGTTAGAGTAAATTAGGATGTCATCAATGTACACTATGACGAAACGATCAATCAAGTCCCTAAAAATGTCATTCATGAACGCCTGGAACACCGAGGGCGCGTTAGTAAGTCCATAGGGCATGACACAATATTCATAATGTCCTCGATGGGTGATGAAGGCGGTCTTCCATTCATCCCCCTCTCTAATGCGCACCAGATTGTACGCACTCCTGAGGTCCAGTTTACTGTAGATGGAGGCCTGCCCCACCTGCTCGAGGGCTGCTGGAATCAAAGGAAGGGGGTAACGATTTTTAATGGTGATATCGTTCAAACCTCGATAGTCTATACAAGGACGCAGTCCGCCATCCTTTTTCTTAACAAAGAAAAAACTGGATGCCGCTGGAGACGTAGATGGGCGAATGGCCCCTTGCTGAAGTGCCTCGTCAATATACTTGCTCATTGATTCCCGTTCCGGCTGTGACAAAGGGTAGATTCGTCCGCGAGGAGGTGTAGCCCCGGATAGCAGATCAATTGCACAATCCCAGGCCCGATGCGGTGGTAACACGGTAGCCCTCTCCTCCGCTCTGTCGATTGCATAGGACCAGTGATCGAGGGCTCCCGGACTGTGGATGCCTTGTGTTGCACTATAAGATTATCAATAGCGATGGCTATTTTGATAAACTCATGTAGCGCAGTGATATCTCCTCGACAAGCCAACTCAGTCTGTACGTCTTTGCGCAGCCCTCTTCGGAAAACTGTGAGCAAAGCAGTCTCGCTCCATCCGCTACCGGCTGCTATAGTACGGAACTCTAAAGCGTAGTCGGCTACTGTGCGACGGCCCTGCTGAAGTTCGCACAGTTGGTCTCCCACACTACGCCCAGATACTGGGTGGTCGAACACCTCTTGAAACAGTCTCTTGAACTGAACTTCCGCATTCAGCTCGGGGACCTCAGCTGCCCAAAGCGCAGTAGCCCAATCCAGTGCTCTTCCCGTTAGCAGAGAAATCATGAAATCCACCCTGCTACGGTCATCGGAAAACAGTACGATTATATGACAGATACAGGGACATCTGGAGTAGAAACCCCTGACATTTGCCAGGTTCCCCGTCGTACCTTGTAGGTAGAGAAATCGGAGGTGCATGACGAGGACTGACCGTGCTCGGTGTGGTGCCTTCAGCCGCACCAGCGTGGAGTAGCTGTAGGAGTTCATCCATCCGTTTCTCCTGTATCTCCCATCGCCTCTGTAATTCCGCTGGATCCATGGTAATGGCGAGGTATTCTGTAATGAATACTCGGACAGAGTGGTAAGATCCAATCGCAGAATAGCGATGCTTTATTAGAGTACAGACAAGGGTATAGCTTAATCGTGGTCGGGCGGGCTGTGGTCAAAACCGGGCAAGGCATAGACAGGCAGAGGTACCAAAGGAGCGGGCTTAGTCGTAGTCGAGGGCACAGGCACAGGATCAGAGCACGGTAATCACTGGGGTAGACAAGCAGAGGATTAAGCAATTCGGGAAGTCAAACAAGGCACAGGTCGGATACACGGTTAATCAAAACAACAAACTCTCTCTCTCTCTCTCTCGGAACAAAACGCTTAGCAAGTCACAAAGGAACAATACCTCGCACCGACTGAACCTCTGAGCACACCTTATATCCTACCCTAATTACGGACAGGTGTGCTCAGAACTCAGGTGAACCAGATCGAGTCTGATGACTCCCCCTCTCTGTAGATCGGGGAAGTGTCAGACTCTGTCTAGACCCAGCCAACCCCCGATCCCTTACAAGTATACTATACTATACGACTTTATATATACTATACTCTAATACTGTATATCTACTATACTCTAATGTATATTTACTATACACTACTATGCTCTACTACTGTATATCTACTATACTCTACTAGTGTATATTTACTATACACTACTATGCTCTACTACTGTATATTTACTATAATCTACTATACTATACGACTTTATATATACTATACTCTAGTACTGTATATCTACTATACTCTAATGTATATTTACTATACACTACTATGCTATACTACTGTATGTCTACTATACTCTACTGTGCCTTAGTATACTATACTACTGTATATATACTATACTATACTACTGCATATATACTATACTCTACTGTACCTTAGTATACTCTACTGCTGCTGATATAAACCTCAAATACGAGGTAGGTTTTCACACCACCTCCACACACACGTGAAATATAAACCATTGTTTCCATAAAAAATGCAGCCCTGTTGTAAAGAAATCTTGTCAGAGGTGTTCCATGCTGTGTGCTACATTTAGTAAGCATTTAGAAGATCAACCTTGCCAGCATGTGGTCTGTGTTTTAATGAAGACTGACCGTGCTGCTGTCCTGCTGTTCTGGAGACCAAAGACTTGTTTTGCGTCCCAAATGGCACCCTGTTCCCTTTATAGTGCACTGATTTAGACGAGAGCCCCTATATAGGGATGATATTTCCTATAGGCCCTGGTAAAAAGTAGTGCACTTTAAAGGGAATAGGGTGCCATTTGGGACGCAGACAGACTCATTAAAATGGTGTTAATGTCTCTGCTGGACTCTCTCTCTCTCAGTATTTTGACCTGGCTGCTGATGTGATGGCAGAGAATGCACACCTCACCTACAAGTTCCTCACCCCGGTAAGTAACACAGGTCCCTTGCCTTTCATTGTCCTTTCTTTTCATGCTACATCCCTACAGTCAGTAACTAGGGATAGTTAGATATTACTCTGACCCTGAAGTCAAGTCCATGAGGGATTGTAAGGCCTGTATATTTCTCCTGTCCTGTTCCTGTCACACATCCCCAATTCATTTTCTGGTCCAGTTTCTCCTGCTATGTTATGAAACACTTTACCTATGTCCTCTCTGTGTTCCAGTATCTGTATGAGTTTCTGGACGCCATGTTGACCTGCCAGACAGCTCCAGAGGAGGTAACAACAAAACACTACTAATACACACCATTTACACCCTGTACTCCCTACTGCCTACTAGTACTAATCACCCTGTACTCCCTACTGCCTACTAGTACTAATAACCCTATACTACCTACTCCCTACTAGTACTAATCACCCTACACTACCTACTCCCTACTAGTACTAATCACCCTATACTGCCTACTAGTACTAATCACCCTATACTACCTACTCCCTACTAGTACTAATCACCCTATACTACCTACTCCCTACTAGTACTAATCACCCTATACTACCTACTCCCTACTAGTACTAATCACCCTATACTGCCTACTAGTACTAATCACCCTATACTACCTACTGCCTAGTACTAATCACCCTATACTACCTACTCCCTACTAGTACTAATCACCCTGTACTACCTACTCCCTACTAGTACTAATCACCTTATACTACCTACTCCCTAGTACTAATCACCCTATACTACCTACTCCCTACTAGTACTAATCACCTTATACTACCTACTCCCTAGTACTAATCACCATATACTACCTACTCCCTACTAGTACTAATCACCCTATACTACCTACTCCCTACTAGTACTAATCACCCTATACTACCTACTGCCTACTAGTACTAATCACCCTATACTGCCTACTAGTACTAATCACCCTATACTACCTACTCCCTAGTACTAATAACCCTATACTACCTACTCCCTAGTACTAATCACCCTATACTACCTACTCCCTACTAGTACTAATCACCCTATACTACCTACTCCCTAGTACTAATCACCCTATACTACCTACTCCCTACTAGTACTAATCACCCTATACTACCTACTCCCTACTAGAACTAATCACCTCCCGAGTGGCGCAGTGGTCTAAGGCATTGCATCGCAGTGCTAACTGTGCCACTAGAGATCCTGGTTCGAATCCAGGCTCTGTCGTAGCCGGCCGCGACCGGGAGACCCATGGGGCGGTGCACAATTGGCCAAGTGTCGTCCAGGGTAAGGGAGGGAATGGCCGGCAGGGATGTAGAGCATGGTGTTTGCAACACCAGGGTTGTGGGTTTGATTCCCACGGGGGGCCAGTATGAAAAATTAAAAAATCATGTATGCACTCACTAACTGGAAGTCGCTCTGGATAAGAGCGTCTGCTAAATGACTAAAAATGTAAAAGATTTAAAGAAATACTGCCTAGTACTAATCAACCTATACTACCTACTCCCTACTAGTACTAATCACCCTATACTACCTACTGCCTAGAACTAATCACCCTATACTACTTACTCCCTAGTACTAATCACCCTATACTACCTACTCCCTACTAGTACTAATCACCTTATACTACCTACTCCCTAGTACTAATCACCCTATACTACCTACTCCCTAGTACTAATCACCCTATACTACCTAATGCCTACTAGTACTAATCACCCTATAATGCCTACTAGTACTAATCACCCTATACTACCTACCGCCTACTAGTACTAATCACCCTATACTACCTACTCCCTAATAGTACAAATCACCCTATATTACCTACTCCCTACTAGTACTAATCACCCTATATTACCTGCTGCGTACTAGTACTAATCACCCTATACTACCTACTCCCTACTAGTACTAATCACCCTATACTACTTACTCCCTAGTACTAATCACCCTATACTACCTACTCCCTACTAGTACTAATCACCTTATACTACCTACTCCCTAGTACTAATCACCCTATACTACCTACTCCCTAGTACTAATCACCCTATACTACCTAATGCCTACTAGTACTAATCACCCTATAATGCCTACTAGTACTAATCACCCTATACTACCTACCGCCTACTAGTACTAATCACCCTATACTACCTACTCCCTAATAGTACAAATCACCCTATATTACCTACTCCCTACTAGTACTAATCACCCTATATTACCTGCTGCGTACTAGTACTAATCACCCTATACTACCTACTCCCTACTAGTACTAATCACCCTATACTACCTACTCCCTACTAGTACTAATCACCCTATATTACCTGCTGCGTACTAGTACTAATCACCCTATACTGCCTACTAGTACTAATCACCCTATACTACCTACTCCCTACTAGTACTAATCACCCTATATTACCTACTCCCTAGTACTAATCACCCCATACTACCTACTGCCTAGTACTAATCACCCTATACTACCTACTCCCTAGTACTAATCACCCTATACTACCTACTACCTACTAGTACTAATCCCCCTTTACTACCTACTCCCTAATAGTACAAATCACCCTATATTACCTACTCCCTACTACTACTAATCACCCTATATTACCTACTGCCTACTAGTACCAATCACCCTATACTACCTACTCCTTACTAGTACTAATCACCCTATACTACCTACTGCCTACTAGTACTAATCACCCTATACTACCTACTCCCTACTAGTACTAATCACCCTATACTACCAACTCCCTAGTACTAATCACCCTATACCACCTACTGCCTAGTATTAATCACCCTATACTACCTACTCCCTACTAGTACTAATCACCCTATACTACCTCCTCCCTACTAGTACTAATCACCCTATATTACCTACTGCCTACTAGTACTAATCACCCTATACTACCTACTCCCTACTAGTAATAATCACCCTATACTACCTACTCCCTACTAGTACTAATCACCCTATACTACCTCCTCCCTACTAGTACTAATCACCCTATATTACCTACTGCCTACTAGTACTAATCACCATATACTACCTACTCCCTACTAGTAATAATCACCCTATACTACCTACTCCCTACTAGTACTAATCACCCTATAATACCTACTCCCTACTAGTACTAATCACCCTATATTACCTACTCCCTAGTACTAATCATCCTGTACTACCTACTCCCTACTAGTACTAATCACCTTATACTACCTACTCCCTAGTACTAATCACCCTATACTACCTACTGCCTACTAGTACTAATCACCCTATACTACCTACTCCCTACTATTACTAATCACCCTATACTACCTACTGCCTAGTACTAATCATCCTGTACTACCTACTCCCTACTATTACTAATAACCCTTTACTACCTACTCCCTACTAGTGCTAATCACCCTATACTACCTACTCCCTACTAGTACTAATCTCCCTATACTACCTACTCCCTACTAGTACTAATCACCCTATACTACCTACTCCCTAATAGTACTTATCACCCTATACTCCCTACTAGTACTAATCACCCTATACTACCTACTCCCTAATAGTACAAATCACCCTATATTACCTACTCCCTACTACTACTAATCACCCTATATTACCTACTGCCTAGTACAAATCACCCTATACTACCAACTCCCTACTAGTACTAATCACCCTCTACAACCTACTCCCTACTAGTACTAATCACCCTATACTACCTACTGCCTACTAGTACTAATCACCCTATACTACCTTCCTTCTACTATTACTAATCACCCTGTACTACCTACTCCCTACTAGTACTATTCACCCTATACTACCTACTCCCTACTAGTACTATTCAACCTATACTACCTACTCCCTAGTACTAATCACCCTGTACTACCTACTCCCTACTAGTACTAATCACCCTATTCTACTTACTCCCTACTAATACTAATCACCCTATACTACCTACTCCCTAGTACTCATCACCCTATACCACCTACTGCCTAGTATTAATCACCCTATACTACCTACTCCCTAGAACTAATTACCCTACACTACCTAATCCCTACTAGTACTATTCACCCTATACTACCTACTCCCTACTAGTACTATTCACCCTATACTACCTACTCCCTACTAGTACTAATCACCCTATACTACCTACTCCCTACTAGTACTAATCACCCTATACTACCTACTCCCTACTAGAACTAATCACCTCCCGAGTGGCGCAGTGGTCTAAGGCATTGCATCGCAGTGCTAACTGTGCCACTAGATATCCTGGTTCGAATCCAGTCTCTGTCGTAGCCGGCCGCGACCCGGAGACCCATGAGGCGGTGCACAATTGGCCAAGTGTCGTCCAGGGTAAGGGAGGGAATGGCCGGCAGGGATGTAGAGCATGGTGTTTGCAACACCATGGTTGTGGGTTTGATTCCCACAGGGGGCCAGTATGAAAAATACAAAAACCATGTATGCACTCACTAACTGGAAGTCGCTCTGGATAAGAGTGTCTGCTAAAAAATGTAAAGAAATACTGCCTAGTACTAATCAACCTATACTACCTACTCCCTACTAGTACTAATCACCCTATACTACCTACTGCCTAGAACTAATCACCCTATACTACTTACTCCCTAGTACTAATCACCCTATACTACCTACTCCCTACTAGTACTAATCACCTTATACTACCTACTCCCTAGTACTAATCACCCTATACTACCTACTCCCTAGGACTAATCACCCTATACTACCTACTCCCTACTAGTACTAATCACCCTATACTACCTACTGCCTACTAGTACTAATCACCCTATACTACCTACTGCCTACTAGTACTAATCACCCTATACTACCTACTCCCTAATAATACAAATCACCCTATATTACCTACTCCCTACTAGTACTAATCACCCTATATTACCTGCTGCGTACTAGTACTAATCACCCTATACTACCTACTGCCTACTAGTACTAATCACCTTATACTACCTACTCCCTACTAGTACTAATCACCCTATACTACCAACTCCCTAGTACTAATCACCCTATACCACCTACTGCCTAGTATTAATCACCCTATACTACCTACTCCCTAGAACTAATCACCCTATACTACTTACTCCCTAGTACTAATCACCCTATACTACCTACTCCCTACTAGTACTAATCACCCTATACTACCTACTCCCTACTAGAACTAATCACCTCCCGAGTGGCGCAGTGGTCTAAGGCATTGCATCGCAGTGCTAACTGTGCCACTAGAGATCCTGGTTCGAATCCAGGCTCTGTCGTAGCCGGCCGCGACCGGGAGACCCATGGGGCGGTGCACAATTGGCCAAGTGTCGTCCAGGGTAAGGGAGGGAATGGCCGGCAGGGATGTAGAGCATGGTGTTTGCAACACCAGGGTTGTGGGTTTGATTCCCACGGGGGGCCAGTATGAAAAATTAAAAAATCATGTATGCACTCACTAACTGGAAGTCGCTCTGGATAAGAGCGTCTGCTAAATGACTAAAAATGTAAAAGATTTAAAGAAATACTGCCTAGTACTAATCAACCTATACTACCTACTCCCTACTAGTACTAATCACCCTATACTACCTACTGCCTAGAACTAATCACCCTATACTACTTACTCCCTAGTACTAATCACCCTATACTACCTACTCCCTACTAGTACTAATCACCTTATACTACCTACTCCCTAGTACTAATCACCCTATACTACCTACTCCCTAGTACTAATCACCCTATACTACCTAATGCCTACTAGTACTAATCACCCTATAATGCCTACTAGTACTAATCACCCTATACTACCTACCGCCTACTAGTACTAATCACCCTATACTACCTACTCCCTAATAGTACAAATCACCCTATATTACCTACTCCCTACTAGTACTAATCACCCTATATTACCTGCTGCGTACTAGTACTAATCACCCTATACTACCTACTCCCTACTAGTACTAATCACCCTATACTACTTACTCCCTAGTACTAATCACCCTATACTACCTACTCCCTACTAGTACTAATCACCTTATACTACCTACTCCCTAGTACTAATCACCCTATACTACCTACTCCCTAGTACTAATCACCCTATACTACCTAATGCCTACTAGTACTAATCACCCTATAATGCCTACTAGTACTAATCACCCTATACTACCTACCGCCTACTAGTACTAATCACCCTATACTACCTACTCCCTAATAGTACAAATCACCCTATATTACCTACTCCCTACTAGTACTAATCACCCTATATTACCTGCTGCGTACTAGCACTAATCACCCTATACTACCTACTCCCTACTAGTACTAATCACCCTATACTACCTACTGCCTACTAGTACTAATCACCCTATACTACCTACTCCCTACTAGTACTAATCACCCAATACTGCCTACTAGTACTAATCACCCTATACTGCCTACCGCCTACTAGTACTAATCACCCTATACTACCTACTCCCTAATAGTACAAATCACCCTATATTACCTACTCCCTACTAGTACTAATCACCCTATATTACCTGCTGCGTACTAGTACTAATCACCCTATACTACCTACTCCCTACTAGTACTAATCACCCTATACTACCTACTGCCTACTAGTACTAATCACCCTATACTACCTACTCCCTACTAGTACTAATCACCCTATACTGCCTACTAGTACTAATCACCCTATACTACCTACTCCCTACTAGTACTAATCACCCTATATTACCTACTCCCTAGTACTAATCACCCCATACTACCTACTGCCTAGTACTAATCACCCTATACTACCTACTCCCTAGTACTAATCACCCTATACTACCTACTACCTACTAGTACTAATCCCCCTTTACTACCTACTCCCTAATAGTACAAATCACCCTATATTACCTACTCCCTACTACTACTAATCACCCTATATTACCTACTGCCTACTAGTACCAATCACCCTATACTACCTACTCCTTACTAGTACTAATCACCCTATACTACCTACTGCCTACTAGTACTAATCACCCTATACTACCTACTCCCTACTAGTACTAATCACCCTATACTACCAACTCCCTAGTACTAATCACCCTATACCACCTACTGCCTAGTATTAATCACCCTATACTACCTACTCCCTACTAGTACTAATCACCCTATACTACCTCCTCCCTACTAGTACTAATCACCCTATATTACCTACTGCCTACTAGTACTAATCACCCTATACTACCTACTCCCTACTAGTAATAATCACCCTATACTACCTACTCCCTACTAGTACTAATCACCCTATACTACCTCCTCCCTACTAGTACTAATCACCCTATATTACCTACTGCCTACTAGTACTAATCACCCTATACTACCTACTCCCTACTAGTACTAATCACCCTATACTACCTACTCCCTACTAGTACTAATCACCCTATACTACCTACTCCCTACTAGAACTAATCACCTCCCGAGTGGCGCAGTGGTCTAAGGCATTGCATCGCAGTGCTAACTGTGCCACTAGATATCCTGGTTCGAATCCAGTCTCTGTCGTAGCCGGCCGCGACCCGGAGACCCATGAGGCGGTGCACAATTGGCCAAGTGTCGTCCAGGGTAAGGGAGGGAATGGCCGGCAGGGATGTAGAGCATGGTGTTTGCAACACCATGGTTGTGGGTTTGATTCCCACAGGGGGCCAGTATGAAAAATACAAAAACCATGTATGCACTCACTAACTGGAAGTCGCTCTGGATAAGAGTGTCTGCTAAAAAATGTAAAGAAATACTGCCTAGTACTAATCAACCTATACTACCTACTCCCTACTAGTACTAATCACCCTATACTACCTACTGCCTAGAACTAATCACCCTATACTACTTACTCCCTAGTACTAATCACCCTATACTACCTACTCCCTACTAGTACTAATCACCTTATACTACCTACTCCCTAGTACTAATCACCCTATACTACCTACTCCCTAGGACTAATCACCCTATACTACCTACTCCCTACTAGTACTAATCACCCTATACTACCTACTGCCTACTAGTACTAATCACCCTATACTACCTACTGCCTACTAGTACTAATCACCCTATACTACCTACTCCCTAATAATACAAATCACCCTATATTACCTACTCCCTACTAGTACTAATCACCCTATATTACCTGCTGCGTACTAGTACTAATCACCCTATACTACCTACTGCCTACTAGTACTAATCACCTTATACTACCTACTCCCTACTAGTACTAATCACCCTATACTACCAACTCCCTAGTACTAATCACCCTATACCACCTACTGCCTAGTATTAATCACCCTATACTACCTACTCCCTAGAACTAATCACCCTATACTACTTACTCCCTAGTACTAATCACCCTATACTACCTACTCCCTACTAGTACTAATCACCCTATACTACCTACTCCCTACTAGAACTAATCACCTCCCGAGTGGCGCAGTGGTCTAAGGCATTGCATCGCAGTGCTAACTGTGCCACTAGAGATCCTGGTTCGAATCCAGGCTCTGTCGTAGCCGGCCGCGACCGGGAGACCCATGGGGCGGTGCACAATTGGCCAAGTGTCGTCCAGGGTAAGGGAGGGAATGGCCGGCAGGGATGTAGAGCATGGTGTTTGCAACACCAGGGTTGTGGGTTTGATTCCCACGGGGGGCCAGTATGAAAAATTAAAAAATCATGTATGCACTCACTAACTGGAAGTCGCTCTGGATAAGAGCGTCTGCTAAATGACTAAAAATGTAAAAGATTTAAAGAAATACTGCCTAGTACTAATCAACCTATACTACCTACTCCCTACTAGTACTAATCACCCTATACTACCTACTGCCTAGAACTAATCACCCTATACTACTTACTCCCTAGTACTAATCACCCTATACTACCTACTCCCTACTAGTACTAATCACCTTATACTACCTACTCCCTAGTACTAATCACCCTATACTACCTACTCCCTAGTACTAATCACCCTATACTACCTAATGCCTACTAGTACTAATCACCCTATAATGCCTACTAGTACTAATCACCCTATACTACCTACCGCCTACTAGTACTAATCACCCTATACTACCTACTCCCTAATAGTACAAATCACCCTATATTACCTACTCCCTACTAGTACTAATCACCCTATATTACCTGCTGCGTACTAGTACTAATCACCCTATACTACCTACTCCCTACTAGTACTAATCACCCTATACTACTTACTCCCTAGTACTAATCACCCTATACTACCTACTCCCTACTAGTACTAATCACCTTATACTACCTACTCCCTAGTACTAATCACCCTATACTACCTACTCCCTAGTACTAATCACCCTATACTACCTAATGCCTACTAGTACTAATCACCCTATAATGCCTACTAGTACTAATCACCCTATACTACCTACCGCCTACTAGTACTAATCACCCTATACTACCTACTCCCTAATAGTACAAATCACCCTATATTACCTACTCCCTACTAGTACTAATCACCCTATATTACCTGCTGCGTACTAGCACTAATCACCCTATACTACCTACTCCCTACTAGTACTAATCACCCTATACTACCTACTGCCTACTAGTACTAATCACCCTATACTACCTACTCCCTACTAGTACTAATCACCCAATACTGCCTACTAGTACTAATCACCCTATACTGCCTACCGCCTACTAGTACTAATCACCCTATACTACCTACTCCCTAATAGTACAAATCACCCTATATTACCTACTCCCTACTAGTACTAATCACCCTATATTACCTGCTGCGTACTAGTACTAATCACCCTATACTACCTACTCCCTACTAGTACTAATCACCCTATACTACCTACTGCCTACTAGTACTAATCACCCTATACTACCTACTCCCTACTAGTACTAATCACCCTATACTGCCTACTAGTACTAATCACCCTATACTACCTACTCCCTACTAGTACTAATCACCCTATATTACCTACTCCCTAGTACTAATCACCCCATACTACCTACTGCCTAGTACTAATCACCCTATACTACCTACTCCCTAGTACTAATCACCCTATACTACCTACTACCTACTAGTACTAATCCCCCTTTACTACCTACTCCCTAATAGTACAAATCACCCTATATTACCTACTCCCTACTACTACTAATCACCCTATATTACCTACTGCCTACTAGTACCAATCACCCTATACTACCTACTCCTTACTAGTACTAATCACCCTATACTACCTACTGCCTACTAGTACTAATCACCCTATACTACCTACTCCCTACTAGTACTAATCACCCTATACTACCAACTCCCTAGTACTAATCACCCTATACCACCTACTGCCTAGTATTAATCACCCTATACTACCTACTCCCTACTAGTACTAATCACCCTATACTACCTCCTCCCTACTAGTACTAATCACCCTATATTACCTACTGCCTACTAGTACTAATCACCCTATACTACCTACTCCCTACTAGTAATAATCACCCTATACTACCTACTCCCTACTAGTACTAATCACCCTATACTACCTCCTCCCTACTAGTACTAATCACCCTATATTACCTACTGCCTACTAGTACTAATCACCCTATACTACCTACTCCCTACTAGTAATAATCACCCTATACTACCTACTCCCTACTAGTACTAATCACCCTATAATACCTACTCCCTACTAGTACTAATCACCCTATATTACCTACTCCCTAGTACTAATCATCCTGTACTACCTACTCCCTACTAGTACTAATCACCTTATACTACCTACTCCCTAGTACTAATCACCCTATACTACCTACTGCCTACTAGTACTAATCACCCTATACTACCTACTCCCTACTATTACTAATCACCCTATACTACCTACTGCCTAGTACTAATCATCCTGTACTACCTACTCCCTACTAGTACTAATAACCCTTTACTACCTACTCCCTACTAGTGCTAATCACCCTATACTACCTACTCCCTACTAGTACTAATCTCCCTATACTACCTACTCCCTACTAGTACTAATCACCCTATACTACCTACTCCCTAATAGTACTTATCACCCTATACTCCCTACTAGTACTAATCACCCTATACTACCTACTCCCTAATAGTACAAATCACCCTATATTACCTACTCCCTACTACTACTAATCACCCTATATTACCTACTGCCTAGTACAAATCACCCTATACTACCAACTCCCTACTAGTACTAATCACCCTCTACAACCTACTCCCTACTAGTACTAATCACCCTATACTACCTACTGCCTACTAGTACTAATCACCCTATACTACCTTCCTTCTACTATTACTAATCACCCTGTACTACCTACTCCCTACTAGTACTATTCACCCTATACTACCTACTCCCTACTAGTACTATTCAACCTATACTACCTACTCCCTAGTACTAATCACCCTGTACTACCTACTCCCTACTAGTACTAATCACCCTATACTACCTACTCCCTACTAGTACTAATCACCCTATACTACCTACTCCCTAGTACTCATCACCCTATACCACCTACTGCCTAGTATTTATCACCCTATACTACCTACTCCCTAGAACTAATTACCCTATACTACCTAATCCCTACTAGTACTATTCACCCTATACTACCTACTCCCTACTAGTACTATTCACCCTATACTACCTACTCCCTACTAGTACTAATCACCCTATACTACCTACTCCCTACTAGTACTAATCACCCTATACTACCTACTCCCTACTAGAACTAATCACCTCCCGAGTGGCGCAGTGGTCTAAGGCATTGCATCGCAGTGCTAACTGTGCCACTAGATATCCTGGTTCGAATCCAGTCTCTGTCGTAGCCGGCCGCGACCGGGAGACCCATGGGGCGGTGCACAATTGGCCAAGTGTCGTCCAGGGTAAGGGAGGGAATGGCCGGCAGGGATGTAGAGCATGGTGTTTGCAACACCAGGGTTGTGGGTTTGATTCCCACGGGGGGCCAGTATGAAAAATTAAAAAATCATGTATGCACTCACTAACTGGAAGTCGCTCTGGATAAGAGCGTCTGCTAAATGACTAAAAATGTAAAAGATTTAAAGAAATACTGCCTAGTACTAATCAACCTATACTACCTACTCCCTACTAGTACTAATCACCCTATACTACCTACTGCCTAGAACTAATCACCCTATACTACTTACTCCCTAGTACTAATCACCCTATACTACCTACTCCCTACTAGTACTAATCACCTTATACTACCTACTCCCTAGTACTAATCACCCTATACTACCTACTCCCTAGTACTAATCACCCTATACTACCTAATGCCTACTAGTACTAATCACCCTATAATGCCTACTAGTACTAATCACCCTATACTACCTACCGCCTACTAGTACTAATCACCCTATACTACCTACTCCCTAATAGTACAAATCACCCTATATTACCTACTCCCTACTAGTACTAATCACCCTATATTACCTGCTGCGTACTAGTACTAATCACCCTATACTACCTACTCCCTACTAGTACTAATCACCCTATACTACTTACTCCCTAGTACTAATCACCCTATACTACCTACTCCCTACTAGTACTAATCACCTTATACTACCTACTCCCTAGTACTAATCACCCTATACTACCTACTCCCTAGTACTAATCACCCTATACTACCTAATGCCTACTAGTACTAATCACCCTATAATGCCTACTAGTACTAATCACCCTATACTACCTACCGCCTACTAGTACTAATCACCCTATACTACCTACTCCCTAATAGTACAAATCACCCTATATTACCTACTCCCTACTAGTACTAATCACCCTATATTACCTGCTGCGTACTAGTACTAATCACCCTATACTACCTACTCCCTACTAGTACTAATCACCCTATACTACCTACTGCCTACTAGTACTAATCACCCTATACTACCTACTCCCTACTAGTACTAATCACCCAATACTGCCTACTAGTACTAATCACCCTATACTGCCTACCGCCTACTAGTACTAATCACCCTATACTACCTACTCCCTAATAGTACAAATCACCCTATATTACCTACTCCCTACTAGTACTAATCACCCTATATTACCTGCTGCGTACTAGTACTAATCACCCTATACTACCTACTCCCTACTAGTACTAATCACCCTATACTACCTACTGCCTACTAGTACTAATCACCCTATACTACCTACTCCCTACTAGTACTAATCACCCTATACTGCCTACTAGTACTAATCACCCTATACTACCTACTCCCTACTAGTACTAATCACCCTATATTACCTACTCCCTAGTACTAATCACCCCATACTACCTACTGCCTAGTACTAATCACCCTATACTACCTACTCCCTAGTACTAATCACCCTATACTACCTACTACCTACTAGTACTAATCCCCCTTTACTACCTACTCCCTAATAGTACAAATCACCCTATATTACCTACTCCCTACTACTACTAATCACCCTATATTACCTACTGCCTACTAGTACCAATCACCCTATACTACCTACTCCTTACTAGTACTAATCACCCTATACTACCTACTGCCTACTAGTACTAATCACCCTATACTACCTACTCCCTACTAGTACTAATCACCCTATACTACCAACTCCCTAGTACTAATCACCCTATACCACCTACTGCCTAGTATTAATCACCCTATACTACCTACTCCCTACTAGTACTAATCACCCTATACTACCTCCTCCCTACTAGTACTAATCACCCTATATTACCTACTGCCTACTAGTACTAATCACCCTATACTACCTACTCCCTACTAGTAATAATCACCCTATACTACCTACTCCCTACTAGTACTAATCACCCTATACTACCTCCTCCCTACTAGTAATAATCACCCTATACTACCTACTCCCTACTAGTACTAATCACCCTATAATACCTACTCCCTACTAGTACTAATCACCCTATATTACCTACTCCCTAGTACTAATCATCCTGTACTACCTACTCCCTACTAGTACTAATCACCTTATACTACCTACTCCCTAGTACTAATCACCCTATACTACCTACTGCCTACTAGTACTAATCACCCTATACTACCTACTCCCTACTATTACTAATCACCCTATACTACCTACTGCCTAGTACTAATCATCCTGTACTACCTACTCCCTACTAGTACTAATAACCCTTTACTACCTACTCCCTACTAGTGCTAATCACCCTATACTACCTACTCCCTACTAGTACTAATCTCCCTATACTACCTACTCCCTACTAGTACTAATCACCCTATACTACCTACTCCCTAATAGTACTTATCACCCTATACTCCCTACTAGTACTAATCACCCTATACTACCTACTCCCTAATAGTACAAATCACCCTATATTACCTACTCCCTACTACTACTAATCACCCTATATTACCTACTGCCTAGTACAAATCACCCTATACTACCAACTCCCTACTAGTACTAATCACCCTCTACAACCTACTCCCTACTAGTACTAATCACCCTATACTACCTACTGCCTACTAGTACTAATCACCCTATACTACCTTCCTTCTACTATTACTAATCACCCTGTACTACCTACTCCCTACTAGTACTATTCACCCTATACTACCTACTCCCTACTAGTACTATTCAACCTATACTACCTACTCCCTAGTACTAATCACCCTGTACTACCTACTCCCTACTAGTACTAATCACCCTATACTACCTACTCCCTACTAGTACTAATCACCCTATACTACCTACTCCCTAGTACTCATCACCCTATACCACCTACTGCCTAGTATTAATCACCCTATACTACCTACTCCCTAGAACTAATTACCCTATACTACCTAATCCCTACTAGTACTATTCACCCTATACTACCTACTCCCTACTAGTACTATTCACCCTATACTACCTACTCCCTACTAGTACTAATCACCCTATACTACCTACTCCCTACTAGTACTAATCACCCTATACTACCTACTCCCTACTAGAACTAATCACCTCCCGAGTGGCGCAGTGGTCTAAGGCATTGCATCGCAGTGCTAACTGTGCCACTAGATATCCTGGTTCGAATCCAGTCTCTGTCGTAGCCGGCCGCGACCCGGAGACCCATGAGGCGGTGCACAATTGGCCAAGTGTCGTCCAGGGTAAGGGAGGGAATGGCCGGCAGGGATGTAGAGCATGGTGTTTGCAACACCATGGTTGTGGGTTTGATTCCCACAGGGGGCCAGTATGAAAAATACAAAAACCATGTATGCACTCACTAACTGGAAGTCGCTCTGGATAAGAGTGTCTGCTAAAAAATGTAAAGAAATACTGCCTAGTACTAATCAACCTATACTACCTACTCCCTACTAGTACTAATCACCCTATACTACCTACTGCCTAGAACTAATCACCCTATACTACTTACTCCCTAGTACTAATCACCCTATACTACCTACTCCCTACTAGTACTAATCACCTTATACTACCTACTCCCTAGTACTAATCACCCTATACTACCTACTCCCTAGGACTAATCACCCTATACTACCTACTCCCTACTAGTACTAATCACCCTATACTACCTACTCCCTAATAATACAAATCACCCTATATTACCTACTCCCTACTAGTACTAATCACCCTATATTACCTGCTGCGTACTAGTACTAATCACCCTATACTACCTACTGCCTACTAGTACTAATCACCTTATACTACCTACTCCCTACTAGTACTAATCACCCTATACTACCAACTCCCTAGTACTAATCACCCTATACCACCTACTGCCTAGTATTAATCACCCTATACTACCTACTCCCTAGAACTAATCACCCTATACTACTTACTCCCTAGTACTAATCACCCTATACTACCTACTCACTACTAGTACCAATCACCTTATACTACCTACTCCCTAGTACTAATCACCCTATACTACCTACTCCCTAGTACTAATCACCCTATACTACCTACTGCCTACTAGTACTAATCACCCTATACTACCTCCTCCCTACTAGTACTAATCACCCTATATTACCTACTGCCTACTAGTACTAATCACCCTATACTACCTACTCCCTACTAGTAATAATCACCCTATACTACCTACTCCCTACTAGTAATAATCACCCTATACTACCTACTCCCTACTAGTACTAATCACCCTATACTACCTACTCCCTACTAGTACTAATCACCCTATATTACCTACTCCCTAGTACTAATCATCCTGTACTACCTACTCCCTACTAGTACTAATCACCCTATACTACCTACTCGTACTAATCACCCTATATTACCTACTCCCTAGTACTAATAATCCTGTACTACCCTACTCCCTACTAGTACTAATCACCTTATACTACCTACTCCCTAGTACTAATCACCATATACTACCTACTGCCTACTAGTACTAATCACCCTATACTACCTACTCCCTACTATTACTAATCACCCTATACTACCTACTGCCAAGTACTAATCATCCTGTACTACCTACTCCCTACTATTACTAATCACCCTATACTACCTACTCCCTACTAGTGCTAATCACCCTATACTACCTACTCCCTACTAGTACTAATCTCCCTATACTACCTACTCCCTATTAGTACTAATCACCTTATACTACCTCCTCCCTAGTACTAATCACCCTATACTATCTACTCCCTACTAGTACTAATCACCCTGTACTACCTACTCCCTACTAGTACTAATCACCCTGTACTACCTACTCCCTACTAGTACTAATCACCCTGTACTACCTACTCCCTAGTACTAATCACCCTATACTACCTACTCCCTAGTACTAATCACCCTATACTACCTACTCCCTACTAGTACTAATCACCATATACTACCTACTCCCTACTAGTACTAATCACCATATACTACCTACTCCCTACTAGTACTAATCACCCTATGTTACCTACTCCCTAGTACTAATCATCCTGTACTACCTACTCCCTACTAGTACTAATCACCTTATACTACCTACTCCCTAATATTACTAATCACCCTATACTACCTACTCACTACTAGTACCAATCACCTTATACTACCTACTCCCTAGTACTAATCACCCTATACTACCTACTGCCTACTAGTACTAATCACCCTATACTACCTCCTCCCTACTAGTACTAATCACCCTATATTACCTACTGCTTACTAGTACTAATCACCCTATACTACCTACTCCCTACTAGTAATAATCACCCTATACTACCTACTCCCTACTAGTACTAATCACCCTATACTACCTACTCCCTACTAGTACTAATCACCCTATACTACCTCCTCCCTACTAGTACTAATCACCCTATACTACCAACTCCCTAGTACTAATCACCCTATACCACCTACTGCCTAGTATTAATCACCCTATACTACCTACTCCCTAGAACTAATCACCCTATACTACTTACTCCCTAGTACTAATCACCCTATACTACCTACTCACTACTAGTACCAATCACCTTATACTACCTACTCCCTAGTACTAATCACCCTATACTACCTACTCCCTAGTACTAATCACCCTATACTACCTACTGCCTACTAGTACTAATCACCCTATACTACCTCCTCCCTACTAGTACTAATCACCCTATATTACCTACTGCCTACTAGTACTAATCACCCTATACTACCTACTCCCTACTAGTAATAATCACCCTATACTACCTACTCCCTACTAGTAATAATCACCCTATACTACCTACTCCCTACTAGTACTAATCACCCTATACTACCTACTCCCTACTAGTACTAATCACCCTATATTACCTACTCCCTAGTACTAATCATCCTGTACTACCTACTCCCTACTAGTACTAATCACCCTATACTACCTACTCGTACTAATCACCCTATATTACCTACTCCCTAGTACTAATAATCCTGTACTACCCTACTCCCTACTAGTACTAATCACCTTATACTACCTACTCCCTAGTACTAATCACCATATACTACCTACTGCCTACTAGTACTAATCACCCTATACTACCTACTCCCTACTATTACTAATCACCCTATACTACCTACTGCCAAGTACTAATCATCCTGTACTACCTACTCCCTACTATTACTAATCACCCTATACTACCTACTCCCTACTAGTGCTAATCACCCTATACTACCTACTCCCTACTAGTACTAATCTCCCTATACTACCTACTCCCTATTAGTACTAATCACCTTATACTACCTCCTCCCTAGTACTAATCACCCTATACTATCTACTCCCTACTAGTACTAATCACCCTGTACTACCTACTCCCTACTAGTACTAATCACCCTGTACTACCTACTCCCTACTAGTACTAATCACCCTGTACTACCTACTCCCTAGTACTAATCACCCTATACTACCTACTCCCTAGTACTAATCACCCTATACTACCTACTCCCTACTAGTACTAATCACCATATACTACCTACTCCCTACTAGTACTAATCACCATATACTACCTACTCCCTACTAGTACTAATCACCCTATGTTACCTACTCCCTAGTACTAATCATCCTGTACTACCTACTCCCTACTAGTACTAATCACCTTATACTACCTACTCCCTACTATTACTAATCACCCTATACTACCTACTCACTACTAGTACCAATCACCTTATACTACCTACTCCCTAGTACTAATCACCCTATACTACCTACTCCCTAGTACTAATCACCCTATACTACCTACTGCCTACTAGTACTAATCACCCTATACTACCTCCTCCCTACTAGTACTAATCACCCTATATTACCTACTGCCTACTAGTACTAATCACCCTATACTACCTACTCCCTACTAGTAATAATCACCCTATACTACCTACTCCCTACTAGTAATAATCACCCTATACTACCTACTCCCTACTAGTACTAATCACCCTATACTACCTACTCCCTACTAGTACTAATCACCCTATATTACCTACTCCCTAGTACTAATCATCCTGTACTACCTACTCCCTACTAGTACTAATCACCCTATACTACCTACTCGTACTAATCACCCTATATTACCTACTCCCTAGTACTAATAATCCTGTACTACCCTACTCCCTACTAGTACTAATCACCTTATACTACCTACTCCCTAGTACTAATCACCATATACTACCTACTGCCTACTAGTACTAATCACCCTATACTACCTACTCCCTACTATTACTAATCACCCTATACTACCTACTGCCAAGTACTAATCATCCTGTACTACCTACTCCCTACTATTACTAATCACCCTATACTACCTACTCCCTACTAGTGCTAATCACCCTATACTACCTACTCCCTACTAGTACTAATCTCCCTATACTACCTACTCCCTATTAGTACTAATCACCTTATACTACCTCCTCCCTAGTACTAATCACCCTATACTATCTACTCCCTACTAGTACTAATCACCCTGTACTACCTACTCCCTACTAGTACTAATCACCCTGTACTACCTACTCCCTACTAGTACTAATCACCCTGTACTACCTACTCCCTAGTACTAATCACCCTATACTACCTACTCCCTAGTACTAATCACCCTATACTACCTACTCCCTACTAGTACTAATCACCATATACTACCTACTCCCTACTAGTACTAATCACCATATACTACCTACTCCCTACTAGTACTAATCACCCTATGTTACCTACTCCCTAGTACTAATCATCCTGTACTACCTACTCCCTACTAGTACTAATCACCTTATACTACCTACTCCCTACTATTACTAATCACCCTATACTACCTACTCACTACTAGTACCAATCACCTTATACTACCTACTCCCTAGTACTAATCACCCTATACTACCTACTGCCTACTAGTACTAATCACCCTATACTACCTCCTCCCTACTAGTACTAATCACCCTATATTACCTACTGCTTACTAGTACTAATCACCCTATACTACCTACTCCCTACTAGTAATAATCACCCTATACTACCTACTCCCTACTAGTACTAATCACCCTATACTACCTACTCCCTACTAGTACTAATCACCCTATACTACCTCCTCCCTACTAGTACTAATCACCCTATATTACCTACTGCCTACTAGTACTAATCACCTTATACTACCTATTCCCTACTAGTAATATTCACCCTATACTACCTACTCCCTACTAGTACTAATCACCCTATATTACCTACTCCCTAGTACTAATCACCCTATACTACCTACTCCCTACTAGTACTAATCACCCTATACTACCTCCTCCCTACTAGTACTAATCACCTTATACTACCTCCTCCCTAGTACTAATCACCCTATACTATCTACTCCCTACTAGTACTAATCACCCTGTACTACCTACTCCCTACTAGTACTAATCACCCTGTACTCCCTACTAGTACTAATCACCCTATACTACCTACTCCCTAGTACTAATCACCCTATACTACCTACTACCTACTAGTACTAATCACCCTATACTATCATCAACCTTCAGTAGCGTTAAACACACCACTACTACACACATATATTTGTGTTTCATGTTTTAGCCAATGACCTGAATGTTCCACAATATAATATAATATAATATGCCATTTAGCAGATGAACCAGTCCTCTATAATACAGAGACTTTAAAGTCCTGTGTCATTGTTACTGCTGTTTGTTCATTCTGTGGTATATATTCCTGTCTCTGATCATGTCTCTGTTGTGTTTGACCAACGTAGGCCTTCAGGAAGTTTGATGAGATGAACGCCAAGTTGACAGATCAACTACGCAAGCTGGCTAAACAGGTTACCTTCTTCCAGTCTCCTCTTTTTCTGTCATCCTATGTTGTCTGTTTATCCTGTTATCCTGTTGATGTTGTCTGTTTATCCTGTTATCCTGTTAATGCTGTCTGTTTATCCTGTTGATGCTATCTGTTTATCCTGTTATCGTGTTGATGTTGTCTGTGTTTCCTGTTATCCTGTTGATGTTGTCTGTTTATCCTGTTATCCTGTTGATGTTGTCTGTTTATCCTGTTATCCTGTTAATGCTGTCTGTTTATCCTGTTGATGCTATCTGTTTATCCTGTTATCGTGTTGATGTTGTCTGTGTTTCCTGTTATCCTGTTGATGTTGTCTGTTTATCCTGTTATCCTGTTCATGTTGTCTGTTTATCCTGTTCATGTTGTATGTTTATTCTGTTATCCTGTTCATGTTGAATGTGTATTCTGTTATCCTGTTCATGTTGTCTGTGTATCCTGTTATCATGTTGATGTTGTCTGTTTATCCTGTTGATGTTGTCTGTTTATCCTGTTATCCTGTTCATGTTGTCTGTTTATCCTGTTATCCTGTTGATGTTGTCTGTTTATCCTGTTATCGTGTTGATGTTGTCTGTGTTTCCTGTTATCCTGTTGATGTTGTTTGTTTATCCTGTTATCCTGTTCATGTTGTCTGTTTATCCTGTTCATGTTGTATGTTTATTCTGTTATCCTGTTCATGTTGAATGTGTATTCTGTTATCCTGTTCATGTTGTCTGTTTATCCTGTTATCCTGTTGATGTTGTCTGTTTATCCTGTTATCCTCTTGATGTTGTCTGTTTGTCATGTTATCCTGTTGATTTTGTCTGTTATTGTTATCTGTTTATCCTGTTATCCTGTTGATATTGTCTGTTTGTCCTGTTCATGTTGTCTGTGTATCCTGTTATCATGTTGATGTTGTCTGTTTATCCTGTTCATGTTGTCTGTTTATCCTGTTATCCTGTTCATGTTGGCTGTTTATCCTGTTCATGTTGTCTGTTTATCCTGTTATCCTCTTGATGTTGTCTGTTTATCATGTTATCCTGTTGATGTTGTCTGTTTATCCTGTTATCCTGTTGATGTTGTCTGTTTATCCTGTTGATGTTGTCTGTTTATCCTGTTATCCTGTTGATGTTGTCTGTTTATCCTGTTGATGTTGTCTGTTTGTCCTGTTGATGTTGTCTGTTTGTCTTGTTGATGTTGTCTGTTTATCCTGTTATCCTGTTGATGTTGTCTGTCTATCCTGTTATCCTGTTGATGTTGTCTGTTTATCCTGTTCATGTTGTCTGTTTATCCTGTTCATGTTGTCTGTTTATCATGTTATCCTGTTCATGTTGTCTGTTTATCCTGTTCATGTTGTCTGTTTATCATGTTATCCTGTTCATGTTGTCTGTTTATCATGTTCTTGTTGTCTGTTTATCCTGTTATCCTGTTGATGTTGTCTGTTTATCCTGTTATCTTGTTGATGTTGTCTGGTTATCCTGTTCATGTTGTCTGTTTATCCTGTTCATGTTGTCTGTTTATCCTGTTCATGTTGTCTGTTTATCCTGTTCATGTTGTCTGTTTATCCTGTTGATGTTGTCTGTTTATCCTGTTATCCTGTTGATGTTGTCTGTTTATCCTGTTCATGTTGTCTGTTTATCCTGTTATCCTCTTGATGTTGTCTGTTTATCATGTTATCCTGTTGATGTTGTCTGTTATTGTTATCTGTTTATCCTGTTGATGTTGTCTGTTTATCCTGTTCATGTTGTCTGTGTATCCTGTTATCATGTTGATGTTGTCTGTTTATCCTGTTGATGTTGTCTGTTTGTCCTGTTGATGTTGTCTGTTTGTCCTGTTGATGTTGTCTGTTTATCCTGTTATCCTGTTGATGTTGTCTGTCTATCCTGTTATCCTGTTGATGTTGTCTGTTTATCCTGTTCATGTTGTCTGTTTATCCTGTTCATGTTGTCTGTTTATCCTGTTCATGTTGTCTGTTTATCATGTTATCCTGTTCATGTTGTCTCTTTATCCTGTTCATGTTGTCTGTTTATCCTGTTATCCTGTTGATGTTGTCTGTTTATCCTGTTATCTTGTTGATGTTGTCTGGTTATCCTGTTCATGTTGTCTGTTTATCCTGTTCATGTTGTCTGTTTATCCTGTTCATGTTGTCTGTTTATCCTGTTCATGTTGTCTGTTTATCCTGTTGATGTTGTCTGTTTATCCTGTTATCCTGTTGATGTTGTCTGTTTATCCTGTTATCCTGTTCATGTTGTCTGTTTATCCTGTTATCCTGTTCATGTTGTCTGTTTATCCTGTTATCCTGTTCATGTTGTCTGTTTATCCTGTTATCCTGTTCATGTCTGTTTATCCTGTTCATGTTGTCAGTTTATCCCGTTCATGTTGTCTGTTTATCCTTAAAACCAGACTTGGACCACACACCCACTCCACTAAATAGCAGGCTAGTGATTGCTTTGCAATGATTGCAGTTAGCCACTGATTCCTTCCAAACCACTCATTGTAGAATTTGCGATTTCCAACTTGTTGTGTAATGTTTATGTCCAATGGCCGATGGCCGATGAGCACCGATACGTTTGATCTATAATTTCTCTTCATTATTTCTCTTCATATGACAAGATTGAAAAGGATTTGGCAGTAGATTGTCGACTTGATTCATGATGATGACTGCTAGCTTAAGATTTTGAAAGTATGATGTTGACATGATCAGTCCAATCAAAGCTACAGTAGATAGAACGTGATTTGACATCATTTTATCTGTGGCCAATGACCTTGAGCCTTCTTGGATGGGCACTTCTAGCATAACTCTATGGCAGCATCCAAGGGGTGTCACGGATTCTGCCGAGACTGCTCTTCCTTCTGGCTCTGGCAGGCTTCGGCGTTCGTCGTCACCGGAGTACTAGCTGCTGCCGCTCTATGTTATAGGTTTCTATGTTCACTTGATTGTTGTCTGTTGTTGCACACCTGTTCTCCATTATGTTAGTTTGTCTGCCTATTTAACATGTTCACATCCACTGTTTGGTGTGCGTGTTTATTGTATGGTACGAGTGTCATTTTGTGAGCGGGTTTTGCTCCTCCTTTGTTGTTTGGAGGGGTTTTCCTTGTATTTCTTTACTACTCAGTAAAGTGGTTCTTCATCTCATTCTGTGTCCTGCGCTTGACTCTGGCCTACCGCATTCCACTGACATTCGTGACAGAAACACGCACCACTATGGAGTCAGCAGGAGCAGCCGGAGTAACCGAGACGATGGAGGAACGAGTCCAACGTCAGAAAAGAATGATTCAGACTCTCGGGGTCACCATGGAACGAGTATTCCAGACAATGGAACGATGGGAGAGAGGTGGTATTCCGTCACCATCTCCAACCACTCAACCACCTACAACACTGTTCACCGCTTCGCCATCTGGGTCCAGTGGGATTCGGCTCTCGCTCCCGAGGGCATATGACAGAACACCTGCCGGGTGCCAGGGATTTCTCCTCCAGGTCGAGCTGTACCTGGCCACCATTCACCCGGCGCCCTCGGGATACGAGAGCGTGTACGCCCTCATCTCCTGTCTATCGGGGAAGGCGCTGGAATGGGCCAACGCTGAGTGGGGAGGAATAGATGCAAGTACTGTCCACTACGAGGATTTCACCCGCCGCTTCCGGGCGGTATTCGATCATCCACCAGAGGGGAGGGAGGCGGGTGAACATCTGTTCCACCTACGACAGGAGATGAGGAGCGCGCAGGAGTTCACGCTGGAGTTCAGAACTTTAGCAGCCAGCGCGGGATGGAATGAGAGGGCCCTGATCGACCATTATCGCTGCAGCTTAAGGGAGGACGTCCGTCGGGAGCTGGCCTGCAGGGACACCGATCTCACCCTGGACCAACTGGTGGACATGTCCATCAGGTTGGATAACCTGTTGGCAGCCCGCGGACGTTCTGATCGGGGGCCGTCCATTCCATCCCCCAGCACCTCCGAGTCTACACCCATGGAGCTCGGAGGTGCTGCGGTTAGGGAGACGGGGAGAGGGACCGTCCCCTGCACCAACTGTGGCCGCAGAGGACACACTGCTGGTCGGTGCTGGGGAGGGTCCTCAGGAGGTCGAGGCAGCAGGCAGGGCACTGGTCGACCGTCTCAGGTGAGTAGGCACCCGACTCCCCCAGAGCCTCCTGTTGCTAATTTGTGTATAGATATTGTTTTCCCAGAAGTTTCCCCCCATTCCCAGCATAAGGCGCTAGTAGATTCAGGCACGGCTGGGAATTGTATTGATCGCCAGTATGCTCGTAGTTTAGGGATTCCTACGGTGTCTGTTGATAAACCTTTCCCTGTGCCCGCCTTAGATAGTCGCCCGTTAGGGTCAGGCATAATCAGGGAGGTCACCACCCCACTTCTGATGAGGACGCAGGGGGGTCATGAGGAGAGGATTAGCCTCTATCTGATTGATTCTCCTGCGTATCCTGTGGTGTTGGGACTTCCCTGGTTAACCATTCATGACCCCACGATTTCATGGCAACAGAGGGCTCTTAAGGGATGGTCTGGTCAGTGTTCAGGGAGGTGTGTAGGAGTTTCCTTGGGGGCAACTACGGTGGAGAGTCCAAACCAGGTTTCCACTATGCACATTCCTGCCGAGTATGCCGATTTGGCTATCGCCTTCAGTCAGAAGAGGGCGACTAAATTACCACCTCATCGTCCGGGGGATTGCGCGATAAATCTCCAGGTAGGAGCTGCACTTCCCCGGAGTCACGTGTATCCTTTGTCTCAGGAGGAGAGGGCGGCTATGGAGACATATGTCACCGAGTCTCTAAGACAGGGATACATTCGGCCATCCACTTCACCTGTCTCCTCAAGATTCTTTTTTGTGAAGAAGAAGGATGGTGGTTAACGCCCGTGCATTGATTACCGTGGCTTAAATCAGATTACCATCAAGTACAGCTATCCATTACCCCTGATAGCTAGTATGACGGAATCATTGCACGGGGCACGCTTCTTCACAAAATTGAATCTCAGGAGCGCGTACAACCTAGTGCGTATCCGGGAGGGAGATGAGTGGAAGACGGCATTTAGTACCACCTCTGGACATTATGAGTATCTTGTCATGCCATACGGGTTAATGAATGCTCCATCAGTCTTCCAATCATTTGTGGATGAGATTTTCAGGGACCTGCACGGACAAGGGGTAGTGGTGTATATTGATGACATACTTATATACTCCACTACAAGGGCCGAGCATGTGTCCCTGGTGCGTAAAGTGCTTGAAAGACTGAGAGCATGACCTGTATGCTAAGGCAGAGAAATGCCTGTTCTTTCAGGAGTCCATCTCCTTCCTAGGGTACCACATGTCCGCGTCTGGGGTGAAGATGGAGAGTGACCGCGTTTCGGCCGTGCGTAATTGGGCGACTCCAAGCACGGTAAAGGAGGTGCAGCGTTTCTTGGGGTTTGCCAACTACTACCGGAGGCTTATCCAGGGCTTTGGTCAGGTAGCGGCTCCCATTACCTCGTTGCTGAAGGGGGGACCGGTGTGTCTGCGGTGGTCAGCTGAGGCGGACAGGGCTTTTAGTCGCCTGAAGGAGCTGTTTACCTTGGCTCCAGTGCTGGCTCATCCGGATCCCTCCTTGGCCTTCACGGTTGAGGTGGATGCATCCGAGGCTGGGATAGGCGCTGTACTTTCCCAGCGCTCGGGCACGCCACCCAAGCTCCGCCCCTGTGCTTTCTTTTCGAAGAAGCTCAGCCCGGCGGAGCGCAACTATGATGTGGGGGACCGGGAGTTGTTGGCGGTGGTCAAAGCCCTGAAGGCGTGGAGACATTGGCTTGAGGGGGCTAAACACCCTTTTCTCATTTTGACTGACCACCGCAATCTGGAGTACATCCGAGTGGCGAAGAGGTTAAACCCTCGCCAGGCAAGGTGGTCCATGTTTCTAACCCGTTTTGTTTTCACCCTTTCTTACAGACCGGGCTCCCAGAATGCTAAGGCAGATGCTCTGTCCCGACTGTATGACACGGAGAAGAGTTCCATGGAGCCCACTCCCATACTTCCGGCGTCGTGTCTGGTGGTGTGGGAGGTTGACACGGACATCGAGCGGGCGTTACGTAGCGAACCCTCTCCTCCCCAGTGTCCAAAGGGTCGTAAGTACGTACCGCTAGAGGTCCGCGATCGTTTGATTTATTGGGCTCACATGTCACCCTCCTCTGGTCATCCTGGCATCAGTCGGACAGTGACCTGTCTTAGTTGGAAGTACTGGTGGCCCACCTTAGCCAAGGACGTGAGGTTTTATGTTTCCTCCTGCTCGGTGTGCGCCCAGTGTAAGGCTCCTAGACACCTGCCTAGAGGGAAATTACAACCCCTACCCGTTCCACAACGACCGTGGTCCCACCTATCGGTGGATTTTATGACTGATCTTCCTCCCTCAAGGGGGAACACAACCATCCTGGTTTTCTAAGTCCTGTCGCCTCCTTCCTCTGCCGAGGCCCTGCTTACACACGTCTTCCGGCACTACGGGGTGCCTGAGGATATAGTGTCTGATCGGGGTCCCCAGTTCACCTCAAGGGTGTGGAGGGCGTTCATGGAACAGTTGGGGATCTCGGTTAGCCTTACCTCAGGTTTTCACCCCGAGAGTAACGGGCAGGGGGAGAGAATTAACCAGGAGGTGGGTAGGTTTCTGAGGTCGTATTGCCAGGACCGGCGAGGGGAGTGGTCGGTTTTCCTACCCTGGGCAGAGATGGCTATAAACTCCAACCGCCACTCCTCAACTGACCTCATACCATTCCAGTGTGTGTTAGGTTATCAGCCGGCCCTGGCACCATGGCATCAGAGCCAGATCGAGGTACCTGCGGTGAACCAGTGGGTTCGGCGCTCGCAGGAGACCTGGGACGCTACACATGAACGCCTGCAGCGGCCCAGCAGGCGTCAGAAGGCGAGCGCCGACCGCTACCGCAGTGAAGCTCCGGTGTATGCACCGGGGTACCGGGTCTGGCTCTCGACCCGAAACCTGCCCCTTCGCCTGCCCTGCCGGAAGTTGGGTAGGCGGTTTGTGGGCCCATTTAAAGTCCTGAGGAGATTGAACGAGGTATGTTATAGGTTACAACTTCCTGTTAATTATCGTATTAACCCCTCGTTCCATGTGTCTCTCCTCAGGCCGGTGGTAGCTGGTCCACTCCAGGAATCTGAGATACGGGAGGTTCCTCCGCCCCCACTGGACATCGAGGGGGCACCGGCGTACTTGGTCCGTTCCATCCTGGATTCGAGGTGTCGGGTGGGGGGCCTGCAGTATCTCGTGGAGTGGGAGGGATACGGTCCGGAGGAGCGGTGCTGGGTTCCTAGGAGGGATATCCTCGATCCCTCCTTGTTGAGAGAATTCCATCAGAACCATCCCACTAGCGCCGCGTCCTCCTGGCCGTCCCCGAGGCCGGGGTCGATGCACGACTGGAGCCGCGCGTTACTGTCACGGATTTAGCCGAGACTGCTCTTCCTTCTGGCTCGGGCAGGCTTCGGCGTTCGTCGTCACCGGAGTGCTAGCTGCTGCCGCTCTATGTTATATGTTTCTATGTTCACTTGATTGTTGTCTGTTGTTGCACACCTGTTCCCCATTATGTTAGTGTGTCTGCCTATTTAACCTGTTCACGTCCACTGTTTGGTGTGCATGTTTATTGTATGGTACGAGTGTCATTTTGTGAGCGGGTTTTGCTCCTCCTTTGTTGTTTGGAGGGTTTTTCCTTGTATTTCTTTACTACTCAGTAAAGTGGTTCTTCATCTCATTCTGTGTCCTGCGCTTGACTCTGGCCTACCGTATTCCACCGACATTCGTGACAAGGGGCTTGAATTTTTTCGAGCTCTCTGCCCCACCTGCCCTGAATGGCGGGGCGCCACTGTGTTATTATTGGAGAGAACAACATGCATTAAATTGCAATAATAAAGCATCCATTCCAAACCCTGTTTGTCCACAGTCAACAACAGGAAGCCAGGCTAGCCCGTAACCTGTGTGTAATCTTTGTCTCTAAGGTGCAGGAAGCCAGGCTAGACCGTGATAACGAAGCCTTGAAGAAGACCCTCCAGGACTACGATGAGATGGTGGAGAAGTGAGTAGACCCTGCCCCTACTGAGTATTCTCCTGTCTGATTGGTGGCGTACCTCACCTTTCTCTTCCCTGATTGGTGGCTTACCTCACCTACTCTGTTGGTTGGTCAGTTTGGTCCATTATTCTTCCTGATCAGTGGCTGGTCTGGCCCTTCTCCATTTCTGATTGTCTGAATGGTACATTACCTCTACTTCCATATTGGTGCCTTGACCTCACCCAGGCTAAGATCTACTGGTATATAACTGGTATATAACTGTTGTCCTATCTTGTAGGTACATCCCAGTGCTGATGACCCAGGCTAAGATCTACTGGTATATAACTGTTGTCCTATCCTGTAGGTACATCCCAGTGCTGATGGCCCAGGCTAAGATCTACTGGTATATAACTGTTGTCCTATCCTGTAGGTACAGTACCAGTCAAACGTTTGGACACACCTACTCATTCCAGGGTTTTTCTTTATTTTTACTATTTTTTTACATTGTAGAATAATAGTGAAGACATCAAAACTATGAAATAACACATATGGAGTCATGTAGTAACCAAAAAAAGTGTTAAACAAATGAAAATATATTGTATATTTGAGATTCTTCAAATAGCCACACTTTGCCTTGATGACAGCTTTGCACACTCTTGGCATTCTCTCAACCAGCTTCATGAGGTAGTCACCTGGAATGCATTTCAATTAACAGGTGTGCCTTGTTAAAAGTTAATTTGTGGAATTTCTTTCCTTCTTAATGCGTTTGAGCCAATCAGTTGTGTTGTGACAAAATTTCAGTCAGTGCAGTCGTAAAACCCATCAAGTGCTATGATGAAACTGGGTCTCATGAGGACCGCCACAGGAAAGGAAGATCCAGAGTTACCTCTGCTGCAGAGGATAAGTTCATTAGAGTTAACTGCACCTCAGATTGCAGCCCAAATAAATGCTTCACAGAGTTCAAGTAACAGACACATCTCAACATCAACTGTTTAGAGGAGACTGCGTGAATCAGGCCTTCACGGTCGAATTTCTGCAAAGAAACCACTACTAAAAGACACCAATAAGAAGAAGAGTCTTGATTGGGCCAAGAAACACGAGCAATGGACATTAGACTGGTGGAAATCTGTCCTTTGGTCTGATGAGTCCAAATTTGAGATTTTTGGTTCCAACCGCCGTGTCTTTGTGGTTCCCACCGTGAAGCATGGAGGAGGAGGTGTGATGGTGTGGGGGTGCTTTGCTGGTGACACTGTCTGTGATTTATTTAGAATTCAAGGCACACTTAACCAGCATGGCTACCACAGCATTCTGCAGCGATACGCCATCCCATCTGGTTTGCGCTTAGTGGGACTATCATTTGTTTTTCAACAGGACAATGACCCAAAACACACCTCCAGGCTGTGTAAGGGCTATTTGAGACCAAGAAGGAGAGTGATGGAGTGCTGCTTCAGATGACCTGGCCTCCACAATCACCCGACCTCAACCCAATTGAGATGGTTTGGGATGAGTTGGACCGCAGAGTGAAGGAAAAGCAGCCAACAAGTGCTCAGCATATGTGGGAACTCCTTCAAGACTGTTGGAAAAGCATTCCAAGTGAAGTGAAGCATTCTACCACTCTAAATTCCAAGCATCTGCCTCTAACCCTAGGATGCTCTTTGCCACCTTCTCTTCCCTGCTGAATCCTCCTCCCCCTCCCCCCCTCCTCCCTCTCTGTGGATGACTTCGTCAACCATTTTGAAAATAAGGTTGTCGACATCCGATCCTCGTTTGTTAAGTCAAATGACACTGCTGGTCCTGCTCACACTGCCCTACCCTATGCTTTGACTTCTTTCTCCCCTCTCTCTCCAGATGAAATCTTGCGACTTGTGACGGCCGGCCGCCCAACAACCTGCCCGCTTGACCCTATCCCCTCCTCTCTTCTCCAGACCATCTCCGGTGACCTTCTCCCTTACCTCACCTCGCTCATCAACTCATCCTTGACCGCTGGCTATGTCCCTTCCGTCTTCAAGAGAGCGAGAGTTGCACCCCTTCTCAAAAAACCAACACTCGATCCCTCTGATGTCAACAACTATAGACCAGTATCCCTTCTTTCTTTTCTCTCCAAAACTCTTGAGCGTGCCGTCTTTAGCCAACTCTCTTGCTATCTCTCTCAGAATGACCTTCTTGATCCAAACCAGTCAGGTTTCAAGACTGGTCATTCAACTGAGACTGCTCTTCTCTGTGTCACGGAGGCTCTCCGCACTGCTAAAGCTAACTCTCTCTCCTCTGCTCTTGTCCTTCTAGACCTGTCTGCTGCCTTTGATACTGTGAACCATCAGATCCTCCTCTCCACCCTCTCCGATTTGGGCATCGCCGGCGCGGCTCACTCTTGGATTGCGTCCTACCTGACCGGTCGCTCCTACCAAGTGGCGTGGCGAGAATCTGTCTCCGCACCACGTGCTCTCACCACTGGTGTCCCCCAGGTCTCAGTTCTAGGCCCTCTCCTATTCTCGCTATACACCAAGTCACTTGGCTCTGTCATATCCTCACATGGCCTCCTATCATTGCTGCGCAGACGACACACAACTAATCTTCTCCTTTCCCCCTTCTGATAACCAGGTGGCGAATCGCATCTCTGCATGTCTGGCAGACATATCAGTGTGGATGACGGATCACCACCTCAAGCTGAACCTCGGCAAGACGGAGCTGCTCTTCCTCCCGGGGAAGGACTGCCCGTTCCATGATCTCGCCATCACGGTTGACAACTCCGTTGTATCCTCCTCCCAGAGTGCCTGCTGGCCCCCCTACCTCTGCGGAAGCACAGTTCCCGCTCAGCCCAGTCAAAACTGTTTGCTGCTCTGGCACCCCAATGGTGGAACAAGCTCCCTCACGACGGCAGGACAGCGGAGTCACTCACCACCTTCCGGAGACACTTGAAACCCCACCTCTTTAAGGAATACCTGGGATAGGATAAAGTAATCCTTCTACCCCCCCCCCCCCCCCCCCCCCCCCCCCAAAAAAAAAAAAAAAAAAAAAACATATTGTAAAGTGGTTATCCCACTGGCTATAAGGTGAATGCAACAATTTGTAAGTCGCTCTGGATAAGAGCGTCTGCTAAATGACGTAAATGTAAATTATGTAATGAAGCTGGTTGAGTGAATGCCAAGAGTGTGCAAAGCTGTCATCAAGGCAAAGGGTGGCTACTTTGAAGAATCTAAAATGTAAAATATATTTTGATTTGTTTAACACTTTTTGGGTTACTACATGATTCCATATGGGTTATTTCATAGTTTTGATGTCTTCACTATTATTCTACATTGTAGAAAATAGTACAAATAAAGAAAAACCCTTGAATGATTAGGTGTGGCCAAACCTTTGACTGGTACTGTACATCCCAGTGCTGATGACCCAGGCTAAGATCTACTGGTATATAACTGTTGTCCTATCCTGTAGGTACATCCTAGTGCTGATGACCCAGGCTAAGATCTACTGGTATATAACTGGTATATAACTGTTGTCCCGTCTTGTAGGTACATCCCAGTGCTGATGGCCCAGGCTAAGATCTATTGGTATATAACTGGTATATAACTGTTGTCCCGTCCTGTAGGTACATCCCAGTGCTGATGGCCCAGGCTAAGATCTACTGGAACAGGGAGAACTACCAGATGGTTGAGAAGATCTTCCGTAAGTCGGTGGAGTTCTGTAACGAACACGACACCTGGAAGCTCAACGTGGCTCACGTGCTCTTCATGCAGGAGAACAAGTACAAGGAGGCCATTGGCTTCTACGAACCCATCGTTAAGAAACACTACGACAACGTGAGTTAACTAGAGAGGGAGGGATCACATACAATACCATTTGAATGTGCACGGCCCGCCTTAGATGGTTCTGTTCAGAAATCCCCTGTAGTGGACTACTGTTGACCATAGCCCGTATAGACTACAGGAGAATAGGAGGTGTTGAAATGAAACATGTCTCTGTTTCCATTCCCCCTGCTGGCTACATAGCTGGAACAGTGTAACATACAGGAGTGTCCCTGCCAACGTAAACCCTCGGTAACACACACACACACACCCACGCCCCTGTACCCCAGTCTCACCACTGGTGGCAGAGGGCAGTGACTCTGAATGCAGTGGTCAGTCTCACACCTGGGCGAAGTCCCAAATGGCACCCTATTCCCTACAAAGTGCACTACTTTTGCCCATTGCCCATAGCACTCTGGTCAAAGGTAGTGCACTATGTAGGGAATAGGGTGCCATTGGGGACTCTCAGATTGCTGTGTCTCATCTCTGCATGATACTTTAGTGTTTCTGGAGTGATGAAGTGTTGAATATCCACAGTTTTACCAACGCAGGTCTGCCCTTCTCCCAAAGTGTTCTTCTGACTGATCTCTGTCTCTCTCTCTCTCTCTCTCTCTCTCTCTCTCTCTCTCTCTCTCTCTCTCTCTCTCTGTCTCTGTCTCTGTCTCTGTCTCTGTCTCTGTCTCTCTCTGTCTCTCTCTCTGTCTAGATCCTGAATGTCAGTGCCGCTGTACTGGCTAACCTGTGTGTGTCCTATATCATGACCAGCCAGAACGAAGAGGTAGGAGTGAGTGTGTGAAGTATAAAGCACAGTGTAACATCTGAGCCCACCAGTGTTCTTGTAACGCTGTTCTCCTCAGGCTGAAGAACTGATGAGGAAGATAGAAAAAGAGGAAGAGGAGCTCTCCTACGACGACCCCGATAAGAAAGTCTTCCACCTCTGTATAGTCAACCTGGTTATAGGGTGAGTTGTATTTACATGGTAAAGGCGTTCAGCGTTGTAGTGGAGGGTGAACTTACGGAAACGCTGTTTACCCACCTTTTGGGGCAAAATGCATTGAAAGTGTAGGGAGCTTTGGGGCAAAATGCATTGAAAGTGTAGAGAGCTTTACTTCACTCACTGTGTAGAGTGATCAGAGTTTACCCACCTATTGTTTTAACACTACATCACAGGTACAGTGTTACTACAGTGTGTTAATGAATAGTGTTTCTATCTCTCTTCCAGGACCCTGTACGGTGTTAATAGTGTTTATATATCTCTTCCAGGACCCTGTACTGTGTTAATAGTGTTTATATCTCTCTTCCAGGACCCTGTACTGTGTTAGTGTTTATCTCTCTTCCAGGACCCTGTACTGTGTTTAATAGTGTTTATATCTCTCTTCCAGGACCCTGGACTGTGTTAATAGTGTTAATGTCTCTTCCAGGACCCTGTACGGTGTTAATAGTGTTTATATATCTCTTCCAGGAACCTGTACTGTGTTAATAGTGTTTGTCTCTTCCAGGACCCTGTACTGTGTTAATAGTGTTTATATCTCTCCTCCAGGACCATATACTGTGTTAATAGTGTTTATATATCTCTTCCAGGACCCTGCACTGTGTTAATAGTGTTTATATCTCTCTTCCAGGACCCTGTACTGTGTTAATAGTGTTTGTCTCTTCCAGGACCCTGTACTGTGTTAATAGTGTTTATATCTCTCTTCCAGGACCCTGTACTGTGTTAGTGTTTATCCCTCTTCCAGGACCCTGTACTGTGTTAATAGTGTTTATATGTTTCTTCCAGGACCCTGTACTGTGTTAATAGTGTTTGTCTCTTCCAGGACCCTGTACTGTGTTAATAGTGTTTATATCTCTCTTCCAGGACCCTATACTGTGTTAATAGTGTTTATATATCTCTTCCAGGACCCTGCACTGTGTTAATCGTGTTTATATCTCTCTTCCAGGACCCTGTACTGTGTTAATAGTGTTTATATGTCTCTTCCAGGACCCTGTACTGTGTTAATAGTGTTTGTCTCTTCCATGACCCTGTACTGTGTTAATAGTGTTTATATCTCTCTTCCAGGACCCTATACTGTGTTAATAGTGTTTATATATCTCTTCCAGGACCCTGCACTGTGTTAATAGTGTTTATATCTCTCTTCCAGGACCCTGTACTGTGTTAATAGTGTTTATATCTCTCTTCCAGGACCCTGTACTGTGTTAGTGTTTATCTCTCTTCCAGGACCCTGTACTGTGTTAGTGTTTATCTCTCTTCCAGGACCCTGTACTGTGTTAATAGTGTTTATATGTTTCTTCCAGGACCCTGTACTGTGTTAATAGTGTTTGTCTCTTCCATGACCCTGTACTGTGTTAATAGTGTTTATATCTCTCTTCCAGGACCCTGTACTGTGTTAATAGTGTTTGTCTCTTCCAGGACCCTGTACTGTGTTAGTGTTTATCTCTCTTCCAGGACCCTGTACTGTGTTAATAGTGTTTATATCTCTCTTCCAGGACCCTGTACTGTGTTAGTGTTTATCTCTCTTCCAGGACCCTGTACTGTGTTAATAGTGTTTATCTCTCTTCCAGGACCCTGTACTGTGTTAATCGTGTTTATGTCTCTTCCAGGACCCTGTACGGTGTTAATAGTGTTTATATGTCTCTTCCAGGACCATGTACTGTGTTAATAGTGTTTATATGTCTCTTCCAGGACCCTGCACTGTGTTAATCGTGTTTATATCTCTCTTCCAGGACCCTGTACTGTGTTAGTGTTTATCTCTCTTCCAGGACCCTGTACTGTGTTAGTGTTTATCTCTCTTCCAGGACCCTGTACTGTGTTAATCGTGTTTATGTCTCTTCCAGGACCCTGTACGGTGTTAATAGTGTTTATATGTCTCTTCCAGGACCATGTACTGTGTTAATAGTGTTTATATCTCTCTTCCAGGACCTTATACTGTGTTAATAGTGTTTTTATATCTCTTCCAGGACCCTGTACTGTGTTAATAGTGTTTGTCTCTTCCAGGACCCTGTACTGTGTTAATAGTGTTTATATCTCTCTTCCAGGACCTTATACTGTGTTAATAGTGTTTTTATATCTCTTCCAGGACCCTGCACTGTGTTAATAGTGTTTATATCTCTCTTCCAGGACCCTGTACTGTGTTAATAGTGTTTGTCTCTTCCAGGACCCTGTACTGTGTTAATAGTGTTTATATCTCTCTTCCAGGACCTTATACTGTGTTAATAGTGTTTTTATATCTCTTCCAGGACCCTGCACTGTGTTAATAGTGTTTATATCTCTCTTCCAGGACCCTGTACTGTGTTAATAGTGTTTGTCTCTTCCAGGACCCTGTACTGTGTTAGTGTTTATCTCTCTTCCAGGACCCTGTACTGTGTTAATAGTGTTTATATCTCTCTTCCAGGACCCTGTACTGTGTTAGTGTTTATCTCTCTTCCAGGACCCTGTACTGTGTTAATAGTGTTTATCTCTCTTCCAGGACCCTGTACTGTGTTAATCGTGTTTATGTCTCTTCCAGGACCCTGTACGGTGTTAATAGTCTTTATATGTCTCTTCCAGGACCATGTACTGTGTTAATAGTGTTTATATGTCTCTTCCAGGACCCTGTACTGTGTTAATAGTGTTTGTCTCTTCCAGGACCCTGTACTGTGTTAATAGTGTTTATATCTCTCTTCCAGGACCCTGTACTGTGTTAGTGTTTATCTCTCTTCCAGGACCCTGGACTGTGTTAATAGTGTTTATATGTCGCTTCCAGGACCCTGTACTGTGTTAATAGTGTTTATATCTCTTCCAGGATCCTGTACTGTGTTAATAGTGTTTATGTCTCTTCCAGGACCCTGGACTGTGTTAATAGTGTTTATATGTCGCTTCCAGGACCCTGTACTGTGTTAATAGTGTTTATATCTCTCTTCCAGGACCCTGTACTGTGTTAATAGTGTTTATATCTCTCTTCCAGGACCCTATACTGTGTTAATAGTGTTTATATATGTCTTCCAGGACCCTGCACTGTGTTAATAGTGTTTATACCTCTCTTCCAGGACCCTATACTGTGTTAATAGTGTTTATATCTCTCTTCCAGGACCCTGCACTGTGTTAATAGTGTTTATATCTCTCTTCCAGGACCCTGTACTGTGCTAAGGGGAACTACGACTTCGGTATCACCCGTGTCATCAAGAGTCTGGAACCGTACAACAAGAAGGTCGGACATCTTTTTTCTATCTGGCTGTTCTGGATCGTTTTTGAATGTTTCTACCACTTCCAACAACTCACCCCTGACATACATGTTGGGGCCGCGTCCCAAATGACACCCTATCCCCTATATAGTGCACTACTCTGTTTAAAAGTAGTGCACTATATAGGGAACAGGGTGCCATTTGGGACACACTTCCAGAGTGTTTGATCTATGTTTAGATATCGGCCAACCGAAACATAACCCAGAGTTCAGCACCAGTGTCCGCTCACTCAGCCCGGCTGAACACACACAGAGTGTCTCTGTAGGAGTGTTGTTGTCATTCCTAGAACTCTATGAACCACACACCGAGCTAAACTTCAGCCACTGCACTTCAGCCACGCTCAAGGTCCTAAACGATATTATAACCGCGATTGATAATAGACAGTACTGTGCAGCCGTCTTCATCGACCTGGCCAAGGCTTTCGACTCTGTCAACCACCGCATTCTTATTGGCAGACTAAATAGCCTTGGTTTCTCAAATGACTGCCTCGCCTGGTTCACCAACTACTTCTCAGATAGAGTTCAGTGTGTCAAATCGGAGGGCCTGTTGTCTGGACCTATGGCAGTCTCTATGGGGGTGCCACAGGGTTCAATTCTTGGGCCGACACTTTTCTCTGTGTATATCAATGATGTCGCTCTTGCTGCTGGTGACTCTCAGATCCACCTCTACGCAGACGACACCATTTTGTATACATCTGGCCCTTCATTGGACACTGTGTTAACAAACCTCCAAACGAGCTTCAATGCCATACAACACTCCTTCAGTAGCCTCCAACTGCTCTTAAACACTAGTAAAACTAAATGCATGCTTTTAAATCGAATGCTGCTGGCACCCGCCCACCCGACTAGAATCACCACTCTCGACGGGTCTGACCTAGAGTATGTGGACAACTACAAATACCTAGGTGTCTGGTTAGACTGTAAACTCTCCTTCCAGACTCACATAAAGAATCTCCAATACAAAGTTAAATCTAGAATCGGCTTCCTATTTCGCAACAAAGCCTCCTTCACTCATGCTGCCAAACATGCCCTCGTAAAACTGACTATCCTACCGATCCTTGACTTCGGCGATGTCATTTACAAAATAGCCTCCAACACTCTACTCAGCAAATTGGATGTAGTCTATCACAGTGCCATCCGTTTTGTCTCCAAAGCCCCATACACTACCCACCACTGTGACCTGTACGCTCTTGTTGGCTGGTCCTCACTACATGTTCGTCGTCAAACCCACTGGCTCCAGGCCATCTATAAATCACTGCTAGGCAAATCCCCGCCTTATCGTAGCTCATTGGTCACCATAGCAGCACCCACCCGTTGTCTGCGCTCCAGCAGGTATATCTCACTGGTCATTCCCAAAGCCAACACCTCCTTTGGCCGCCATTCCTTCCAGTTCTCTGCTGCCAATGACTGGAACGAATTGCAAAAATCTCTGAAGCTGGAGACTCTTATCTCCCTCACTAACTTTAAGCATCAGTTGTCAGAGCACCTTACCGATCACTGCACCTGTACACAGCCCATCTGAAATTAGCCCACCCAACTACCTCATCCCTATATTGTTATTTATTTTGCTCTTTTGCACCCCAGTATCTCTATTTGCACATAATCTCTTGCACATCTAGCATTCCAGTGTTAATACTATTGTAATTATTTTGCACTATAGCCTATTTATTGCCTTACCTCCATAACTTGCTACATTTGCACACACTGTATATATATTTTCTGTTGTATTTTTGACTTTATGTTTTTTACCCCATATGTAACTCTGTGTTGTTTTTATCGCACTGCTTTGCTTTATCTTGGCCAGGTCGCAGTTGTAAATGAGAACTTGTTCTCAACTGGCTTACCTGGTTAAATAAAGGTGAAATAAAAAATTAAAAATTCCGGTAACTTTCCCAACATTTCCAGCCAGGTTTTCCAGAAATCCTGGTTGGATGTACCCAGAATCAGGAGTGATTTAAGAAGGAAATCCCAAATCGTCTGACCAGGATTTCAGGAAAACCTGTGCATTTTTGGTTTGCTTACGGGAGTTTGGCACCCCTATCCTATCCTCCTCTCATGGTTCTCCTCCTGTGTGTGTAGCTGGGAACAGACACCTGGTTCTATGCTAAGCGCTGTTTCCTGTCTCTGCTGGAAAACATGGCCAAACACATGATCATGATCAGGGACTCAGTTGTTCAGGAGTGTATTCAGTTCCTGGAGCACTGCGAAGGTAAGGACACACACACACACACACACACACACACACACACACACACACACAGTTTAAACACACCATTTACCCTCCCACGTTCTTACCCACCGTTCGTCTCTCCCCTCTCTCCCTCTCCTCCCCTCTCCCTCTCCCTCTCCCCTCTCTCCCCCCTCCCTCCCTCTCCTCCCCTCTTTCCTCCCTCCCTCTCTCCCCTCTCTCCCCTCTCCCTCTCCCTCCTCTCTCCCCCCTCTCTCTCCCCTTCCTCCCTCTCCTCCCCTCTCTCCCCCCTCCCTCTCTCTCCCCCCCTCCCTCTCTCCCTGTAGTGTATGGTAAGACAGAGCCAGCCATGATAGAACAGCCACTGGAGGAGGACAGGATGCACATAGGAAAGAACACCGTCACCTACGAGTCTCGCCTGCTCAAAGCACTCTTCTACGAGGTCATCGGATGGAACCAGTGATGTCATACTAGAACAGAACAGAGCCTGTGATGTCATCGCACGGAACCCAGTGATGTCATCGGACGTAACCAGTAGTGTACACTAAAGACTTTTAAAACCTTTTTTACTCCCCCACCAGTTCAAATCTATCAACATGGACCACATCACATTAGTTATTATAGTACTGCCCCATCAGTTCAAATCTATCAACATGGACCACATCACATTAGTTATTATAGTACTGCCCACTGCATCAGATGAAAGTTACAAGCTGTTGTTCTGATGCTGTTGAGCATATTCTAGACTCACTCCTCGTCTCTCACACACACACACACTCACAGCCACACACACACACTCACATAGTGGGAGAACCCATGGGGCCTCATCAATTTGACCATCTTTAGTTTAGTTGGGCCCAGAGAACTGTTGACAGACTGAGAAAAACACCTTTCTACATATATTATTATTATTATTACACTAAACAAAAATATAAACGCAAGATGCAACTATTTACATTTTTTTTCAATTGTTTAAGCATAATTTTGAAAACAGGGCCCGGTTTGTCAAAACACTACACACAATTAGCACAACCCTACACCAAAGTAGCACAACACTTCAGATCATTTGCAAAATGGAACACTTTTGTCAAAACTATACACGACTTCATAAAAACAATATTTTGTTACCATACGAAATACACACATTTCATATGACTTCAATCTTTTTGAACCAGTTACACACTGCTGTTGCTAACCTAAAACACTTTTAGCAAGTCTAATTCTCAGTGATTAGAGTGCTGTAAATGAAGTACACAGAGAAAGTGCAACTATACAAACACTACACAAGACCAATGCTGCAGACTGAGGAAAATATCATTTATTTCTCTCCATATACCCAAATCAGTCAACATGTCAACATGGAGAATCACAACAAAACATGTCCCAGTTTTCATGCTACTACAGTAGTGTGCATAACACTGTTAGCTCAGCAAACAACAGACAAACGTAAAATACTGTATCCAGTACAGGTTACAATTACAGTAAATAACAACAACAACAAACATACTATACATTATCTCTTCGCCTAGCTGGATCTGGCCAGAGAATTTCATCAACATCACAAGCAATATCCTCATTAGCAAGACAACGCGGGAAGAACCATCTTGAATGTCGAATCCATCCTTGCACAGCTGCGGCGTCGACTTGGTCACAGGCGTCCTCCATGGGCTGAATGAGGGGTACCTGAGCCTGGGGCTGGAGATCGTAAACCTTCCACCGCCATGCAGTGAAAAACTCTTCGATAGGGTTTAGAAACTGAGAGTATGGTGGAAGGTATAGTACTGTCAACTGTGGATGGTGTTGAAACCAGTTCTGGACCAAAGCAGAGCGGTGGAATGACACATTGTCCCAGATGACAGTGTATTGCATCTGGTGCATTTCATAACCTGCTGTGACGATGTGGTGCAATCGGTCCAAAAATGCGAGAATATGAGGTGTGTTGTAAGGGCCCATTTTGGCATGACGGAGGAGAACCCCATGCTGTGAAATGGCAGCACAAAGGGTGATGTTACCCCCACGTTGCCCTGGGACATTGATTATAGCCCTGTGGCCAATGATATTTCTGCCTCTCCTTCTTGCTTTTGTGAGGTTGAACCCTGCCTCATCAATATATATGAATTCATGCAGGATTTCCTCAGCATCCATCTGCAAAACTCTCTGAAATACAGTGAAAGACAAGATTGTGTAGTTCAGGATAAGTCTAGTATACAGTCAATGTAAAAAAGTAATGTGTGCAGTATGCAACATCACAGTGCTAAAGTGAACAATACAAACCTCCACATACTCATGCCGCAGCCGTTTGACCCTCTCTGAATTCTGCTCAAAAGGCACTCGATAAAGTTGTTTCATTTGAACCTGATGTCTTTTCAGGATGCGTGCCAGTGTTGACTGAGAGACCTGATGGACATTATTGAAAATGCATGGTCACCGATAATGTTGGCTTGTAGTTCTCTGAGCCTGATAGCATTATTGGCCAAAACCATGTTTATTATCTCTCTCTCTTGTTCTTGCGTGAATATGGGCCCCCTTCCTCCTTGTCGTTCCCGACCCTCAATCCTATGTAGAGAATAATACATGTAACTTACTGTACAATGTCACAGGAAGGGGTATCACAAGTGCTGATATGGTGCGTACAATAAGCGGCTGATTACTGTAACTGTAGACAGATCTTCTTTTACCCGTTTTCCTGTCGAAAAGTCCTTATGACAGATGCCACTGTATATCTGCTAAGATTTGGCTGAACTCTCAGTCCAGCCTCCCTCAGCGTCAATCCGTGGTTCACAAAATGGTCCACTAGTGTTGCACGAATGTCATTTAATAAGTTTGGTCCTCTTCTTCTTTGTGCACGTTCTCCTCCTGCTTCAGTTCTTCCTCGACCTCTGGCTCTGCCTCTTCCTCTACCTCCTTCTCCTCCTCTGTGTACTCCTCCTCTCACCCTCACTCTTCTTCTGACTCTTTCCATTTTGGTTGAAGGCAGTTGAACCTACCTGCTGCATTTTTATAGTGCTTAAACCTGATTGGTGTGTCTACAATTTAGCAATCATGTGTTTGTGCACCTGATGGCTGTGTTTAACAGATTGGCTCATAGGTGTGGTAATTTGACAGTCAGTGCTTTAGAATTGCAAGGAAGTGACATGATATATTTCTGTGTCTGATGTATACTAGTGTTTTGCAAATCACTGTGTGTAATGTTTTGCAAATAGTGTGACGCTGACAATGTGCTTACAGTTGTGCAAATCTAGCCTTGTGTTTTGCTCCTTGAGTGTAAGGTTTTGCTAATTGTGGGAAAAGTTTAATTTTAGTGTGTAAGCAATTGTAAAAAACTGTAAAAGATTTTACTGAGTTACAGTTCATATAAGGAAATCAGTCAATTGAAATAAATTCATTAGGCCCTGATCTATGGATTTCACATGACTGGGAATACAGATATGCATCTGTTGGTCACAGATACCTTTTTTTTTTTTTTAGGTAGGCGCGTGGATCAGTCAGTATCTGCGCGACACATCTCCATCACATAGAGTTGATCAGGCTGTTGATTGTGGCCTGTGGAATGTTGTGATATGAGGCCTTGCATTATCATGCTGAAACATGAGGTGATGGCGGCGGATGAATGGCACGACAATGGGCCTCAGGATCACGTCACGGTATCTCTGTGCATTCAAATTGCCATTGATAAAATGCAATTACCGTATTTTCCGCACTATAAGGCGCACCGGAGTATAAGCCGCAGCAGCTAAATTGAATGATATTGAATGATGTGTACATATATAAGCCGCACTGGACTATAAGCCGCAGGTGTTTTAATGTTTAATTACCATATGTAAGGGTTCGTGCACAGAGGGGATTGTCGGGAAAGAGACAAACTGTCTCGATCTCGTAATGTCTGTCTGTCTTGCTCTCGTTCTGTCTCTCGTTCTGTCTCTCGTACCACTCTCGGTTCCACTTTTACTTTTGCGCGCTACCTGTCTCACTCTTTTCCGGCCTCCAGCTTTTCCTGCTGGAGCCCGCCGCTTAAAGGTGGGGGGCGCGGACCGGTCATAGAGCCCATAGAGTTAAAGTTGGTGGACTGTAACCTGTAAAATACATAGATTTAGGAGGTCTTCTAGTGGCCGTTAGCTGTAAAAATCCATAGATTAGCCGCACCGTTATATAAGCCGCAGGGTCGAAAAATTGGGAAAAAAGGCGCGGCTTATAGTCTGAAAATTACGGTATGTTCTTTGTCCGTAGCTTATGCCTGCCCATACCATAACCCCACCGCCACCATGGGGCACTCTGTTCACAACATTGACATCAGCAAACCGCTCGCCCACACTACACCGTCTGCCATCTGCCCGGTATAGTTGAAATCTGGATTAATCCGTGAAGAGCACACTTCTCCAGCGTGCCAGTGGCCATCGAAGGTGAGCATTTGCCCACTGAAGTCAGTTACGACGCCAAACTGCAGTCAGGTCAAGACCCTGGTGAGGACGACGAGCACGCAGATGAACTTCCCTGAGACGGTTTCTGACTGTTTGTGCAGAAATGATTTGGTTGTGCAAACCTACAGTTTCATCAGGTGGCTGGTCTCAGACGATTCCGCAGGTGAAGAAGTCAGATGTGGAGGTCCTGGGCTGGCGTGGTTACACGTGGTCTGTGGTTTTGAGGCCGGTTGGACGTGCTGCCAAATTCTCTAAAACAACATTGGAGGCGGCTTATGGTAGAGAAAGCAACATTCAAATCTCTGGCAACAGCTCTGGTGTACATTCCTGCAGTCAGCATGCCAATTGCACGCTCCCTCAAAACATGAGACATTTGTGGCATTGTGTTGTGTGACAAAACTGCACATTTTAGAGTGACCTTTTATTGTCCCCAGCACAAGGTGCACCTGTGTAATGATCATGCTGTTTAATCAGCTTCTTGATATGCCACACCTGTCAGGTGGATGGATTATCTTGGCAAAGGAGAAATGCTCACTAACAGGGATGTAAAAAAAAATTGTGCACAAAATTTGAGAGAAAGAAGCTTTTTGTGCATATGGAAAATTCCGGGGATATTTTATTTCAGCTCATGAAACATGGTACCAACATTTTAAATGTTGCGTTTATATTTTTGTTCAGTGTATATATATATATATATATACACACACACAGTGGGGGAAAAAAGTATTTAGTCAGCCACCAATTGTGCAAGTTCTCCCACTTAAAAAGATGAGAGAGGCCTGTAATTTTCATCATAGGTACACGTCAGCTATGACAGACAAAATGAGAAAAAAAATCCAGAAAATCACATTGTAGGATTTTTTATGAATTTATTTGCAAATTATGGTGGAAAATAAGTATTTGGTCAATAACAAAAGTTTCTCAATACTTTGTTATATACCCTTTGTTGGCAATGACACATGTCAAACGTTTTCTGTAAGTCTTCACAAGGTTTTCACACACTGTTGCTGGTATTTTGGCCCATTCCTCCATGCAGATCTCCTCTAGAGCAGTGATGTTTTGGGGCTGTCGCTGGGCAACACGGACTTTCAACTCCCTCCAAAGATTTTCTATGGGGTTGAGATCTGGAGACTGGCTAGGCCACTCCAGGACCTTGAAATGCTTCTTACGAAGCCACTCCTTCGTTGCCCGGGCGCTGTGTTTGGGATCATTGTCATGCTGAAAGACCCAGCCACGTTTCCTCTTCAATGCCCTTGCTGATGGAAGGAGGTTTTCACTCAAAATCTCACGATACATGGCCCCATTCATTCTTTCCTTTACACGGATCAGTCGTCTTGGTCCCTTTGCAGAAAAACAGCCCCAAAGCATGATGTTTCCACCCCCATGCTTCACAGTAGGTATGGTGTTCTTTGGATGCAACTCAGCATTCTTTGTCCTCCAAACACGACGAGTTGACCATATGACATTCTCCCAATCCTCTTCTGGATCATCCAAATGCACTCTAGCAAACTTCAGATGGGCCTGGACATGTACTGGCTTAAGCAGGGGGACACGTCTGGCACTGCAGGATTTGAGTCCCTGGCGGCGTAGTGTGTTACTGATGGTAGGCTTTGTTACTTTGGTCCCAGCTCTCTGCAGGTCATTCACTAGGTCCCCCCGTGTGGTACTGGGATTTTTGCTCACCGTTCTTGTGATCATTTTGACCCCACGGGGTGAGATCTTGCGTGGAGCCCCAGATCGAGGGAGATTATCAGTGGTCTTGTATGTCTTCCATTTCCTAATAATTGCTCCCACAGTTGATTTCTTCAAACCAAGCTGCTTACCGATTGCAGATTCAGTCTTCCCAGCCTGGTGCAGGTCTACAATTTTGTTTCTGGTGTCCTTTGACAGCTCTTTGGTCTTGGCCATAGTGGAGTTTGGAGTGTGACTGTTTGAGGTTGTGGACATGTGTTTTTTATACTGATAACAAGTTCAAACAGGTGCCATTAATACAGTTAATGAGTGGAGGACAGAGGAGCATCTTAAAGAAGAAGTTACAGGTCTGTGAGAGCCAAATCTTGCTTGTTTGTAGGTGACCAAATACTTATTTTCCACCATAATTTGCAAATAAATTCATTAAAAATCCTACAATGTGATTTTCTTGATTTTTTTTCCTCAATTTGTCTGTCATAGTTGACGTGTACCTATGATGAAAATTACAGGCCTCTATCATCTTTTTAAGTGGGAGAACTTGCACAATTGGTGGCTGACTAAATACTTTTTTCCCCCACTGTATATATATTTGTGCTTGTTGTCTCTTCAGGGGTGAGTATGGCCATATGCTTATACTACAACCCCAAACACTTTTCTGCATCTCACATGACGCCTCCTGTAGCTCAGTTGGTAGAGCATGGCGCTTGCAACGCCAGGGTTGTGTGTTCGATTCCCACGGGGGGCCAGTATGAAAAATGTATGCACTCACTAACTGTAAGTCGCTCTGGATAAGAGCTTCTGCTAAATGACTAAAATCAACATGACACCCTATTCCCTTTATAGTGCACTACTTTAGACCAGAGTCCTACGGGGTGATAGTCCTAACCTGGTCTAGGTCTGCCTGCTCCCTGTCTCTGTACACGCTGTAACCTCCTGAGGAGAAAGGCCTTGTCCCGAGGAGAAAGGCCTTGTCCCGAGAAGAAAGGCCATGTCCCGAGGAGAAAGGCCATGTCCCGAGGAGAAAGGCCATGTCCCGAGGAGAAAGGCCATGTCCCGAGGAGAAAGGCCATGTCCCGAGGAGAAAGGCCATGTCCCGAGGAGAAAGGCCTTGTCCTGGGCTCCGGTCAAAAGTAGTGCACAGTAAAGGATATACAGTGAGGGGAAAAAAGTATTTGATCCCTTGCTGATTTTGTATGTTTGCCCACTAACAAAGAAATGATCAGTCTATAATTTGAATGGTAGGTTTATTTGAACAGTGAGAGACAGAATAACAACAAAAAAATCCAGAAAAACGCATGTCAAAAATGTTATAAATTGATTTGCATTTTAATGAGGGCAATAAGTATTTTACCCCCTCCAAATCAGAAAGATTTCTGGCTCCCAGGTGTCTTTTATACAGGTAACGAGCTGAGATTAGGAGCACACTCTTAAAGACACCTGTCTACAGAAGCAATCAATCAGATTCCAAACTCTCCACCATGGCCAAGACCAAAGAGCTCTCCAAGGATGTCAGGGACAAGATTGTAGACCTACACGAGGCTGGAATGGGCTACAAGACCATCGGCAAGCAGCTTGGTGAGAAGGCGACAACAGTTGGTGCGATTATTCGCAAATGGAAGAAACACAAAAGACCTGTCAATCTCCCTCGGCATGGGACTCCATGCAAGATCTCACCTCGTGGAGTTGCAATGATCATGAGAACGGTGAGGAATCAGCCCAGAACTACACGGGAGGATCTTGTCAATGATCTCAAGGCAGCTGGGACCATAGTCACCAAGAAAACTATTGGTAACACACTACGCCGTGAAGGACTGAAATCCTGCAGCGCACTTAAGGTCCCCCTGCTCAAGAAAGCACATACAGTGAGGGAAAAAAGTATTTGATCCCCTGCTGATTTTGTACGTTTGCCCACTGACAAAGAAATGATCAGTCTATAATTGTAATGGTAGGTTTATTTGAACAGTGAGAGACAGAATAACAACAACAAAATCCAGAAAAACGCATGTCAAAAATGTTATAAATTGATTTGCATTTTAATGAGGGAAATAAGTATTTGACCCCCTCTCAATCAGAAAGATTTCTGGCTCCCAGGTGTCTTTTATACAGGTAACGAGCTGAGATTAGGAGCACACTCTTAAAGGGAGTGCTCCTAATCTCAGCTTGTTACCTGTATAAAAGACACCTGTCCACAGAAGCAATCAATCAATCAAGATTCCAAACTCTCCACCATGGCCAAGACCAAAGAGCTCTCCAAGGATGTCAGGGACAAGATTGTAGACCTACACAAGGCTAGAATGGGCTACAAGATCATCGCCAAGCAGCTTGGTGAGAAGGTGAGAACAGTTGGTGCGATTATTCGCAAATGGAAGAAACGCAAAATAACTGTCAATCTCCCTCGGCCTGGGGCTCCATGCAAGATCTCACCTCGTGGAGTTGCAATGATCATGAGAACGGTGAGGAATCAGCCCAGAACTACACGGGAGGATCTTGTCAATGATCTCAAGGCAGCTGGGACCATAGTCACCAAGAAAACAATTGGTAACACACTATGCCGTGAAGGACTGAAATCCTGCAGTGCCCGCAAGGTCCCCCTGCTCAGAAAAGCACATATACATGCCCGTCTGAAGTTTTCCAATGAACATCTGAATGATTCAGAGGAGAACTGGGTGAAAGTGATGTGGTCAGATGAGACCAAAATGGAGCTCTTTGGCATCAACTCAACTCGCCGCTTTTGGAGGAGGAGGAATGCTGCCTATGACCCCAAGAACACCATCCTCACCGTCAAACATGGAGGTGGAAACATTATGCTTTGGGGGTGTTTTTCTGCTAAGGGGACAGGACAACTTCACCGCATCAAAGGGACGATGGACGGGGCCATGTACCGTCAAATATTGGGGGAGGACCTCCTTCCCTCAGCCAGGGCATTGAAAATGGGTCGTGGATGGGTATTCCAGCATGACAATGACCCATAACACACAGCCAAGGCAACAAAGGAGTGGCTCAAGAAGAAGCACATTAAGGTCCTGGAGTGGCCTAGCCAGTCTCCAGACCTTAATCCCATAGAAAATCTGTGGATGGAGCTGAAGGTTCGAGTTGCCAAACGTCAGGCTCGAAACCTTAATGACTTGGAGAAGATCTGCAAATAGGAGTGGGACAAAATCCCTCCTGAGATGTGTGCAAACCTGGTGGCCAACTACAAGAAATGTCTGACCTCTGTGATTGCCAACAATGGTTTTGCCACCAAGTACTAAGTCATGTTTTGCAGAAGGGTCAAATACTTATTTCCCTCATTAAAATGCAAATCAATTTATAACATTTTTGACATGCGTTTTTCTGGATTTGTTTGTTGTTATTCTGTCTCTCACTGTTCAAATAAACCTACCATTAAAGTTATAGACTGATAATTTCTTTGTCAGTGGGCAAACGTACAAAATCAGCAGGGGATCAAATACTTTTTTCCCTCACTGTAGGGTGCCATTTGGGACGCTAAGTTTTAGTGTGTTTGTCATTTCTCTTTTACCTTCCATTTTAAAAAGACAGTCACCGTTCTTTAGTCTATATTCAATTGTATTTATTTTTCTACAGAATAAAAATAATTGTACATGATTTGTGATTTGTGATTTGTGATTCTGTCTCTGTGGTAGTGAATGAAGTGGACAACAGGGTTGGGTTGATTCCATTTCAATTCCAGTAAATTTCAAAAAGTAATTCCAAATCCAAATGTTGAAACAATTCAACATTAGCATACTGGTCATGCAGGTATTGTTAGCTCAGAGGCTGCATCCCCTTTTACCTATAAAGTGCCCATAGGGCTCTTGTAAAAAAAAAAGTAGGGAACAGGGTGACATTTGGGACGCAACCAGAATGTGAAGTATCTCTGGGTAACAGACAAATACATTCATCAAATATTTTCACATACAGCTTGATTAGTTTGCCCGGTACAATGCAACCAATGGAATGAGCTACTATTCCAAGCTAAATCAAGGGCACCTGAAATACTATTAAAGTATTTGACTCATCAGGTGTGTGTTCAGTCAGGGATGTCTGATTTTTCCTGAACCTATTTAACACAACGACACTGCCTTGATCGTCACATGTTCTGCATCCCTCTCCCTGGTTGAGAGTCTCCAGAGGTGAACTCATTAGTCACCGACTGTAGAAAAACGTTTTGCAACCGTTTACTCCTGTTTTACATTTATCCTGCAATAGAAAGGGACCTATCTATCCCCTAGCTAGTCAACAGTCTGATGCAATAGAAAGGGACCTATCTATCCCCTAGCTAGTCAACAGTTTGCTACAATAGAAAGGGACCTATCTATCCCCTAGCTAGTCAACAGTCTGCTGCAAAAGAAAGGGACCTATATATCCCCTAGCTAGTCAACAGTCTGCTACAATAGAAAGGGTCCTATCTATCCCCTAGCTAGTCAACAGTGTCATGACTTGCCCTCATGGGCTGAGGATCAAAGATTCCTGCTAGGCAAAGGATTGAACACCCCCTTTCCTAGGGGCCAGTTTTATGACCGGTCGTAAATTCCTTGCAGAAACGTTATTTTCCGTGCCATGCAGTATTGGGAGAGGGAATTTCCTTGATAACAAAGGAAATCTTCCCGCCAAGACTCCAACATCCAAACGTGGATAATGAAACAATATTCCTACTTAAAATAATGTAGGAAATGGTTGGTGGGGACTTAAAGAACAATCATGTCAAATTCGTTACTATGTTGTGATGTCATTAAAGACAGTGGAACAACATAACTGTATCTCTGGGGGGGGGGGGTACACTTCCCAGTTATGAGGTTTGTATCTAATTGTTGTATAAAACGAATGATTAAGTATAATAATACTTTTGTGAAGATAACAATATGATTTTAGCATTCTAGATGAGATGATTGTTTTCCATATTCATTTGTTCTCAGTCAGTGGCCACGCCCAGATGAGCACAAACATGATGGAACGCCCCTTTTACCCCGAGTGCCTTGTGACGAAATTCACCTCAGACCAGCAGACGTGAAGCGTGAGCCAAACGTTGAAAATTGTTGAATTTCTATCAGACCAGCAAGCCCCATGGCTTAAAATGGTTGAAACGCTACAGACCAGCAGACGTGAAGCATGAGCCAAACATTGCAAATGGTTGAATTTCTACCAGACCAGTAAGCCCCACAATGGTTGACACTCTACAAGACCAAGAAGCGTGAAGCTGAAGCTACACGTTACAAAATGGTTAGACTAGAAAGACCAGAAAACGTGAGACATTAGTCCACACGTTTGAAATGGAGAAACTCTGAAACTCTCAACCTCTACATGAGGTGAAGAAGAAGACAATGCACTAGACCTTATCATCTCAGTCTGCAGCTGGCATGTATAGTCGTCTAGAGAACTTTCACTAAAGACACGAAGTGGGAAGGACAATCCCTCTCCGACAAAAGCTGGTACATCCTGAAGTATCCATTCTAACCAGCATTACGACCAGAAACTCTGCCAAGGACATTGGGATCTCTGGTGGGCAACCCAGAGTTCTACATCATCAACTCAACTATCGAGGACAGCTACATGTAAATACATGTTGGGTGGGGTTTTAAGCATTTGTATTTCTGTGAATGTAGTTTCCAAAGTAACCACAATAGTTTGAATCTCTGTCTCTCCCTTCCATTCTGACTCCTCCACTACCCAAGCATTCATGCTATTGTTAGTCCAGTCCACTAGGGACCTGTTTTCATTGTATTACGTTAGTAATCAATAACCTGTGTGTGTGTGTTTGTTTGTATTGTGTTATTATTTAGTTAGTTAGTAAATAAATAATTAAGCCAATTTGTGTATTGCTGATTCATCAATAAGGTTAGGGTTCTTGCAGGTTCAAGGATTATGCGACGTTCAGAATGAGACTGATAAGAGGTAATTATTTAATAAGTGACTTATCGATATATAACATATATCTTCTAAGAGTTTAATTCGGGAGATGGTAACTCGTTAAACAACTTATTCCGTGCTGCCCCAAATTCCTAATGAGTTAATTGTTACATGATTAATTTAATCAAGTGACAATTAAACATAGATAGGTGAATCGATAAATAACAGTCATACATTAAAGTAAGTCACGTCACAACAACAGTCAGATGAACATAGGCCTAGGGGCCTCACTTTTCAAATGTTCTTAGTTGTTATACTTCATTTCTGCATACTATCATTTCTTAAAATAGGAGGAAATTCTGTTTAAATACAATGTCTCCACAAATTAATAAAGCTGTGTTGGTCACAAATAAATAAGCACATTTCATTTATAAATCACAAAACAAATGGCATACAAAATCTATGTAAATTGCATATTTTCATTTCAAGTTTAAGATTTATAAATTGCATTGTGAATCTGTGGATTTCATCATACACACAATATATGAAGAAATCAGTGTGAACTACAAACGTTTTCTAAATGAGACCCTGATGCTCTGTGTGGCCCTGGGATTCGTCCCAAAGGGTCCTATTCCCTACGTCAGGGCTTCTTAAACCACTTCTCAGGGACCCCCAGACCTGACATAATGTTGCTGTAGCCCTGAACTAACTCACCTGATTCAAGTAGTCAAGGGCTTGATGATTAGTTGACAAGTTGAATCAGGTGTGCTAGCCAGTGGTAGAAAAAGTACCCAATTATTATACTTCAGTAAAAGTAAAGATACCTTTAATAGAAAATCACTCAAGTAAAAGTGAAAATCACCCAGTAAAATACTACTTGAGTAAAATACTACTTGAGTAAAAGTCTTACATTATTTGGTTTTAAATATACTTAGGTATCAAAAGTAATATTAAGAAAACCAGACGGCACAATGTGTTGTTTTTTTTTTTTTACGGATAGCCAAGGGCACACTCCAACACTCAGACATAATTTACAAATGAAGCATTTGTGTTTAGTGAGTCCGCCAGATCAGAGGCAGTAGGGATGACCAGGGATGTTCTCTTGATAAGTGTGTGAATTGGGCCATTTTCCTGTCCTGCTAAACATTCAAAATGTAATGAGTACATTTGGGTGTTAGGGAAAATGTATGGAGTATAAAGTACATTATTTTCTTTAGGAATGTAGTAAAGTAAAAGTTGTCAAAAATATAAATAGTAAAGTATAGATTCCCCCCAAAAGTATTACTTTAAAGTAATACTTAAGTAGTTTACACCACTGGTGCTGCTGTGGAATAGATCAAATCCATGGAACGGCTGGTGGTCCCCAGGAGAGGTTGGAGAAACACTGCCCTACATACTGCACTACTTTTGACCAGAGCCCTACGGGTTTGAGGGGTTCACATCCAGGTGAGTGGTCTCTTGGTGATGTCCTGCTCTGTCAGGTAGTAGTTGAGGTATCCTCCCAGAGCGCTCACCGACACGCCTGTTATGTGACTGGCACAACCATCTGGAGGGAGGAGGGAGGAGGAGAAGATAGAACAGTAAAAGCTTATTGAAGCTGGTTTCTGTTTGTCTGTGTCTGTGTCTGTGTGTGTGTGTGTGTGTGCTGTTTCTCTCTCTGTATGTGATGTTTCTCTCTGTGTGTATGCGTGCGTATGGGCATGCATAATGCCAGGGATATTCTTGACACACACCCTTCAACATTCTCTCTCTCCTCTTCACTCTTCTGTGGGGCTGTGTAAAACATCCCACTTCCTGGTCCTGCAGCCTCAGAATGTGCTGCAGCCAATCAACTTTGAGGAAGTCAGAGAAACCAGCCAATCCACACAGCATTACTTTGGACAGGGAGGAAGTTACAGAAAGTTAAACCATGGTCTCATTTGAAACACTACAGCTTATAAAGGCTTTACATGTTATGGTTTTTTTAAAAGCGCATCTATAGATTGAATTGTTTTCTAAAAGCAGAATCGGGTGTCATTTGAGACTGACTGTTTTCGTTGAAGAGGTCCTGGGTCTCCCCGGTGAAGTCCTTCTGTATGATGTCCATGTTTCCCTTCAGCATGTTGGAGCAGAATATCCTCTGGTACTGCCTCTCTGTTAGGTTAGCACGCGACGTACGCATGTCCCCCTTCAACATGGCAGAACAACCTCTCTGGAGGAGGGTGGCAGGGAGAGAGGGTGGCAGGGAAGGAGGAAGAGAGAGAGAGGGAGGGAGGGAGGAGGGGATTAGGGAGGGAGGGAAATTGGAGAAGACAGGAGTGGAGCATAGAAAGTTGTGTGGTTGTGGGTGTGGTCTCACATTGGCTCCCACCATGAAGTAAAGCAGCTGGTGAGAGAGGGAGTAGTGAGGACATCCAAACCTCGTCATGGTGTCACGACACGAGTTGGTCACGATGCAAGGAGTCCCGTTGTTCTTCCTGACTAACCATCACACACACACATATAACATGCATGCACGCGCACACACGATCAGGCACGTACACACACACAGGCACGTCCACACACACAGGCACGTACACACACACACAGGCACGTACACACACACACAGGCACGTACACACACACACACACAGGCACGTACACACATACACAGGCACGTACACACATATATAAATAATGTATTAGCAAACTGGCCAACGGAAGCTGTAGGCCTTCTGGGTTATATGACACTCCTACTACCACATTGAAATACATGAGATTTAGTGAGGCATTACCGCTCAAAAGCGTGGTGTGTGTGCTTACCATGTTCCCAGTAGCAAGGTCATACACTTGTCGCTCTGTGTCTCATCGTAACACTCCATGGTGCGGACAGAGGAATAGACCAGAGAGGGATCTGTGGAGCTCCACTCATGAGGTACCGACCAGAAGGTCCAGGTCAACAGAGGCTCAAACTCTACGGGAGAGAGAGAGACCCTACTAGAATCTGAAGTCAAATGTCTACTGTTTGCTGATGATCTGGTGCTTCTGTCACCAACCAAGGAGGGCCTACAGCAGCACCTAGATCTTCTGCACAGATTCTGTCAGACCTGGGCCCTGACAGTAAATCTCAGTAAAACAAAAATAATGGTGTTCCAAAAAAGGTCCAGTTGCCAGGACCATGAATACAAATTCCACCTAGACACCGTTGCCCTAGAGCACACAAAACACTATACGTACCTCGGCCTAAATATCAGCGCCACAGGTAACTTCCACAAAGCTGTGAATGATCTGAGAGACAAGGCAAGAAGGGCCTTCTATGCCATCAAAAGGAATATAAAATTCGACATACAGTGCCTTGAGACTAAAAGACTAAAAATGTATCTCAGGTGCATCCTGTTTCCATTGATTATCCTTGAGATGTTTCTACAACTTGATTGGAGTCCACCTGTGGTAAATTCAATTGATTGGACATGATTTGGAAAGGCACACACCTGTCTATATAAGGTCCCACAGTTTACAGTGCATGTCACAGCACAAACCAAGCCTTGAAGGAATTGTCCGTAGAGCTCAGAGACAGGATTGTGTCGAAGCACAGATCTGGGGAAGGGTACCAAAAAATGTCTGCAGCATTGAAGATCCCCAAGAACACAGTGGCCTCCATCATGAAGTTTGGAATCACCAAGACTCTTCCTAGAGGTGGCTGCCCAGCCAAACTGAGCAATCGGGGGAGAAGGGCCTTGGTCAGGGAGGTGACCATGAACCCGATGGTGACTCTGACAGAGCTCTAGACTTCCTCTGTGGAGATGGGAGAACCTTCCAGAAGGACAACCATCTCTGCAGCACTCCACCAATCAGGCCTTTATGGTAGAGTGGCCAGACGGAAGCTACTCCTCAGTAAAAGGCACATGACAGCCCCCTTGGAGTTTGCCAAAAGGCACCTAAAGACTCTGACCATGAGAAACAACATTCTCTGGTCTGATGAAACTTTTTGGCATGAATTCCAAGCATCACGTCTGGAGGAAACCTGGCACCATCCCTACGGTGAAGCATGGTGGTGGCAGCATCATGCTGTGGGGATGTTTTTCAGCGGCAGGGACTGGGAGACTAGTCAGGATCGAGGCAAAGATGAACTGAGCAAAGTACAGCGAGGTCCTTGATGAAAACCTGCTCCAGAGTGCTCACTACCTCAGACTGGGGCGAAGGTTCACTTTCCAACAGGACAATGACCCTAAGCACACAGCCAAGACAACGCAGGAGTGGCTTCGGAATGTCCTTGAGTGGCCCAGCCAGAGCCCGGACTTGAACCCAATCGAACATCTCTGGAGAGACCTGAAAATAGCTGCGCAGCAACACTCCCCATCCAACCTGACAGACCTTGAGAGGATCTGCAGAGAAGAATGGGAGAAACTCCCCAAATACAGGTGTGCCAAGCTTGTAGCGTCATACCCAAGAAGACTTGAGGCTGTAATCACTGTCAAAGGTGCTTCAACAAAGTACTGAGTAAAGGGTCTGAATACTTATGTAAATGTGATATTTCTGTTTTTTATTTTTAATAAATTAGCAAACATTTCTAAAAACCTGTTTTTGCTTTGTCATCATGGGGTATTGTGTGTAGACTGATGAGGAAAAATATATATTTAATCAATTTCAGAATAAGGCTGTATCGTAACAAAATGTGGAAAAGGTCAAAGGGTCTGAATACTTTCCCAAGGCACTGTACCAATTTAGGATCTGGCAAAAAATACTTGAATCAGTTATAGAATCCATTGCCCTTTATGGTTGTGAGGTCTGGGGTCCGCTCACCAACCAAGAATTCACAAAATGGGACAAACACCAAATTGAGACTGCATGCAGAATTCTGCAAAAATATCCTCAGTGTGCAACGTAAAACATCAAATAATGCATGCAGAGCAGAATTAGACCGATACCCGCTAATGATCTAAATCCAGAAAAGAGCCGTTAAATTCTATAACCACTTAAAAGGAAGCGATTCCCAAACCTTCCATAACAAAGCCATCACCTACAGAGAGATGAACCTGGAGAAGAGTCCCTCCCCTAAGCAAGCTGGTCCTGGGGCTCTGTTCACAAACACAAACAGACCTCACAGAGCCCCAGGACAGCAACACAAATAATAGACCCAACCAAATCATGAGAAAACAAAAATATAATTACTTGACACATTGGAAATAATTAACAAAAAAACAGCGCAAACTAGAATGCTATTTGGCCCTTAACAGAGAGTACACAGTGGCAGAATACCTGACCACTGTGACTGATGCAAAATGAAGGAAAGCTTTGACTATGTACAGACTCATTGAGCATAGCCTTGCTATTGAGAAAGGCCGCCGTAGGCAGACCTGGCTCTCAAGAGAAGACAGGCTATGTGCACACTGCCCACAAAATGAGGTGGAAACTGAGCTGCACTTCCTAACCTCCTGCCAAATGTATGACCATATTAGAGACACATACTTCCCTCAGATTACAGAGATCCACAAAGAATTTGAAAACAAATCCAACTTTGATAAACTCCCATATCTATTGGGTGAAATACCACAGTGTGCCATCACAGCAGCAACATTTGTGACCTGTTGCCACAAGAAAAGGGCAACCAGTGAAGAACAAACACCATTGTAAATTCAACCCATATTTATGTTTATGTATTTTCCCTTTTGTACTTTAACTATTTGCACATCGTTACAACACTGTATTTAGACATAATATGCCACTTGAAATGTCTTTATTCTTTTGGAACTTTTGTGAGTGTAATGTTTCCTGTAAATGTTTTATTGTTTAGTTCACTTTTGTGTATTATCCATTTCACTTGCTTTGGCAATGTTAACATTTGTTTCCCAGGCCAATAAAGCCCCTTGAATTGAAATGAATTGAATTGAATTGAATTTAGAGAAAGAGAGGTGTAGTACTATTTACCTCTGTAGTATTTGGGGTCAGTCTTCTCCAGCTCAGTGACAGCCTTGGCCAGGCTCTGGTCCAACCTCTTGACCAGGGTAACGGTAGCGGTGCGCTGAGACCAGCTCAGAGGGTCAGTGTGGGGCCAAGTTCTTACTGCTTCCTTCAACTCCGCTGGGGCCCGGACAACAAGGACATGGAAAGAGATGTTTTCAAAATACATTTGTAATCCTAAATGGCTTCTTAAAAATTATTAAGTCATATTTGCCTCTCCTATCTGCAATGTTGACACACACACAATAACAATAACAAACCTTGATAAACCATAAAGGTTTGTATTCCATATCGACAAATCACATATTCTACTGTTTTATTTCAATCAGACAGCCTGGAAAAACTGTGCCTTGTTATGCGGGACACCGCAATAGCGGAACGGGAGGCAATTGGTGCATTCTGACTTCCTGAGCCAGCACTAGCCTAACACAACAGCCACATAGATAGACTACAATTTAATGTCCAGACATGCATCAAAATAATACATTTTTCCTCGACATGTATTTACTCAGATATTTGGGTTGTCTATTCCGTTGGACCTGAAGAAGATCCTTGTGGATCGAAACGTTGTCACGGTAATTGGGAGGATATATGCTACACAGTGCATGCTACAGTGTGCAGGCCTTTCTGTTATTTTCTTTCCATATAGAATGATCCTACTGGCAGTGATATTAATGACGCTAATATACTACTCACCCTGCAGGATGATGTACCCGACCACTCCGTCTAGGTTGATGTTGCGGTGCTCCTGCTCCAGGAACGATGCGCTTTTGGCGAGGCTGGCTAGAATCACATCAATGACCTCCTCATGCGCCGCAGTTGTGGCGGAGAAAACCAGGACAAAGAACAGGACCACTACAAACCTAGCCATGTTCTGATATAGGCTACTACAAGTCTAAACCCCAAACGGTTGACGCAGCGCATATATCTGAAGGAAGTGGACGCACTTTTCCCTCAAACTGGTATGGGAATCGGAAAGTGCGTGAGTGAGCGGTTGTTTGGCGAAAACTGGCTATCACGTGGATCGATCGCTTGAGAAGCTGAGAATTACATTTTATTTAATTAGGCTAATAAAATGTGTGGTAGTTGCATTTCGTCGATATGGAAATGGTTTCTTCAAGGAATTTGAAGAAGAGAAAAGAGAGAGAGAGAGAGAGAGAGAGAGAGTCAAGGACAAGAGTCTTTTGGTAGACACTCATCAGACGTGTTGGATCAAATTAATGTTTTTATAAATCTCATAATTTTGATGACAGAGTAGAGGGGTGCATGCATTCATAATATAAGCCAAGACAGTTATTTTGGCCAATTTATAGCCTTGCCTGCACCAAGAAACCAGATAGGGGGAATGGATAGATAATGTCTATGGGTTAGATCTACATATAGTTACAGTCATATAATTATATAGTACCAGTAGTTTAATAGAATCTCTGTAGTTAAGGTCATATAATGACATAGTACCGGTAGTTACAGTCATATAATTACATAGTACCCGTAGTTTAATAGAATCTCTGTGGTTACAGTCATATAATGACATAGTACCGGTAGTTTAATAGAATCTCTATGGTTACAGTCATATAATTATATAGTACCGGTAGTTTAATAGAATCTCTGTGGTTACAGTCATATAATGACATAGTACCGGTAGTTTAATAGAATCTCTGTAGTTACAGTCATATAATTACATAGTACCCGTAGTTTAATAGAATATCTGTGGTTACAGTCATATAATGACATAGTACCGGTAGTTTAATAGAATCTCTGTGGTTACAGTCATATAATCATATAGTACCGGTAGTTTAATAGAATCTCTGTAGGTACAGTCATATAATGACATAGTACCGGTAGTTTAATAGAATCTCTGTAGTTACAACAATTAATCATCACAGGTAGGCTACACTCTTAGAACAAAGGTATTCAAACAGGTTCTTCGACTGTCCCCAATAGGAGAACCCTATTTGGTTCCAGGTAGAACCCTTTTTGGTTCCAGGTAGAACTCTTTTTGGTTCCAGGTAGAACTCTTTTGGGTTCTACATGGAACCCAATAGGGTTCTACCTGGGGAAAAAAACAGTTCTTCAAAGGGTTCTCCTGTGGGGACAGCTGAAGCAGACTTTTTGGTTCTATACAGCACATTTAATGCTAAGCGTGTACATTGTAACATTGTTGTATCAATCTGTGTCCAGTGGTCAGGTCCAGCCACTCTAACAAACAGGAGCGTATTCGTTAAGCCGATTCTATTGCAAAACGGTTTTGTTTTTTTGTTAATTATTTTATTTCATTTTCCTACAATTAAATTAAACATTTAGACATACATAGATCCAGAAGACTCGACATGACTAGGCAAGGACTTATTGCACAACAGTCAAAACAGAAAAAGATTAGTAAAGGAAAAAAAAACATAAAACTGGACAAACATTAATGACACCACACTTGCTTAGACCCACATGTTGCCATCCTATCACTACTTATCCATATTTGTTCAATATTTTATTTATTTATTATATTGTTTCTTATTTATTCTCATAATCAATAGCCATTGGTTTCATCCATTGGTTGTTTCCAATGCTTGCAAGCCTCTGTCCAATATGGCTTCAGATTGTGTTATGTTGTTTCTATCTGTAGCCAGATTTTTTCAATATTTAAATAATAAAGCATTTGATTCTTCCATTCACTTAAAGTTGGAATATCATTTGATTTCCAGTATTTAAGTAATAGCTTCTTCAATATGTACACATTGTTCCTCTTTGCATTTAACAATAGAATTGTACCAGTCAGAGGTCGTTTTTTTACAAGTTCCAAGTTGTCTTGAACACACTGAAGTCGGAAATCGGAGATTCCCAGTTTCGAGTTCCCAGTTGTTTTGAAGGCAGCACTAGTCGCAGAATGTAAAATAAAATTCTATGGAAAAACATTTATTAAATGGAAGCAAACGGAACAAAACGGGGAGCGACGTAGCTGAATTGATCCAATAGAGACTCGTTTTAGGTGAATTTTCTTTGGGACTAATGAGTACACCCAAGGTGCACGTGCCCTTTAAATCCCAGTCGATTGTGTTATATTTAAGCAATAAGACACGAGGAGGTGTGGTATATGGCCATTATACCACGGCTAAGGGCTGTTCTCATGCACGAGGCATCGCAGAGTGCCTGGACACAGCTCTTAGCTGTTGTATATTGGCCATATACCACAAACCCCTAGAGCAGTAAACATAAACGTTTTGTCATACCCGTGGTATACGGTGTGATGTCCCACGGCTGTCAGCCAATCAGCATTCAGGGCTAGAACCACCCAGTTTATAAGTACAAATAAACATGGCTCTATACTTTCATTACATTTACATTTACATCATTTAGCAGACGCTCTTATCCAGAGCGACTTACAAATTGGTGCATTCAACTTATGATAGCAAGTGGGACAACCACTTTTTTCTTCTTCTTTTTTATGGGGGGGTGGGGGAGGGGGGGTAGAAGGGTTACTTTATACTATTCCAGGTATTCCTTAAAGAGGTAGGGTTTCAAGTGTCTCCGGAAGGTGGTCAGGTGACTCCGCTGTCCTGGTGTCGTGGGGGAGCTTGTTCCACCATTGGGGTGCCAGAGCAGCAAATAGCTTTGACTGGGCTGAGCGGGAACTGTGCTTCTGTAGAGGTAGGGAAGCTAGCAGGCCAGAGGTGGATGAACGTAGTGCCCTCGTTTGGGTGTAGGGTCTGATCAGAGCCTGAAGGTAAGGAGGTGCCGTTCCCCTCACAGCTCCGTAGGCAAGCACCATGGTCTTGTAGTAGATGCGAGCCTCAACTGGAAGCCAGTGGAGTGTGCGGAGGAGCGGGGTGACATGAGAGAACTTGGGAAGGTCGAACACCAGACGGGCTGCGGCGTTCTGGATAAGTTGTAGGGGTTTAATGGCACAGGCAGGGAGCCCAGCCAACAGCGAGTTGCAGTAATCCAGACAGGAGATGACAAGTGCCTGGATTAGGACCTGTGCTGCTTTCTGTGTAAGGTAGGGTCGTACTCTGCGAATGTTGTAGAGCATGAACCTGCAGGATCGGGTCACCGCTTTGATGTTAGCAGAGAACGACAGGGTGTTGGCCAGGGTCACGCCAAGGCTCTTTGCACTCTGGGAGGAGGACACAATGGAGTTGTCAACCGTGATGGCGTGATCATGGAGCGGGCAGTCCTTCCCAGGGAGGAAGAGCAGCTCCGTCTTGCCGAGGTTCAGCTTGAGGTGGTGATCCGACATCCACACTGATATGTCTGCCAGACATGCAGAGATGCGATTCACCACCTGGTTATCAGAAGGGGGAAAGGAGAAAATTAATTGTGTGTCGTCTGCGTAGCAATGATAGGAGAGACCATGTGAAGATATGACAGAGCCAAGTGACTTGGTGTATAGAGAGAATAGGAGAGGGCCTAGAACTGAGCCCTGGGGGACACCAGTGGTGAGAGCACATGGTGCGGAGACAGATTCTCGCCACGCCACCTGGTAGGAGCGACCTGTTAGGTAGGACGCAATCCAAGAGTGAGCAGCGCCGGAGATGCCCAACTCGAAGAGGGTGGAGAGGAGGATCTGATGGTTCACAGTATCAAAGGCAGCGGATAGGTCTAGAAGGATAAGAGCAGAGGAGAGAGAGTTAGCTTTAGCAGTGCGGAGAGCCTCCGTGACACAGAGAAGAGCAGTCTCAGTTGAATGACCAGTCTTGAAACCTGACTGGTTTGGATCAAGAAGGTCATTCTGAGAGAGATAGCAGGAGAATTGGCTAGAGACGGCACGCTCAAGAGTTTTGGAGAGAAAAGAAAGAAGGGATACTGGTCTGTAGTTGTTGACATCGGAGGGATCGAGTGTAGGTTTTTTGAGGAGGGGTGCAACTCTCGCTCTCTTGAAGACGGAAGGGACATGGCCAGCAGTCAAGGATGAGTTGATGAGCGAGGTGAGGTAAGGGAGAAGGTCTCCGGAAATGGTCTGGAGAAGAGAGGAGGGGATAGGGTCAAGCGGGCAGGTTGTTGGGCGGCCGGCCGTCACAAGTCGCAAGATTTCATCTGGCGAGAGAGGGGAGAAAGAAGTCAAAGCATAGGGTAGGGCAGTGTGAGCAGGACCAGCGGTGTCATTTGACTTAATAAATGAGGATCGGATGTCGTCAACCTTCTTTTCAAAATGGTTGACGAAGTCATCCACAGAGAGGGAGGAGGGAGGAGGAGGAGGATTCAGCAGGGAGGAGAAGGTGGCAAAGAGCTTCCTAGGGTTAGAGGCAGAGGCTTGAAATTTAGTGGTAGAAAGTGGCTTTAGCAGCGGAAACAGAGGAATAGAATGTAGAGAGGAGGGAGTGAAAATTTGACAGGTCTGCAGGGAGTCTAGTTTTCCTCCATTTCCGCTCGGCTGCCCGGAGCCCTCTTCTGTGAGCTCGCAATGAGTCGTCAAGCAACGGAGCAGGAGGGGAGGACCGAGCCGGCCGGGAGGATAGGGGACATAGAGTCAAAAGATGCAGAAAGGGAGGAGAGGAGGGTTGAGGAGGCAGAATTAGGAGATCGGAGGGAGAAGGATTTAGCAGAGGGAAGAGATGATAGGATGGAAGAGGAGAGAGTAGCGGGAGAGAGAGAGCGAAGGTTGCGACGGCACATTACCATCTGAGTAGGGGCAGAGTGAGTAGTGTTGGAGGAGAGCGAGAGAGAAAAGGACACAAAGTAGTGGTCGGAGACTTGGAGGGGAGTTGCAGTGAGATTAGTAGAAGAACAGCATCTAGTAAAGATGAGGTCAAGCGTATTGCCTGCCTTGTGAGTGAGTGGGGGGGGGGGGGGGTGAGAGGGTGAGGTCAAAAGAGGAAAGGAGTGGAAAGAAGGAGGCAGAGAGAAATGAGTCAAAGGCAGACATAGGGAGGTTAAAGTCACCCAGAACTGTGAGGGGTGAGCCATCCTCAGGAAAGGAACTAATCAAGGCGTCAAGCTCATTGATGAACTCTCCAAGGGAACCTGGAGGGCAATAAATGACAAGGATGTTAAGCTTGAATGGGCTAATGACTGTGACAGCATGGAATTCAAATGAGGAGATAGACAGATGGGTCAGGGGAAAAAGAGAGAATGTCCACTTTGGAGAGATGAGGATTCCTGTGCCACCGCTGCGCTGACCAGATGCTCTCGGGTATGCGAGAACACATGGTTAGACGAGGAAAGAGCAGTAGGAGTAGTAGTGTTTTCTGTGGTAATCCATGTTTCCGTCAGCGCCAAGAAGTCGAGGGACTGGAGGGTAGCATAGGCTGAGATGAACTCTGCCTTGTTGGCTGCAGAACGGCAGTTCCAGAGGCTGCCAGAGACCTGGAACTCCACGTGGGTCGTGCGCGCAGGGAACACCAGATTAGAGTGGCAACAGCCACGTGGTGTGAAGTGTTTGTATGGCCTGTGCAGAGAGGAGAGAACAGGGATAGACAGACACATAGTTGACAGGCTACAGAGAAAGGCTACAATAATGCAAAGGAGATCGGAATGAAATGAACTAAACATCTGGGAAAGCGAGAGAGTGGGGCCTCCCTCACTTACGTTTCACTGAAACACTCAAATAAAACTCTCCCAACTTCCACTTTAGAAATTATAATTGTTGTAAACTACAGCGGTTCAATGTTTCTAGGAATAGACTCTAACTTAGTTTATTCAGCTAGCTAACTTGGTACACCGAATCATATGACGCCAAAGCCAACTAGCATGCCAGCCTCCAATAACACGGTTTAGCACCAATACTCGGTTACAACAAACCACCAGTGTGTTAACACGCCAAGCAGATCATTCGTGTCCATGTCTAACGTTGTGTAACGTTTTGGGGTGGTTTTGACAGTTTGAGTGAGTACGTCGTCAACTTATTCAGCCAGTTAGTTAGCTAGAATAGTTAGCATACTAGCTAGCCATTGCTCTCTGCCAACGACTAACCCCTCCTCCCACGGCACGAACACACAGAGAGCCAAGCTAACGTTAGCTAGTCACCCATGTCCCGAATTCCCTTGAATTCCCTGCTGGCCTGGTCCCAGATCTGTTTGTGCTCTTGCCAACTCTAGCTCTTCTGACTATTCTTCTCAACTGTGACAACATGTTGTGATTATTGTCAGGTACCAAGCCTCATCAGGATGTGATTGGAGATGAGAGGATCACAATCATCCCAATCGCGGAAGTTAAAGGACTCCAAGGTACTGGAACTGATCTGGGACTATGTTTACAGCATTTACCATTACCGTATATTAATTTATGCCATATTACCATATATTTATGCCATATTACCAAATGTTTATTTATGCAATATTATCATATACATTACCGTTCAAAAGTTTTAGAACACCTACTCATTCAAGGGTTTTTCTTTATTTTTACTATTTTCTACATTGTAGAATAATAGTGAAGACATAAAAACTTTGAAATAACACATTTGGAATCATGTAGTAACCAAAAAAGTGTTAAATAAATTAAAATATATTTTATATTTGAGATTCTTAAAATAGCCACCATTTGCCTTGATGACAGCTTTGCACACTCTTGGCATTCTCTCAACCAGCTTCACCTGGAATGCTTTTCCAACAGTCTTGAAGGAGTTCCCACATATGCCGAGCACTTGTTGGCTGCTTTTCCTTCACCCTGCGGTCCGACTCATCCCAAACCATCTCAATTTGGTTGAGGTCGGGGGATTGTGGATGCCAGGTCATCTGATGCAGCACTCCATCACTCTCCTTCTTGGTAAAATAGCCCTTACACAGCCTGGAGGTGTGTTGGGTCATTGTCCTGTTGAAAAACAAATGATAGTCCCACTAAGCCCAAACCAGATGGGATGGCGTATCGCTGCAGAATGCTGTGGTAGCCATGCTGGTTAAGTGTGCCTTGAATTCTAAATAAATCACAGACAGTGTCACCAGCAAAGCACCCCCACACCATCACACCTCCTCCTCCATGCTTTACGGTGGGAACCACACATGCAGAGATCATCCGTTCACCCACACGTCTCACAAAGACACGGCGATTGGAACCAAAAATCTCAAATTTTGACTCCAGACCAAAGGACACATTTCCACCAGTCTAATGTCCATTGCTCGTGTTTCTTGGCACAAGCAAGTCTCTTCTTCTTATTGATGTCCTTTAGTAGTGGTTTCTTTGCAGCAATTTGACCATGAAGGCCTGATTCACGCAGTCTCCTCTGAACAGTTGATGTTGAGATGTGTCTGTTACTTGAACTCTGTGAAGCATTTATTTGGGTTGCAATTTCTGAGGCTGGTAACTCTAATGACCTTATCCTTTGCAGCAGAGGTAACTCTTGGTATTCCATTCCTGTGTCGGTCCTCATGAGAGCCAGTTTCCTCATAGCACTTGATGGTTTTTGCGACTGCACTTGAAGAAACTTTAAAAGTTATTGAAATGTTCCGTATTGACTGACCTTCATGTCTTAAAGTAATGATGGACTGTCGTTTCTCTTTGCTTATTTGAGCTGTTCTTGCCATAATATGGACTTGGTCTTTTACCAAATAGGGTTATCTTCTGTATACCACCCTACCTTGTCACAACACAACTGATTGGCTCAAACGCATTAAGAAAGAAAGAAATTCCACAAATTAACTTTTTAAGAAGGCACACATGTTAATTGAAATGCATTCCAGGTGACTACCTCATGAAATTGGTTGAGAGAATGCCAAGAGTGTGCAAAGCTGTCATCAAGGCAAAGGGTGGCTATTTGAAGAATCTCAAATATAAAATATATTTAGATTTGTTTATCACTTTTTTGGTTACTACATGATTCCATATGTGTTATTTCATAGTTTTGATGTCTTCACTATTATTCTACAATGTAGAAAATAGTAAAAATAAAGAGAAACGCTGGAATGAGTAGGTGTTCTAAAACTTTTGACTGGTACTGTATATTATGGGCAGGATAGACTCTAACAATGAGAATTACTAATCACCCGTTGTATAACAGTAGTTAGGTCTTGAGTCTATCCCATAATATAGCCCAGGTCTGGTTCTGAGGGCCACTACCAGAGCACTGAGACATACTAAAAATCCATCTGTCTGTCTGTTTCCAGTGGGTCCTAGGATGGTGAGCTATGTTACCAAGGTGATTCTCCAGTCCCTGCAGCTTCTCCTGGTGTTGTTGAAGACTGACGTCCACTCCCATATTCTCATGCAGGTATTTCTACTACAATACAATAAACATGCTGTAAACGTTCCTACTTATTGACTGGAATAACTTGCAGAACAACCTGTGAACTTTCATTTATTCTATTCTGTTTTATTCGGTTCTATTCGGTTCTATAACCTGTTATGTCATGTGTCATGAGACATCTACAGATACTGCTGTGATTTCCCCCCCCAAAACAACTGGTAGGATGCTGTTTATGTGTCATGAGACATCTACAGATACTGCTGTTATTCCCCCACCGAAAACAACTGGTAGGATGCTGTTTATGTGTCATGAGACATCTACAGATACTGCTGTGATTTCCCCCCAAAAAACAACTGGTAGGATGCTGTTTATGTGACATGAGACATCTACAGATACTGCTGTGATTTCCCCCAAAAAAACAACTGGTAGGATGCTGTTTATGTGTCTTGCTTTAGTAAAGGTTGAATTTAATGTTGGTTTTAATTGTGTTTATTAAGGACCTGACCTGACATTCTATTCTATAAATTCTGTTCTATTCTGTTCTATCCCACACAAAAATTATCAATGGAAATCAAATTTATCAACCCATGGAGGTCTGGATTTGGAGTCACCCTCAAAATTAAAGTGGAAAACCACACCACAGGCTGATCCAACTTTGATGTAATGTCCTTAAAACAAGTCAAAATGAGGCTCAGTAGTGTGTGTGGCATCCACGTGCCTGTATGACCTCCCTACAACGCCTGGGCATGCTCCTGATGAGGTGGCGGATGGTCTCCTGAGGGATCTCCTCCCAGACCTGGACTAAAGCATCCGCCAACTCCTGGACAGTCTGTGGTGCAACGTGGCGTTGGTGGATGGAGCGAGACATGATGTCCCAGATGTGCTCAATTGGATTCAGGTCTGGAGAACGGGCGGGCCAGTCCATAGCATCAATGCCTTCCTCTTGCAGGAACTGCTGACACACTCCAGCCACATGAGGTCTAGCATTGTCTTGCATTAGGAGGAACCCAGGGCCAACCGCACCAGCATATGGTCTCACAAGGGGTCTGAGGATCTCATCTTGGTACCTAATGGCAGTCAGGCTACCTCTGGCGAGCACATGGAGGGCTGTGCGGCCCCCCAAAGAAATGCTACCCCACACCATGACTGACCCACCGCCAAACCGGTCATGCTGGAGGATGTTGCAGGCAGCAGAACGTACTCCACGGCGTCTCCAGACTCGGTCACGTCTGTCACATGTGCTCAGTGTGAACCTGCTTTCATCTGTGAAGAGCACAGGGCGCCAGTGGCGAATTTTCCAATCTTGGTGTTCTCTGGCAAATGCCAATCGTCCTGCACGGTGTTGGGCTGTAAGCACAACCCCCACCTGTGGGCGTCGGGCCCTCATACCACCCTCATGGAGTCTGTTTCTGACCGTTTGAGCAGACACATGCACATTTGTGGCCTGCTGGAGGTCATTTTGCAGGGCTCTGGCAGTGCACCTCCTTGCACAAAGGCGGAGGTAGCGGTCCTGCTGCTGGGTTGTTGCCCTCCTACGGCCTCCTCCACGTCTCCTGATATACTGGCCTGTCTCCTGGTAGCGCCTCCATGCTCTGGACACTACGCTGACAGACACAGCAAACCTTCTTGCCACAGCTCGCATTATTGTGCCATTCTGGATGAGCTGCACTACCTGAGCCACTTGTGTGGGTTGTAGACTCCGTCTCATGCTACCACTAGAGTGAAAGCACCGCCAGCATTCAAAAGTGACCAAAACATCAGCCAGGAAGCATAGGAACTGAGAAGTGGTCTGTGGTCACCACCTGCAGAACCACTTCTTTATTGGGGGTGTCTTGCTAATTGCCTATAATTTCCACCTGTTGTCTATTCCATTTGCACAACAGCATGTGAAATGTATTGTCAATCAGTGTTGCTTCCTAAGTGGACAGTTTGATTTCACAGAAGTGTGATTGACTTGGAGTTACATTGTGTTGTTTAAGTGTTCCCTTTATTTTTTTGAGCAGTGTATTATACTGCTATTCTTATTCTATTCTGTTCAGTTGTACTTGCCTCCTCCCCCAGAACCCTCCAGGACTGCCCAGTATAGTGGTGACATTGCTGGTGTTATTGACCTCCTCCCCCAGAACCCTCCAGGACTGCCCAGTATATTGTTGACATGGCTGGTGTGTTATTGACCTCCTCCCCCAGAACCCTCCAGGACTGCCCAGTATAGTGGTGACATTGCTGGTGTTATTGACCTCCTCCCCCAGAAACCTCCAGGACTGCCCAGTATAGTGGTGACATGGCTGGTGTTATTGACCTCCTCCCCCAGAACCCTCCAGGACTGCCCAGTATATTGTTGACATGGCTGGTGTGTTATTGACCTCCTCCCCCAGAACCCTCCAGGACTGCCCAGTATAGTGTTGACATGGCTGGTGTGTTATTGACCTCCTCCCCCAGAACCCTCCAGGACTGCCCGGTATAGTGGTGACATGGCTGGTGTGTGGTCTGAGAGGAACAAGGTTCATCATTGAATGGCACAACTACGGCTACACCATCATGGCCCTCTCACACGGCCCGGACCACCCCATCGTCAGGCTGGCACAGTGGTCAGTAACGTCACCATGGCTGAGTCCCAAATGGATCCCTATCCCCTATATACAGTGCATTCGGAATGTATTCAGTCCCCATCCCTTTTTCCAAATGTTGTTACATTACAGCCTTATTCTAAAATGGATGAAATAAAACATTTTCTTCATCAATCTACACACAATACCCCATAATGACAAAGCGAAAACAGTTTTTTTGAAATTTTTTCAAATGTATAAAACATAAAAACAGATACCTTATTTACATAAGTATTCAGACAATTTTGCTATGAGAAATTGAGCTCAGGTGCATCCTGTTTCCATTATTCATCCTTGAGATGTTTCTACAACTTGATTGGAGTCCACCTGTGCTAAATGAAATTGATTGGACATGATTTGGAAAGGCACACACCTGTCTATATAAGGTCCCACAGTTGACAGTGCATGTCAGAGCAAAAACCAAGCCATGAGGTTGAAGGAATTGTCCGTAGAGCTCCGAGACAGGATTGTGTCAAAGCACAGATCTGGGGAAGGGTACCAAAAAATGTCTGCAGCATTGAAGATCCCCAAGAACACAGTGGCCTCCATCATTCTTAAACGGAAGAAGTTTGGAACCACCAAGACCCTTCCTAGAGCTGGCCACCAGGCCAAACTGAGCAATCGGGGGAGAAGGGCCTTGGTCAGGGAGGTGACCAAGAACCCGATGGTCACTCTGAGCTCCAGAGTTCCTCTGTGGAGATGCGAGAACCTTCCAGAAGGACGAACATCTCTGCAGCACTCCACCAATCAGGCCAGACGGAAGCCACTCCTCAGTAAAAGGCACATGACAGCCTGCTTGGAGTTTGCCAAAAGGAACCTAAAGACTCTCAGACCATGAGAAACAACATTTCCTGTCTGATGAAACCAAGATTAAACTCTTTGGCCTGAATGCCAAGCGTCACGTCTGGAGGAAACCTGGCACCAGCCCTACGGTGAAGAATGGTGGTGGCAGCATCATGCTGTGGGGATGTTTTTCAGCGGCAGGGACTGGGAGACTAGTCAGGATCGAGGGAAAGATGAATGGAGCAAAGTACAAAGAGATCCTTGATGAAAACCTGCTCCAGAGCGCTTAGGACCTCAGACTGGGGCGAAGGGTCACCTTCCAACAGGACAACGATCCTAAGTACACAGCCAAGACAATGCAGGAGTGGCTTTGGGACAAGTCTCTGAATGTCCTTGAGTGGCCCAGCCAGAGCCCGGACTTGAACCCGATCGAAGATCTCTGGAGAGACCTGAAAATAGCTGTGCAGCAACGCTCCCCATCCAACCTGACAGAGTTTGAGAGGATCTGCAGAGAAGAATGTGAGAAACTCCCCAAATACAGGTGTGCCAAGCTTGTAGCGTCATACCCAAAAAGATCAGAGGCTGTAATCGCTGCCAAAGGTGCTTCAACAAAGTACTGAGTAAAGGGTCTATATACTAATGTAAATGTCATATTTCAGTTTTATTATATTTTATACATTTGCAAAAATGTCTACAATACTGTCCATCAAGAAACGCTTGTTCCTGTCCCTGCCCGTCTACGACCCATGTTCTTGTCCCCTGCCCCGTCTACGACCCATGTTATTGTCCCCTGCCCCGTCTACGACCCATGTTCTTGTCCCCTGTCCCGTCTACGAACCATGTTCTTGTGCCCTGCCCTGTCTACGACCCATGTTCTTGTCCCCTGCCCTGTCTACGACCCATGTTCTTGTCCCCTGCCCTGTCTACGACCCATGTTCTTGTCCCCTGCCCTGTTTACGACCCATGTTCTTGTCCCCTGCCCTGTCTACGACCCATGTTCTTGTCCCTTGCCTTGTCTCTGGCAGGTATGAGCAGTTGTTTGGGCGATTCTCCAGCCATAACCTTTGTGTCACCAACGCTATGAAGGAAGACCTTCAGAACAACTGGAACATCAAGTAAGGACTGTTTTACATTCAACATCAGTCTGTCAATCCATCCATCCATCCATCCGTAGATAGATGGATAGATAGATAGATAGATAGACGTACAGACAGACGGACGGACGGACAAACAGGTACAGACGGACAGACGGACGGGCGGACAGATAGATGCAAAGTGGGGAGTCTGAATCTATCCCTGTCATCCTCATCGGTTCCCCTTGGCTATATACCTAGTTAGCCATAACTAAACCCTTGATGTTAACATGTCTTAAGGGTCTGGACAGGTATCAGCAGTGTAGTGGCAAACCTTCCGCCGTATTGCTTCCACTTTACATATCTGGGTTAGGACCAAGGGGAGGGTGGGCGATGGACTTGGGACTGGAAGTAGCCATATCTACAGACATGACAGGATGTGGAGACATAACTACAGACATGACAGGATGTGGAGACATATCTACAGACATGACAGGATGTGGAGACATACCTACAGACATGACAGGATGTGGAGACATACCTACAGACATGACAGGATGTGGAGACATACCTACAGACATGACAGGATGTGGAGACATACCTACAGACATGACAGGATGTGGAGACATACCTACAGACATGACAGGATGTGGAGACATACCTACAGACATGACAGGATGTGGAGACATACCTACAGACATGACAGGATGTGGAGACATACCTACAGACATGACAGGATGTGGAGACATACCTACAGACATGACAGGATGTGGAGACATACCTACAGACATGACAGGATGTGGAGACATATCTACAGACATGACAGGATGTGGAGACATCTACAGACATGACAGGATGTGGAGACATCTACAGACATGACATGATGTGGAGACATCTACAGACATGACAGGATGTGGAGACATCTACAGACATGACAGGATGTGGAGACATCTACAGACATGACATGATGTGGAGACATCTACAGACATGACAGGATGTGGAGACATACCTACATGACATGACAGGATGTGGAGACATACCTACATGACATGACAGGATGTGGAGACATACCTACATGACATGACAGGATGTGGAGACATATCTACATGGCATGACAGGATGTGGAGACATATCTACATGACATGACAGGATGTGGAGACATACCTACAGACATGACAGGATGTGGAGACATATCTACATGACATGACAGGATGTGGAGACATATCTACAGACATGACAGGATGTGGAGACATATCTACAGACATGACAGGATGTGGAGACATCTACAGACATGACATGATGTGGAGACATCTACAGACATGACAGGATGTGGAGACATCTATAGACATGACAGCATGTGGAGACATACCTACATGACATGACAGGATGTGGAGACATACCTACAGACATGACAGGATGTGGAGACATATATACATGACATGACAGGATGTGGAAACATACCTACAGACATGACAGGATGTGGAGACATATCTACATGACATGACAGGATGTGGAGACATATCTACAGACATGACAGGATGTGGAGACATACCTACAGACATGACAGGATGTGGAGACATACCTACAGACATGACAGGATGTGGAGACATATCTACAGACATGACAGGATGTAGAGACATATCTACAGACATGACAGGATGTGGAGACATACCTACAGACATGACAGGATGTGGAGACATACCTACAGACATGACAGGATGTGGAGACATACCTACAGACATGACGGGATGTGGAGACATATCTACATGACATGACAGGATGTGGAGACATACCTACAGACATGACAGGATGTGGAGACATATCTACAGACATGACAGAATGTGGAGACATCTACAGACATGACAGGATGTGGAGACATCTACAGACATGACAGGATGTGGAGACATCTACAGACATGACAGGATGTGGAGACATACCTACAGACATGACAGGATGTGGAGACATACCTACAGACATGACAGGATGTGGAGACATACCTACATGACATGACAGAATGTGGAGACATCTACAGACATGACAGGATGTGGAGACATCTACAGACATGACAGGATGTGGAGACATCTACAGACATGACAGGATGTGGAGACATACCTACAGACATGACAGGATGTGGAGACATACCTACAGACATGACAGGATGTGGAGACATACCTACATGACATGACAGGATGTGGAAACATATCTACAGACATGACAGGATGTGGAGACATATCTACATGACATGACAGGATGTGGAGACATATCTACATGACATGACAGGATGCGGAGACATATCTACATGACATGACAGGATGTGGAGACATACCTACAGGCATGACAGGATGTGGAGACATATCTACATGACATGACAGGATGTGAAGACATATCTACAGACATGACAGGATGTGGAGACATACCTACAGACATGACAGGATGTGGAGACATATCTACAGACATGACAGGATGTGGAGACATACCTACAGACATGACAGGATGTGGAGACATACCTACAGACATGACAGGATGTGGATACATACCTACAGACATGACAGGATGTGGAGACATACCTACAGACATGACAGGATGTGGAGACATACCTACAGACATGACAGGATGTGGAGACATACCTACAGACATGACAGGATGTGGAGACATACCTACAGACATGACAGGATGTGGAGACATACCTACAGACATGAAAGGATGTGGAGACATACCTACAGACATGACAGGATGTGGAGACATACCTACAGACATGACGGGATGTGGAGACATATCTACAGAGATGACGGGATGTGGAGACATATCTACAGACATGACGGGATGTGGAGACATACCTACAGACATGACGGGATGTGGAGACATACCTACAGACATGACAGGATGTGGAGACATACCTACAGACATGACAGGATGTGGAGATATACCTACAGACATGACAGGATGTGGAGACATACCTACAGACATGACAGGATGTGGAGACATACCTACAGACATGACAGGATGTGGAGACATCTACAGACATGACAGGATGTGGAGACATACCTACAGACATGACAGGATGTGGAGACATACCTACAGACATGACAGGATGTGGAGACATACCTACATGACATGACAGGATGTGGAAACATATCTACAGACATGACAGGATGTGGAGACATATCTACATGACATGACAGGATGTGGAGACATATCTACATGACATGACAGGATGCGGAGACATATCTACATGACATGACAGGATGTGGAGACATATCTACAGACATGACAGGATGTGGAGACATACCTACAGACATGACAGGATGTGGAGACATACCTACAGACATGACAGGATGTGGAGACATATCTACAGACATGACAGGATGTAGAGACATATCTACAGACATGACAGGATGTGGAGACATCTATAGACATGACAGGATGTGGAGACATACCTACATGACATGACAGGATGTGGAGACATACCTACAGACATGACAGGATGTGGAGACATATATACATGACATGACAGGATGTGGAAACATACCTACAGACATGACAGGATGTGGAGACATATCTACATGACATGACAGGATGTGGAGACATATCTACAGACATGACAGGATGTGGAGACATACCTACAGACATGACAGGATGTGGAGACATACCTACAGACATGACAGGATGTGAAGACATATCTACAGACATGACAGGATGTAGAGACATATCTACAGACATGACAGGATGAGGAGACATACCTACAGACATGACAGGATGTGGAGACATACCTACAGACATGACAGGATGTGGAGACATACCTACAGACATGACGGGATGTGGAGACATATCTACATGACATGACAGGATGTGGAGACATACCTACAGACATGACAGGATGTGGAGACATATCTACATGCCATGACAGGATGTGGAGACATATCTACAGACATGACAGGATGTGGAGACATACCTACAGACATGACAGGATGTGGAGACATACCTACAGACATGACAGGATGTGGAGACATATCTACAGACATGACAGGATGTAGAGACATATCTACAGACATGACAGGATGTGGAGACATACCTACAGACATGACAGGATGTGGAGACATACCTACAGACATGACAGGATGTGGAGACATATATACATGACATGACAGGATGTGGAGACATACCTACAGACATGACAGGATGTGGAGACATATCTACATGACATGACAGGATGTGGAGACATATCTACAGACATGACAGGATGTAGAGACATATCTACAGACATGACAGGATGTGGAGACATACCTACAGACATGACAGGATGTGGAGACATACCTACAGACATGACAGGATGTGGAGACATACCTACAGACATGACGGGATGTGGAGACATATCTACATGACATGACGGGATGTGGAGACATACCTACAGACATGACAGGATGTGGAGACATATCTACAGACATGACAGAATGTGGATACATCTACAGACATGACAGGATGTGGAGACATCTACAGACATGACAGGATGTGGAGACATCTACAGACTTTACAGGATGTGGAGACATACCTACAGACATGACAGGATGTGGAGACATACCTACATGACATGACAGGATGTGGAGACATATCTACATACATGACAGGATGTGGAGACATATCTACATGACATGACAGGATGTGGAGACATATCTACATGACATGACAGGATGCGGAGACATATCTACATGACATGACAGGATGTGGAGACATACCTACAGATATGACAGGATGTGGAGACATATCTACATGACATGACAGGATGTGGAGACATATCTACAGACATGACAGGATGTAGAGACATATCTACAGACATGACAGGATGTGGAGACATACCTACAGACATGACAGGATGTGGAGACATACCTACAGACATGACAGGATGTGGAGACATACCTACAGACATGACGGGATGTGGAGACATATCTACATGACATGACAGGATGTGGAGACATACCTACAGACATGACAGGATGTGGAGACATATCTACAGACATGACAGAATGTGGAGACATCTACAGACATGACAGGATGTGGAGACATCTACAGACATGACAGGATGTGGAGACATCTACAGACATGACAGGATGTGGAGACATACCTACAGACATGACAGGATGTGGAGACATACCTACAGACATGACAGGATGTGGAGACATACCTACATGACATGACAGGATGTGGAAACATATCTACAGACATGACAGGATGTGGAGACATATCTACATGACATGACAGGATGTGGAGACATATCTACATGACATGACAGGATGCGGAGACATATCTACATGACATGACAGGATGTGGAGACATATCTACAGACATGACAGGATGTGGAGACATACCTACAGACATGACAGGATGTGGAGACATACCTACAGACATGACAGGATGTGGAGACATATCTACAGACATGACAGGATGTAGAGACATATCTACAGACATGACAGGATGTGGAGACATCTATAGACATGACAGGATGTGGAGACATACCTACATGACATGACAGGATGTGGAGACATACCTACAGACATGACAGGATGTGGAGACATATATACATGACATGACAGGATGTGGAAACATACCTACAGACATGACAGGATGTGGAGACATATCTACATGACATGACAGGATGTGGAGACATATCTACAGACATGACAGGATGTGGAGACATACCTACAGACATGACAGGATGTGGAGACATACCTACAGACATGACAGGATGTGAAGACATATCTACAGACATGACAGGATGTAGAGACATATCTACAGACATGACAGGATGAGGAGACATACCTACAGACATGACAGGATGTGGAGACATACCTACAGACATGACAGGATGTGGAGACATACCTACAGACATGACGGGATGTGGAGACATATCTACATGACATGACAGGATGTGGAGACATACCTACAGACATGACAGGATGTGGAGACATATCTACAGACATGACAGAATGTGGAGACATCTACAGACATGACAGGATGTGGAGACATCTACAGACATGACAGGATGTGGAGACATCTACAGACATGACAGGATGTGGAGACATACCTACAGACATGACAGGATGTGGAGACATACCTACAGACATGACAGGATGTGGAGACATACCTACATGACATGACAGGATGTGGAAACATATCTACAGACATGACAGGATGTGGAGACATATCTACATGACATGACAGGATGTCGAGACATATCTACATGACATGACAGGATGCGGAGACATATCTACATGACATGACAGGATGTGGAGACATACCTACAGGCATGACAGGATGTGGAGACATATCTACATGACATGACAGGATGTGAAGACATATCTACAGACATGACAGGATGTGGAGACATACCTACAGACATGACAGGATGTGGAGACATATCTACAGACATGACAGGATGTGGAGACATACCTACAGACATGACAGGATGTGGAGACATACCTACAGACATGACAGGATGTGGATACATACCTACAGACATGACAGGATGTGGAGACATACCTACAGACATGACAGGATGTGGAGACATACCTACAGACATGACAGGATGTGGAGACATACCTACAGACATGAAAGGATGTGGAGACATACCTACAGACATGACAGGATGTGGAGACATACCTACAGACATGACGGGATGTGGAGATATATCTACAGACATGACGGGATGTGGAGACATATCTACAGACATGACAGGATGTGGAGACATACCTACAGACATGACAGGATGTGGAGACATATCTACATGACATGACAGGATGTGGAGACATATCTACATGACATGACAGGATGTGGAGACATACCTACAGACATGACAGGATGTGGAGACATATCCACAGACATGACAGGATGTGGAGACATCTACAGACATGACAGGATGTGGAGACATCTACAGACATGACAGGATGTGGAGACATACCTACAGACATGACAGGATGTGGAGACATCTACAGACATGACAGGATGTGGAGACATACCTACATGACATGACAGGATGTGGAGACATACCTACAGACATGACAGGATGTGGAGACATATCTACATGACATGACAGTATGTGAAGACATATCTACAGACATGACAGGATGTGGAGACATACCTACAGACATGACAGGATGTGGAGACATACCTACAGACATGACAGGATGTGGAGACATACCTACAGACATGACAGGATGTGGAGACATATATACATGACATGACAGGATGTGGAGACATACCTACAGACATGACAGGATGTGGAGACATATCTACATGACATGACAGGATGTGGAGACATATCTACAGACATGACAGGATGTGGAGACATACCTACAGACATGACAGGATGTGGAGACATACCTACAGACATGACAGGATGTGGAGACATATCTACAGACATGACAGGATGTAGAGACATATCTACAGACATGACAGGATGTGGAGACATACCTACAGACATGACAGGATGTGGAGACATACCTACAGACATGAAAGGATGTGGAGACATACCTACAGACATGACAGGATGTGGAGACATACCTACAGACATGACGGGATGTGGAGATATATCTACAGACATGACGGGATGTGGAGACATATCTACAGACATGACAGGATGTAGAGACATATCTACAGACATGACAGGATGTGGAGACATACCTACAGACATGACAGGATGTGGAGACATACCTACAGACATGACAGGATGTGGAGACATACCTACAGACATGACAGGATGTGGAGACATCTACAGACATGACAGGATGTGGAGACATACCTACATGACATGACAGGATGTGGAGACATACCTACAGACATGACAGGATGTGGAGACATACCTACAGACATGACAGGATGTGGAGACATACCTACAGACATGACAGGATGTGGAGACATACCTACAGACATGACAGGATGTGGAGACATATATACATGACATGACAGGATGTGGAGACATACCTACAGACATGACAGGATGTGGAGACATATCTACATGACATGACAGGATGTGGAGACATATCTACAGACATGACAGGATGTGGAGACATACCTACAGACATGACAGGATGTGGAGACATACCTACAGACATGACAGGATGTGGAGACATATCTACAGACATGACAGGATGTAGAGACATATCTACAGACATGACAGGATGTGGAGACATACCTACAGACATGACAGGATGTGGAGACATACCTACAGACATGACAGGATGTGGAGACATATCTACATGACATGACAGGATGTGGAGACATATCTACAGACATGACAGGATGTGGAGACATACCTACAGACATGACAGGATGTGGAGACATACCTACAGACATGACAGGATGTGGAGACATATCTACAGACATGACAGGATGTAGAGACATATCTACAGACATGACAGGATGTGGAGACATACCTACAGACATGACAGGATGTGGAGACATACCTACAGACATGAAAGGATGTGGAGACATACCTACAGACATGACAGGATGTGGAGACATACCTACAGACATGACGGGATGTGGAGATATATCTACAGACATGACGGGATGTGGAGACATATCTACAGACATGACAGGATGTGGAGACATACCTACAGACATGACAGGATGTGGAGACATATCTACATGACATGACAGGATGTGGAGACATATCTACATGACATGACAGGATGTGGAGACATACCTACAGACATGACAGGATGTGGAGACATATCCACAGACATGACAGGATGTGGAGACATCTACAGACATGACAGGATGTGGAGACATCTACAGACATGACAGGATGTGGAGACATACCTACAGACATGACAGGATGTGGAGACATCTACAGACATGACAGGATGTGGAGACATACCTACATGACATGACAGGATGTGGAGACATACCTACAGACATGACAGGATGTGGAGACATATCTACATGACATGACAGTATGTGAAGACATATCTACAGACATGACAGGATGTGGAGACATACCTACAGACATGACAGGATGTGGAGACATACCTACAGACATGACAGGATGTGGAGACATACCTACAGACATGACAGGATGTGGAGACATATATACATGACATGACAGGATGTGGAGACATACCTACAGACATGACAGGATGTGGAGACATATCTACATGACATGACAGGATGTGGAGACATATCTACAGACATGACAGGATGTGGAGACATACCTACAGACATGACAGGATGTGGAGACATACCTACAGACATGACAGGATGTGGAGACATATCTACAGACATGACAGGATGTAGAGACATATCTACAGACATGACAGGATGTGGAGACATACCTACAGACATGACAGGATGTGGAGACATACCTACAGACATGACAGGATGTGGAGACATACCTACAGACATGACAGGATGTGGAGACATACCTACAGACATGACGGGATGTGGAGACATATCTACATGACATGACGGGATGTGGAGACATACCTACAGACATGACAGGATGTGGAGACATATCTACAGACATGACAGAATGTGGAGACATCTACAGACATGACAGGATGTGGAGACATCTACAGACATGACAGGATGTGGAGACATCTACAGACATGACAGGATGTGGAGACATACCTACAGACATGACAGGATGTGGAGACATACCTACATAACATGACAGGATGTGGAGACATATCTACATGACATGACAGGATGTGGAGACATATCTACATGACATGACAGGATGCGGAGACATATCTACATGACATGACAGGATGTGGAGACATACCTACAGGCATGACAGGATGTGGAGACATATTTACATGACATGACAGGATGTGGAGACATACCTACAGACATGACAGGATAAGAGACATATCTACATGACATGACAGGATAAGAGACATATCTACATGACATTACAGGATGTGGAGACATATCTACAGACATGACAGGATGTGGAGACATACCTACAGACATGACAGGATGTGGAGACATACCTACAGACATGACAGGATGTGGAGACATATCTACAGACATGACAGGATGTAGAGACATATCTACAGACATGACAGGATGTGGAGACATACCTACAGACATGACAGGATGTGGAGACATATCTACAGACATGACAGGATGTGGAGACATACCTACAGACATGACAGGATGTGGAGACATACCTACAGACATGACAGGATGTGGAGACATATCTACAGACATGACAGGATGTAGAGACATATCTACAGACATGACAGGATGTGGAGACATACCTACAGACAGGATGTGGAGACATACCTACAGACATGACAGGATGTGGAGACATCTACAGACATGACAGGATGTGGAGACATACCTACAGACATGACGGGATGTGGAGACATATCTACATGACATGACGGGATGTGGAGACATACCTACAGACATGACAGGATGTGGAGACATATCTACAGACATGACATAATGTGGAGACATCTACAGACATGACAGGATGTGGAGACATCTACAGACATGACAGGATGTGGAGACATACCTACAGACATGACAGGATGTGGAGACATACCTACAGACATGACAGGATGTGGAGACATACCTACAGACATGACGGGATGTGGAGACATATCTACATGACATGACGGGATGTGGAGACATACCTACAGACATGACAGGATGTGGAGACATATCTACAGACATGACAGAATGTGGATACATCTACAGACATGACAGGATGTGGAGACATCTACAGACATGACAGGATGTGGAGACATCTACAGACATGACAGGATGTGGAGACATACCTACAGACATGACAGGATGTGGAGACATACCTACATGACATGACAGGATGTGGAGACATATCTACATACATGACAGGATGTGGAGACATATCTACATGACATGACAGGATGTGGAGACATATCTACATGACATGACAGGATGCGGAGACATATCTACATGACATGACAGGATGTGGAGACATACCTACAGATATGACAGGATGTGGAGACATATCTACATGACATGACAGTATGTGAAGACATATCTACAGACATGACAGGATGTGGAGACATACCTACAGACATGACAGGATGTGGAGACATACCTACAGACATGACAGGATGTGGAGACATACCTACAGACATGACAGGATGTGGAGACATATATACATGACATGACAGGATGTGGAGACATACCTACAGACATGACAGGATGTGGAGACATATCTACATGACATGACAGGATGTGGAGACATATCTACAGACATGACAGGATGTGGAGACATACCTACAGACATGACAGGATGTGGAGACATACCTACAGACATGACAGGATGTGGAGACATATCTACAGACATGACAGGATGTAGAGACATATCTACAGACATGACAGGATGTGGAGACATACCTACAGACATGACAGGATGTGGAGACATACCTACAGACATGACAGGATGTGGAGACATACCTACAGACATGACAGGATGTGGAGACATACCTACATAACATGACAGGATGTGGAGACATATCTACATGACATGACAGGATGTGGAGACATATCTACATGACATGACAGGATGCGGAGACATATCTACATGACATGACAGGATGTGGAGACATACCTACAGGCATGACAGGATGTGGAGACATATCTACATGACATGACAGGATGTGGAGACATACCTACAGACATGACAGGATAAGAGACATATCTACATGACATGACAGGATAAGAGACATATCTACATGACATTACAGGATGTGGAGACATATCTACAGACATGACAGGATGTGGAGACATACCTACAGACATGACAGGATGTGGAGACATACCTACAGACATGACAGGATGTGGAGACATATCTACAGACATGACAGGATGTAGAGACATATCTACAGACATGACAGGATGTGGAGACATACCTACAGACATGACAGGATGTGGAGACATATCTACAGACATGACAGGATGTGGAGACATACCTACAGACATGACAGGATGTGGAGACATACCTACAGACATGACAGGATGTGGAGACATATCTACAGACATGACAGGATGTAGAGACATATCTACAGACATGACAGGATGTGGAGACATACCTAGAGACAGGATGTGGAGACATACCTACAGACATGACAGGATGTGGAGACATCTACAGACATGACAGGATGTGGAGACATACCTACAGACATGACGGGATGTGGAGACATATCTACATGACATGACGGGATGTGGAGACATACCTACAGACATGACAGGATGTGGAGACATATCTACAGACATGACAGAATGTGGAGACATCTACAGACATGACAGGATGTGGAGACATCTACAGACATGACAGGATGTGGAGACATACCTACAGACATGACAGGATGTGGAGACATACCTACAGACATGACAGGATGTGGAGACATACCTACAGACATGACGGGATGTGGAGACATATCTACATGACATGACGGGATGTGGAGACATACCTACAGACATGACAGGATGTGGAGACATATCTACAGACATGACAGAATGTGGATACATCTACAGACATGACAGGATGTGGAGACATCTACAGACATGACAGGATGTGGAGACATCTACAGACATGACAGGATGTGGAGACATACCTACAGACATGACAGGATGTGGAGACATACCTACATGACATGACAGGATGTGGAGACATATCTACATACATGACAGGATGTGGAGACATATCTACATGACATGACAGGATGTGGAGACATATCTACATGACATGACAGGATGCGGAGACATATCTACATGACATGACAGGATGTGGAGACATACCTACAGATATGACAGGATGTGGAGACATATCTACATGACATGACAGTATGTGAAGACATATCTACAGACATGACAGGATGTGGAGACATACCTACAGACATGACAGGATGTGGAGACATACCTACAGACATGACAGGATGTGGAGACATACCTACAGACATGACAGGATGTGGAGACATATATACATGACATGACAGGATGTGGAGACATACCTACAGACATGACAGGATGTGGAGACATATCTACATGACATGACAGGATGTGGAGACATATCTACAGACATGACAGGATGTGGAGACATACCTACAGACATGACAGGATGTGGAGACATACCTACAGACATGACAGGATGTGGAGACATATCTACAGACATGACAGGATGTAGAGACATATCTACAGACATGACAGGATGTGGAGACATACCTACAGACATGACAGGATGTGGAGACATACCTACAGACATGACAGGATGTGGAGACATACCTACAGACATGACAGGATGTGGAGACATACCTACAGACATGACGGGATGTGGAGACATATCTACATGACATGACGGGATGTGGAGACATACCTACAGACATGACAGGATGTGGAGACATATCTACAGACATGACAGAATGTGGAGACATCTACAGACATGACAGGATGTGGAGACATCTACAGACATGACAGGATGTGGAGACATCTACAGACATGACAGGATGTGGAGACATACCTACAGACATGACAGGATGTGGAGACATACCTACATGACATGACAGGATGTGGAGACATATCTACATGACATGACAGGATGTGGAGACATATCTACTTGACATGACAGGATGCGGAGACATATCTACATGACATGACAGGATGTGGAGACATACCTACAGGCATGACAGGATGTGGAGACATATCTACATGACATGACAGGATGTGGAGACATACCTACAGACATGACAGGATAAGAGACATATCTACATGACATGACAGGATAAGAGACATATCTACATGACATTACAGGATGTGGAGACATATCTACAGACATGACAGGATGTGGAGACATACCTACAGACATGACAGGATGTGGAGACATACCTACAGACATGACAGGATGTGGAGACATATCTACAGACATGACAGGATGTAGAGACATATCTACAGACATGACAGGATGTGGAGACATACCTACAGACATGACAGGATGTGGAGACATATCTACAGACATGACAGGATGTGGAGACATACCTACAGACATGACAGGATGTGGAGACATACCTACAGACATGACAGGATGTGGAGACATATCTACAGACATGACAGGATGTAGAGACATATCTACAGACATGACAGGATGTGGAGACATACCTACAGACAGGATGTGGAGACATACCTACAGACATGACAGGATGTGGAGACATCTACAGACATGACAGGATGTGGAGACATACCTACAGACATGACGGGATGTGGAGACATATCTACATGACATGACGGGATGTGGAGACATACCTACAGACATGACCGGATGTGGAGACATATCTACAGACATGACAGAATGTGGAGACATCTACAGACATGACAGGATGTGGAGACATCTACAGACATGACAGGATGTGGAGACATACCTACAGACATGACAGGATGTGGAGACATACCTACATGACATGACAGGATGTGGAGACATATCTACATACATGACAGGATGTGGAGACATATCTACATGACATGACAGGATGTGGAGACATATCTACATGACATGACAGGATGCGGAGACATATCTACATGACATGACAGGATGTGGAGACATACCTACAGGCATGACAGGATGTGGAGACATATCTACAGACATGACGGGATGTGAAGACATATCTACAGACATGACAGGATGTGGAGACATACCTACAGACATGACAGGATGTGGAGACATACCTACAGACATGACAGGATGTGGAGACATATCTACAGACATGACAGGATGTGGAGACATACCTACAGACATGACAGGATGTGGAGACATACCTACAGACATGACAGGATGTGGATACATACCTACAGACATGACAGGATGTGGAGACATACCTACAGACATGACAGGATGTGGAGACATACCTACAGACATGACAGGATGTGCAGACATACCTACAGACATGACAGGATGTGGAGACATACCTACAGACATGACAGGATGTGGAGACATACCTACAGACATGACAGGATGTGGAGACATATCTACAGACATGACAGGATGTGGAGACATACCTACAGACATGACAGGATGTGGAGACATATCTACATGACATGACAGGATGTGGAGACATATCTACAGACATGACAGGATGTGGAGACATACCTACAGACATGACAGGATGTGGAGACATACCTACAGACATGACAGGATGTGGAGACATATCTACAGACATGACAGGATGTAGAGACATATCTACAGACATGACAGGATGTGGAGACATACCTACAGACATGACAGGATGTGGAGACATACCTACAGACATGACAGGATGTGGAGACATATATACATGACATGACAGGATGTGGAGACATATCTACAGACATGACAGGATGTAGAGACATATCTACAGACATGACAGGATGTGGAGACATACCTACAGACAGGATGTGGAGACATACCTACAGACATGACAGGATGTGGAGACATCTACAGACATGACAGGATGTGGAGACATACCTACAGACATGACGGGATGTGGAGACATATCTACATGACATGACGGGATGTGGAGACATACCTACAGACATGACAGGATGTGGAGACATATCTACAGACATGACAGAATGTGGAGACATCTACCGACATGACAGGATGTGGAGACATCTACAGACATGACAGGATGTGGAGACATACCTACAGACATGACAGGATGTGGAGACATACCTACAGACATGACAGGATGTGGAGACATACCTACAGACATGACGGGATGTGGAGACATATCTACATGACATGACGGGATGTGGAGACATACCTACAGACATGACAGGATGTGGAGACATATCTACAGACATGACAGAATGTGGATACATCTACAGACATGACAGGATGTGGAGACATCTACAGACATGACAGGATGTGGAGACATCTACAGACATGACAGGATGTGGAGACATACCTACAGACATGACAGGATGTGGAGACATACCTACATGACATGACAGGATGTGGAGACATATCTACATACATGACAGGATGTGGAGACATATCTACATGACATGACAGGATGTGGAGACATATCTACATGACATGACAGGATGCGGAGACATATCTACATGACAGGATGTGGAGACATACCTACAGATATGACAGGATGTGGAGACATATCTACATGACATGACAGTATGTGAAGACATATCTACAGACATGACAGGATGTGGAGACATACCTACAGACATGACAGGATGTGGAGACATACCTACAGACATGACAGGATGTGGAGACATACCTACAGACATGACAGGATGTGGAGACATATATACATGACATGACAGGATGTGGAGACATACCTACAGACATGACAGGATGTGGAGACATATCTACATGACATGACAGGATGTGGAGACATATCTACAGACATGACAGGATGTGGAGACATACCTACAGACATGACAGGATGTGGAGACATACCTACAGACATTACAGGATGTGGAGACATATCTACAGACATGACAGGATGTAGAGACATATCTACAGACATGACAGGATGTGGAGACATACCTACAGACATGACGGGATGTGGAGACATATCTACATGACATGACGGGATGTGGAGACATACCTACAGACATGACAGGATGTGGAGACATATCTACAGACATGACAGAATGTGGAGACATATATACATGACATGACAGGATGTGGAGACATACCTACAGACATGACAGGATGTGGAGACATATCTACATGACATGACAGGATGTGGAGACATATCTACAGACATGACAGGATGTGGAGACATACCTACAGACATGACAGGATGTGGAGACATACCTACAGACATGACAGGATGTGGAGACATACCTACAGACATGACAGGATGTGGAGACATACCTACAGACATGACGGGATGTGGAGACATACCTACAGACATGACAGGATGTGGAGACATACCTACAGACATGACAGGATGTGGAGACATACCTACAGACATGACGGGATGTGGAGACATATCTACATGACATGACGGGATGTGGAGACATACCTACAGACATGACAGGATGTGGAGACATATCTACAGACATGACAGAATGTGGAGACATCTACAGACATGACAGGATGTGGAGACATCTACAGACATGACAGGATGTGGAGACATCTACAGACATGACAGGATGTGGAGACATACCTACAGACATGACAGGATGTGGAGACATACCTACATGACATGACAGGATGTGGAGACATATCTACATGACATGACAGGATGTGGAGACATATCTACTTGACATGACAGGATGCGGAGACATATCTACATGACATGACAGGATGTGGAGACATACCTACAGGCATGACAGGATGTGGAGACATATCTACATGACATGACAGGATGTGGAGACATACCTACAGACATGACAGGATAAGAGACATATCTACATGACATGACAGGATAAGAGACATATCTACATGACATTACAGGATGTGGAGACATATCTACAGACATGACAGGATGTGGAGACATACCTACAGACATGACAGGATGTGGAGACATACCTACAGACATGACAGGATGTGGAGACATATCTACAGACATGACAGGATGTAGAGACATATCTACAGACATGACAGGATGTGGAGACATACCTACAGACATGACAGGATGTGGAGACATATCTACAGACATGACAGGATGTGGAGACATACCTACAGACATGACAGGATGTGGAGACATACCTACAGACATGACAGGATGTGGAGACATATCTACAGACATGACAGGATGTAGAGACATATCTACAGACATGACAGGATGTGGAGACATACCTACAGACAGGATGTGGAGACATACCTACAGACATGACAGGATGTGGAGACATCTACAGACATGACAGGATGTGGAGACATACCTACAGACATGACGGGATGTGGAGACATATCTACATGACATGACGGGATGTGGAGACATACCTACAGACATGACCGGATGTGGAGACATATCTACAGACATGACAGAATGTGGAGACATCTACAGACATGACAGGATGTGGAGACATCTACAGACATGACAGGATGTGGAGACATACCTACAGACATGACAGGATGTGGAGACATACCTACATGACATGACAGGATGTGGAGACATATCTACATACATGACAGGATGTGGAGACATATCTACATGACATGACAGGATGTGGAGACATATCTACATGACATGACAGGATGCGGAGACATATCTACATGACATGACAGGATGTGGAGACATACCTACAGGCATGACAGGATGTGGAGACATATCTACAGACATGACGGGATGTGAAGACATATCTACAGACATGACAGGATGTGGAGACATACCTACAGACATGACAGGATGTGGAGACATACCTACAGACATGACAGGATGTGGAGACATATCTACAGACATGACAGGATGTGGAGACATACCTACAGACATGACAGGATGTGGAGACATACCTACAGACATGACAGGATGTGGATACATACCTACAGACATGACAGGATGTGGAGACATACCTACAGACATGACAGGATGTGGAGACATACCTACAGACATGACAGGATGTGCAGACATACCTACAGACATGACAGGATGTGGAGACATACCTACAGACATGACAGGATGTGGAGACATACCTACAGACATGACAGGATGTGGAGACATATCTACAGACATGACAGGATGTGGAGACATACCTACAGACATGACAGGATGTGGAGACATATCTACATGACATGACAGGATGTGGAGACATATCTACAGACATGACAGGATGTGGAGACATACCTACAGACATGACAGGATGTGGAGACATACCTACAGACATGACAGGATGTGGAGACATACCTACAGACATGACAGGATGTGGAGACATACCTACAGACATGACAGGATGTGGAGACATACCTACAGACATGACGGGATGTGGAGACATACCTACAGACATGACAGGATGTGGAGACATACCTACAGACATGACAGGATGTGGAGACATACCTACAGACATGACGGGATGTGGAGACATATCTACATGACATGACGGGATGTGGAGACATACCTACAGACATGACAGGATGTGGAGACATATCTACAGACATGACAGAATGTGGAGACATCTACAGACATGACAGGATGTGGAGACATCTACAGACATGACAGGATGTGGAGACATCTACAGACATGACAGGATGTGGAGACATACCTACAGACATGACAGGATGTGGAGACATACCTACATGACATGACAGGATGTGGAGACATATCTACATGACATGACAGGATGTGGAGACATATCTACTTGACATGACAGGATGCGGAGACATATCTACATGACATGACAGGATGTGGAGACATACCTACAGGCATGACAGGATGTGGAGACATATCTACATGACATGACAGGATGTGGAGACATACCTACAGACATGACAGGATAAGAGACATATCTACATGACATGACAGGATAAGAGACATATCTACATGACATTACAGGATGTGGAGACATATCTACAGACATGACAGGATGTGGAGACATACCTACAGACATGACAGGATGTGGAGACATACCTACAGACATGACAGGATGTGGAGACATATCTACAGACATGACAGGATGTAGAGACATATCTACAGACATGACAGGATGTGGAGACATACCTACAGACATGACAGGATGTGGAGACATATCTACAGACATGACAGGATGTGGAGACATACCTACAGACATGACAGGATGTGGAGACATACCTACAGACATGACAGGATGTGGAGACATATCTACAGACATGACAGGATGTAGAGACATATCTACAGACATGACAGGATGTGGAGACATACCTACAGACAGGATGTGGAGACATACCTACAGACATGACAGGATGTGGAGACATCTACAGACATGACAGGATGTGGAGACATACCTACAGACATGACGGGATGTGGAGACATATCTACATGACATGACGGGATGTGGAGACATACCTACAGACATGACCGGATGTGGAGACATATCTACAGACATGACAGAATGTGGAGACATCTACAGACATGACAGGATGTGGAGACATCTACAGACATGACAGGATGTGGAGACATACCTACAGACATGACAGGATGTGGAGACATACCTACATGACATGACAGGATGTGGAGACATATCTACATACATGACAGGATGTGGAGACATATCTACATGACATGACAGGATGTGGAGACATATCTACATGACATGACAGGATGCGGAGACATATCTACATGACATGACAGGATGTGGAGACATACCTACAGGCATGACAGGATGTGGAGACATATCTACAGACATGACGGGATGTGAAGACATATCTACAGACATGACAGGATGTGGAGACATACCTACAGACATGACAGGATGTGGAGACATACCTACAGACATGACAGGATGTGGAGACATATCTACAGACATGACAGGATGTGGAGACATACCTACAGACATGACAGGATGTGGAGACATACCTACAGACATGACAGGATGTGGATACATACCTACAGACATGACAGGATGTGGAGACATACCTACAGACATGACAGGATGTGGAGACATACCTACAGACATGACAGGATGTGCAGACATACCTACAGACATGACAGGATGTGGAGACATACCTACAGACATGACAGGATGTGGAGACATACCTACAGACATGACAGGATGTGGAGACATATCTACAGACATGACAGGATGTGGAGACATACCTACAGACATGACAGGATGTGGAGACATATCTACATGACATGACAGGATGTGGAGACATATCTACAGACATGACAGGATGTGGAGACATACCTACAGACATGACAGGATGTGGAGACATACCTACAGACATGACAGGATGTGGAGACATATCTACAGACATGACAGGATGTAGAGACATATCTACAGACATGACAGGATGTGGAGACATACCTACAGACATGACAGGATGTGGAGACATACCTACAGACATGACAGGATGTGGAGACATATATACATGACATGACAGGATGTGGAGACATATCTACAGACATGACAGGATGTAGAGACATATCTACAGACATGACAGGATGTGGAGACATACCTACAGACAGGATGTGGAGACATACCTACAGACATGACAGGATGTGGAGACATCTACAGACATGACAGGATGTGGAGACATACCTACAGACATGACGGGATGTGGAGACATATCTACATGACATGACGGGATGTGGAGACATACCTACAGACATGACAGGATGTGGAGACATATCTACAGACATGACAGAATGTGGAGACATCTACCGACATGACAGGATGTGGAGACATCTACAGACATGACAGGATGTGGAGACATACCTACAGACATGACAGGATGTGGAGACATACCTACAGACATGACAGGATGTGGAGACATACCTACAGACATGACGGGATGTGGAGACATATCTACATGACATGACGGGATGTGGAGACATACCTACAGACATGACAGGATGTGGAGACATATCTACAGACATGACAGAATGTGGATACATCTACAGACATGACAGGATGTGGAGACATCTACAGACATGACAGGATGTGGAGACATCTACAGACATGACAGGATGTGGAGACATACCTACAGACATGACAGGATGTGGAGACATACCTACATGACATGACAGGATGTGGAGACATATCTACATACATGACAGGATGTGGAGACATATCTACATGACATGACAGGATGTGGAGACATATCTACATGACATGACAGGATGCGGAGACATATCTACATGACAGGATGTGGAGACATACCTACAGATATGACAGGATGTGGAGACATATCTACATGACATGACAGTATGTGAAGACATATCTACAGACATGACAGGATGTGGAGACATACCTACAGACATGACAGGATGTGGAGACATACCTACAGACATGACAGGATGTGGAGACATACCTACAGACATGACAGGATGTGGAGACATATATACATGACATGACAGGATGTGGAGACATACCTACAGACATGACAGGATGTGGAGACATATCTACATGACATGACAGGATGTGGAGACATATCTACAGACATGACAGGATGTGGAGACATATCTACAGATATGACAGGATGTGGAGACATATCTACATGACATGACAGTATGTGAAGACATATCTACAGACATGACAGGATGTGGAGACATACCTACAGACATGACAGGATGTGGAGACATACCTACAGACATGACAGGATGTGGAGACATACCTACAGACATGACAGGATGTGGAGACATATATACATGACATGACAGGATGTGGAGACATACCTACAGACATGACAGGATGTGGAGACATATCTACATGACATGACAGGATGTGGAGACATATCTACAGACATGACAGGATGTGGAGACATACCTACAGACATGACAGGATGTGGAGACATACCTACAGACATGACAGGATGTGGAGACATATCTACAGACATGACAGGATGTAGAGACATATCTACAGACATGACAGGATGTGGAGACATACCTACAGACATGACAGGATGTGGAGACATACCTACAGACATGACAGGATGTGGAGACATACCTACAGACATGACAGGATGTGGAGACATACCTACAGACATGACGGGATGTGGAGACATATCTACATGACATGACGGGATGTGGAGACATACCTACAGACATGACAGGATGTGGAGACATATCTACAGACATGACAGAATGTGGAGACATCTACAGACATGACAGGATGTGGAGACATCTACAGACATGACAGGATGTGGAGACATCTACAGACATGACAGGATGTGGAGACATACCTACAGACATGACAGGATGTGGAGACATACCTACATGACATGACAGGATGTGGAGACATATCTACATGACATGACAGGATGTGGAGACATATCTACTTGACATGACAGGATGCGGAGACATATCTACATGACATGACAGGATGTGGAGACATACCTACAGGCATGACAGGATGTGGAGACATATCTACATGACATGACAGGATGTGGAGACATACCTACAGACATGACAGGATAAGAGACATATCTACATGACATGACAGGATAAGAGACATATCTACATGACATTACAGGATGTGGAGACATATCTACAGACATGACAGGATGTGGAGACATACCTACAGACATGACAGGATGTGGAGACATACCTACAGACATGACAGGATGTGGAGACATATCTACAGACATGACAGGATGTAGAGACATATCTACAGACATGACAGGATGTGGAGACATACCTACAGACATGACAGGATGTGGAGACATATCTACAGACATGACAGGATGTGGAGACATACCTACAGACATGACAGGATGTGGAGACATACCTACAGACATGACAGGATGTGGAGACATATCTACAGACATGACAGGATGTAGAGACATATCTACAGACATGACAGGATGTGGAGACATACCTACAGACAGGATGTGGAGACATACCTACAGACATGACAGGATGTGGAGACATCTACAGACATGACAGGATGTGGAGACATACCTACAGACATGACGGGATGTGGAGACATATCTACATGACATGACGGGATGTGGAGACATACCTACAGACATGACCGGATGTGGAGACATATCTACAGACATGACAGAATGTGGAGACATCTACAGACATGACAGGATGTGGAGACATCTACAGACATGACAGGATGTGGAGACATACCTACAGACATGACAGGATGTGGAGACATACCTACATGACATGACAGGATGTGGAGACATATCTACATACATGACAGGATGTGGAGACATATCTACATGACATGACAGGATGTGGAGACATATCTACATGACATGACAGGATGCGGAGACATATCTACATGACATGACAGGATGTGGAGACATACCTACAGGCATGACAGGATGTGGAGACATATCTACAGACATGACGGGATGTGAAGACATATCTACAGACATGACAGGATGTGGAGACATACCTACAGACATGACAGGATGTGGAGACATACCTACAGACATGACAGGATGTGGAGACATATCTACAGACATGACAGGATGTGGAGACATACCTACAGACATGACAGGATGTGGAGACATACCTACAGACATGACAGGATGTGGATACATACCTACAGACATGACAGGATGTGGAGACATACCTACAGACATGACAGGATGTGGAGACATACCTACAGACATGACAGGATGTGCAGACATACCTACAGACATGACAGGATGTGGAGACATACCTACAGACATGACAGGATGTGGAGACATACCTACAGACATGACAGGATGTGGAGACATATCTACAGACATGACAGGATGTGGAGACATACCTACAGACATGACAGGATGTGGAGACATATCTACATGACATGACAGGATGTGGAGACATATCTACAGACATGACAGGATGTGGAGACATACCTACAGACATGACAGGATGTGGAGACATACCTACAGACATGACAGGATGTGGAGACATATCTACAGACATGACAGGATGTAGAGACATATCTACAGACATGACAGGATGTGGAGACATACCTACAGACATGACAGGATGTGGAGACATACCTACAGACATGACAGGATGTGGAGACATATATACATGACATGACAGGATGTGGAGACATATCTACAGACATGACAGGATGTAGAGACATATCTACAGACATGACAGGATGTGGAGACATACCTACAGACAGGATGTGGAGACATACCTACAGACATGACAGGATGTGGAGACATCTACAGACATGACAGGATGTGGAGACATACCTACAGACATGACGGGATGTGGAGACATATCTACATGACATGACGGGATGTGGAGACATACCTACAGACATGACAGGATGTGGAGACATATCTACAGACATGACAGAATGTGGAGACATCTACCGACATGACAGGATGTGGAGACATCTACAGACATGACAGGATGTGGAGACATACCTACAGACATGACAGGATGTGGAGACATACCTACAGACATGACAGGATGTGGAGACATACCTACAGACATGACGGGATGTGGAGACATATCTACATGACATGACGGGATGTGGAGACATACCTACAGACATGACAGGATGTGGAGACATATCTACAGACATGACAGAATGTGGATACATCTACAGACATGACAGGATGTGGAGACATCTACAGACATGACAGGATGTGGAGACATCTACAGACATGACAGGATGTGGAGACATACCTACAGACATGACAGGATGTGGAGACATACCTACATGACATGACAGGATGTGGAGACATATCTACATACATGACAGGATGTGGAGACATATCTACATGACATGACAGGATGTGGAGACATATCTACATGACATGACAGGATGCGGAGACATATCTACATGACAGGATGTGGAGACATACCTACAGATATGACAGGATGTGGAGACATATCTACATGACATGACAGTATGTGAAGACATATCTACAGACATGACAGGATGTGGAGACATACCTACAGACATGACAGGATGTGGAGACATACCTACAGACATGACAGGATGTGGAGACATACCTACAGACATGACAGGATGTGGAGACATATATACATGACATGACAGGATGTGGAGACATACCTACAGACATGACAGGATGTGGAGACATATCTACATGACATGACAGGATGTGGAGACATATCTACAGACATGACAGGATGTGGAGACATACCTACAGACATGACAGGATGTGGAGACATACCTACAGACATTACAGGATGTGGAGACATATCTACAGACATGACAGGATGTAGAGACATATCTACAGACATGACAGGATGTGGAGACATACCTACAGACATGACGGGATGTGGAGACATATCTACATGACATGACGGGATGTGGAGACATACCTACAGACATGACAGGATGTGGAGACATATCTACAGACATGACAGAATGTGGAGACATATATACATGACATGACAGGATGTGGAGACATACCTACAGACATGACAGGATGTGGAGACATATCTACATGACATGACAGGATGTGGAGACATATCTACAGACATGACAGGATGTGGAGACATACCTACAGACATGACAGGATGTGGAGACATACCTACAGACATGACAGGATGTGGAGACATACCTACAGACATGACAGGATGTGGAGACATACCTACAGACATGACGGGATGTGGAGACATACCTACAGACATGACAGGATGTGGAGACATACCTACAGACATGACAGGATGTGGAGACATACCTACAGACATGACGGGATGTGGAGACATATCTACATGACATGACGGGATGTGGAGACATACCTACAGACATGACAGGATGTGGAGACATATCTACAGACATGACAGAATGTGGAGACATCTACAGACATGACAGGATGTGGAGACATCTACAGACATGACAGGATGTGGAGACATCTACAGACATGACAGGATGTGGAGACATACCTACAGACATGACAGGATGTGGAGACATACCTACATGACATGACAGGATGTGGAGACATATCTACATGACATGACAGGATGTGGAGACATATCTACTTGACATGACAGGATGCGGAGACATATCTACATGACATGACAGGATGTGGAGACATACCTACAGGCATGACAGGATGTGGAGACATATCTACATGACATGACAGGATGTGGAGACATACCTACAGACATGACAGGATAAGAGACATATCTACATGACATGACAGGATAAGAGACATATCTACATGACATTACAGGATGTGGAGACATATCTACAGACATGACAGGATGTGGAGACATACCTACAGACATGACAGGATGTGGAGACATACCTACAGACATGACAGGATGTGGAGACATATCTACAGACATGACAGGATGTAGAGACATATCTACAGACATGACAGGATGTGGAGACATACCTACAGACATGACAGGATGTGGAGACATATCTACAGACATGACAGGATGTGGAGACATACCTACAGACATGACAGGATGTGGAGACATACCTACAGACATGACAGGATGTGGAGACATATCTACAGACATGACAGGATGTAGAGACATATCTACAGACATGACAGGATGTGGAGACATACCTACAGACAGGATGTGGAGACATACCTACAGACATGACAGGATGTGGAGACATCTACAGACATGACAGGATGTGGAGACATACCTACAGACATGACGGGATGTGGAGACATATCTACATGACATGACGGGATGTGGAGACATACCTACAGACATGACCGGATGTGGAGACATATCTACAGACATGACAGAATGTGGAGACATCTACAGACATGACAGGATGTGGAGACATCTACAGACATGACAGGATGTGGAGACATACCTACAGACATGACAGGATGTGGAGACATACCTACATGACATGACAGGATGTGGAGACATATCTACATACATGACAGGATGTGGAGACATATCTACATGACATGACAGGATGTGGAGACATATCTACATGACATGACAGGATGCGGAGACATATCTACATGACATGACAGGATGTGGAGACATACCTACAGGCATGACAGGATGTGGAGACATATCTACAGACATGACGGGATGTGAAGACATATCTACAGACATGACAGGATGTGGAGACATACCTACAGACATGACAGGATGTGGAGACATACCTACAGACATGACAGGATGTGGAGACATATCTACAGACATGACAGGATGTGGAGACATACCTACAGACATGACAGGATGTGGAGACATACCTACAGACATGACAGGATGTGGATACATACCTACAGACATGACAGGATGTGGAGACATACCTACAGACATGACAGGATGTGGAGACATACCTACAGACATGACAGGATGTGCAGACATACCTACAGACATGACAGGATGTGGAGACATACCTACAGACATGACAGGATGTGGAGACATACCTACAGACATGACAGGATGTGGAGACATATCTACAGACATGACAGGATGTGGAGACATACCTACAGACATGACAGGATGTGGAGACATATCTACATGACATGACAGGATGTGGAGACATATCTACAGACATGACAGGATGTGGAGACATACCTACAGACATGACAGGATGTGGAGACATACCTACAGACATGACAGGATGTGGAGACATATCTACAGACATGACAGGATGTAGAGACATATCTACAGACATGACAGGATGTGGAGACATACCTACAGACATGACAGGATGTGGAGACATACCTACAGACATGACAGGATGTGGAGACATATATACATGACATGACAGGATGTGGAGACATATCTACAGACATGACAGGATGTAGAGACATATCTACAGACATGACAGGATGTGGAGACATACCTACAGACAGGATGTGGAGACATACCTACAGACATGACAGGATGTGGAGACATCTACAGACATGACAGGATGTGGAGACATACCTACAGACATGACGGGATGTGGAGACATATCTACATGACATGACGGGATGTGGAGACATACCTACAGACATGACAGGATGTGGAGACATATCTACAGACATGACAGAATGTGGAGACATCTACCGACATGACAGGATGTGGAGACATCTACAGACATGACAGGATGTGGAGACATACCTACAGACATGACAGGATGTGGAGACATACCTACAGACATGACAGGATGTGGAGACATACCTACAGACATGACGGGATGTGGAGACATATCTACATGACATGACGGGATGTGGAGACATACCTACAGACATGACAGGATGTGGAGACATATCTACAGACATGACAGAATGTGGATACATCTACAGACATGACAGGATGTGGAGACATCTACAGACATGACAGGATGTGGAGACATCTACAGACATGACAGGATGTGGAGACATACCTACAGACATGACAGGATGTGGAGACATACCTACATGACATGACAGGATGTGGAGACATATCTACATACATGACAGGATGTGGAGACATATCTACATGACATGACAGGATGTGGAGACATATCTACATGACATGACAGGATGCGGAGACATATCTACATGACAGGATGTGGAGACATACCTACAGATATGACAGGATGTGGAGACATATCTACATGACATGACAGTATGTGAAGACATATCTACAGACATGACAGGATGTGGAGACATACCTACAGACATGACAGGATGTGGAGACATACCTACAGACATGACAGGATGTGGAGACATACCTACAGACATGACAGGATGTGGAGACATATATACATGACATGACAGGATGTGGAGACATACCTACAGACATGACAGGATGTGGAGACATATCTACATGACATGACAGGATGTGGAGACATATCTACAGACATGACAGGATGTGGAGACATACCTACAGACATGACAGGATGTGGAGACATACCTACAGACATTACAGGATGTGGAGACATATCTACAGACATGACAGGATGTAGAGACATATCTACAGACATGACAGGATGTGGAGACATACCTACAGACATGACGGGATGTGGAGACATATCTACATGACATGACGGGATGTGGAGACATACCTACAGACATGACAGGATGTGGAGACATATCTACAGACATGACAGAATGTGGAGACATATATACATGACATGACAGGATGTGGAGACATACCTACAGACATGACAGGATGTGGAGACATATCTACATGACATGACAGGATGTGGAGACATATCTACAGACATGACAGGATGTGGAGACATACCTACAGACATGACAGGATGTGGAGACATACCTACAGACATGACAGGATGTGGAGACATACCTACAGACATGACAGGATGTGGAGACATACCTACAGACATGACAGGATGTGGAGACATACCTACAGACATGACGGGATGTGGAGACATATCTACATGACATGACGGGATGTGGAGACATACCTACAGACATGACAGGATGTGGAGACATATCTACAGACATGACAGAATGTGGAGACATCTACAGACATGACAGGATGTGGAGACATCTACAGACATGACAGGATGTGGAGACATCTACAGACATGACAGGATGTGGAGACATACCTACAGACATGACAGGATGTGGAGACATACCTACATGACATGACAGGATGTGGAGACATATCTACATGACATGACAGGATGTGGAGACATATCTACTTGACATGACAGGATGCGGAGACATATCTACATGACATGACAGGATGTGGAGACATACCTACAGGCATGACAGGATGTGGAGACATATCTACATGACATGACAGGATGTGGAGACATACCTACAGACATGACAGGATAAGAGACATATCTACATGACATGACAGGATAAGAGACATATCTACATGACATTACAGGATGTGGAGACATATCTACAGACATGACAGGATGTGGAGACATACCTACAGACATGACAGGATGTGGAGACATACCTACAGACATGACAGGATGTGGAGACATATCTACAGACATGACAGGATGTAGAGACATATCTACAGACATGACAGGATGTGGAGACATACCTACAGACATGACAGGATGTGGAGACATATCTACAGACATGACAGGATGTGGAGACATACCTACAGACATGACAGGATGTGGAGACATACCTACAGACATGACAGGATGTGGAGACATATCTACAGACATGACAGGATGTAGAGACATATCTACAGACATGACAGGATGTGGAGACATACCTACAGACAGGATGTGGAGACATACCTACAGACATGACAGGATGTGGAGACATCTACAGACATGACAGGATGTGGAGACATACCTACAGACATGACGGGATGTGGAGACATATCTACATGACATGACGGGATGTGGAGACATACCTACAGACATGACCGGATGTGGAGACATATCTACAGACATGACAGATTGTGGAGACATCTACAGACATGACAGGATGTGGAGACATCTACAGACATGACAGGATGTGGAGACATACCTACAGACATGACAGGATGTGGAGACATACCTACATGACATGACAGGATGTGGAGACATATCTACATACATGACAGGATGTGGAGACATATCTACATGACATGACAGGATGTGGATACATATCTACATGACATGACAGGATGCGGAGACATATCTACATGACATGACAGGATGTGGAGACATACCTACAGGCATGACAGGATGTGGAGACATATCTACAGACATGACGGGATGTGAAGACATATCTACAGACATGACAGGATGTGGAGACATACCTACAGACATGACAGGATGTGGAGACATACCTACAGACATGACAGGATGTGGAGACATATCTACAGACATGACAGGATGTGGAGACATACCTACAGACATGACAGGATGTGGAGACATACCTACAGACATGACAGGATGTGGATACATACCTACAGACATGACAGGATGTGGAGACATACCTACAGACATGACAGGATGTGGAGACATACCTACAGACATGACAGGATGTGCAGACATACCTACAGACATGACAGGATGTGGAGACATACCTACAGACATGACAGGATGTGGAGACATACCTACAGACATGACAGGATGTGGAGACATATCTACAGACATGACAGGATGTGGAGACATACCTACAGACATGACAGGATGTGGAGACATATCTACATGACATGACAGGATGTGGAGACATATCTACAGACATGACAGGATGTGGAGACATACCTACAGACATGACAGGATGTGGAGACATACCTACAGACATGACAGGATGTGGAGACATATCTACAGACATGACAGGATGTAGAGACATATCTACAGACATGACAGGATGTGGAGACATACCTACAGACATGACAGGATGTGGAGACATACCTACAGACATGACAGGATGTGGAGACATATACACATGACATGACAGGATGTGGAGACATACCTACAGACATGACAGGATGTGGAGACATATCTACATGACATGACAGGATGTGGAGACATATCTACAGACATGACAGGATGTAGAGACATATCTACAGACATGACAGGATGTGGAGACATACCTACAGACATGACAGGATGTGGAGACATACCTACAGACATGACAGGATGTGGAGACATACCTACAGACATGACAGGATGTGGAGACATACCTACAGACATGACGGGATGTGGAGACATATCTACATGACATGACGGGATGTGGAGACATACCTACAGACATGACAGGATGTGGAGACATATCTACAGACATGACAGAATGTGGAGACATCTACAGACATGACAGGATGTGGAGACCTCTACAGACATGACAGGATGTGGAGACATCTACAGACATGACAGGATGTGGAGACATATCTACATGACATGACAGGATGTGGAGACATATCTACATGACATGACAGGATGCGGAGACATATCTACATGACATGACAGGATGTGGAGACATACCTACAGGCATGACAGGATGTGGAGACATATCTACAGACATGACGGGATGTGAAGACATATCTACAGACATGACAGGATGTGGAGACATACCTACAGACATGACAGGATGTGGAGACATACCTACAGACATGACAGGATGTGGAGACATATCTACAGACATGACAGGATGTGGAGACATACCTACAGACATGACAGGATGTGGAGACATACCTACAGACATGACAGGATGTGGATACATACCTACAGACATGACAGGATGTGGAGACATACCTACAGACATGACAGGATGTGGAGACATACCTACAGACATGACAGGATGTGCAGACATACCTACAGACATGACAGGATGTGGAGACATACCTACAGACATGACAGGATGTGGAGACATACCTACAGACATGACAGGATGTGGAGACATATCTACAGACATGACAGGATGTGGAGACATACCTACAGACATGACAGGATGTGGAGACATATCTACATGACATGACAGGATGTGGAGACATATCTACAGACATGACAGGATGTGGAGACATACCTACAGACATGACAGGATGTGGAGACATACCTACAGACATGACAGGATGTAGAGACATATCTACAGACATGACAGGATGTGGAGACATACCTACAGACATGACAGGATGTGGAGACATACCTACAGACATGACAGGATGTGGAGACATATATACATGACATGACAGGATGTGGAGACATACCTACAGACATGACAGGATGTGGAAACATATCTACATGACATGACAGGATGTGGAGACATATCTACAGACATGACAGGATGTAGAGACATATCTACAGACATGACAGGATGTGGAGACATACCTACAGACATGACAGGTTGTGGAGACATACCTACAGACATGACAGGATGTGGAGACATACCTACAGACATGACAGGATGTGGAGACATACCTACAGACATGACGGGATGTGGAGACATATCTACATGACATGACGGGATGTGGAGACATACCTACAGACATGACAGGATGTGGAGACATATCTACAGACATGACAGAATGTGGAGACATCTACAGACATGACAGGATGTGGAGACCTCTACAGACATGACAGGATGTGGAGACATCTACAGACATGACAGGATGTGGAGACATACCTACAGACATGACAGGATGTGGAGACATACCTACATGACATGACAGGATGTGGAGACATATCTACATATATGACAGGATGTGGAGACATATCTACATGACATGACAGGATGTGGAGACATATCTACATGACATGACAGGATGCGGAGACATATCTACATGACATGACAGGATGTGGAGACATACCTACAGGCATGACAGGATGTGGAGACATATCTACATGACATGACAGGATGTGAAGACATATCTACAGACATGACAGGATGTGGAGACATACCTACAGACATGACAGGATGTGGAGACATACCTACAGACATGACAGGATGTGGAGACATACCTACAGACATGACAGGATGTGGAGACATACCTACAGACATGACAGGATGTGGAGACATATATACATGACATGACAGGATGTGGAGACATACCTACAGACATGACAGGATGTGGAGACATATCTACATGACATGACAGGATGTGGAGACATATCTACAGACATGACAGGATGTGGAGACATACCTACAGACATGACAGGATGTGGAGACATACCTACAGACATGACAGGATGTGGAGACATATCTACAGACATGACAGGATGTAGATACATATCTACAGACATGACAGGATGTGGAGATATACCTACAGACATGACAGGATGTGGAGACATACCTACAGACATGACAGGATGTGGAGACATACCTACAGACATGACAGGATGTGGAGACATACCTACAGACATGACGGGATGTGGAGACATATCTACATGACATGACGGGATGTGGAGACATACCTACAGACATGACAGGATGTGGAGACATATCTACAGACATGACAGGATGTGGAGACATATCTACATGACATGACAGGATGTGGAGACATATCTACATGACATGACAGGATGCGGAGACATATCTACATGACATGACAGGATGTGGAGACATACCTACAGGCATGACAGGATGTGGAGACATATCTACAGACATGACGGGATGTGAAGACATATCTACAGACATGACAGGATGTGGAGACATATCTACAGACATGACAGGATGTGGAGACATACCTACAGACATGACAGGATGTGGAGACATACCTACAGACATGACAGGATGTAGAGACATATCTACAGACATGACAGGATGTGGAGACATACCTACAGACATGACAGGATGTGGAGACATACCTACAGACATGACAGGATGTGGAGACATATATACATGACATGACAGGATGTGGAGACATACCTACAGACATGACAGGATGTGGAGACATATCTACATGACATGACAGGATGTGGAGACATATCTACAGACATGACAGGATGTAGAGACATATCTACAGACATGACAGGATGTGGAGACATACCTACAGACATGACAGGATGTGGAGACATACCTACAGACATGACAGGATGTGGAGACATACCTACAGACATGACAGGATGTGGAGACATACCTACAGACATGACGGGATGTGGAGACATATCTACATGACATGACGGGATGTGGAGACATACCTACAGACATGACAGGATGTGGAGACATATCTACAGACATGACAGAATGTGGAGACATCTACAGACATGACAGGATGTGGAGACCTCTACAGACATGACAGGATGTGGAGACATCTACAGACATGACAGGATGTGGAGACATACCTACAGACATGACAGGATGTGGAGACATACCTACATGACATGACAGGATGTGGAGACATATCTACATATATGACAGGATGTGGAGACATATCTACATGACATGACAGGATGTGGAGACATATCTACATGACATGACAGGATGCGGAGACATATCTACATGACATGACAGGATGTGGAGACATACCTACAGGCATGACAGGATGTGGAGACATATCTACATGACATGACAGGATGTGAAGACATATCTACAGACATGACAGGATGTGGAGACATACCTACAGACATGACAGGATGTGGAGACATATATACATGACATGACAGGATGTGGAGACATACCTACAGACATGACAGGATGTGGAGACATATCTACATGACATGACAGGATGTGGAGACATATCTACAGACATGACAGGATGTGGAGACATACCTACAGACATGACAGGATGTGGAGACATACCTACAGACATGACAGGATGTGGAGACATATCTACAGACATGACAGGATGTAGATACATATCTACAGACATGACAGGATGTGGAGATATACCTACAGACATGACAGGATGTGGAGACATACCTACAGACATGACAGGATGTGGAGACATACCTACAGACATGACAGGATGTGGAGACATACCTACAGACTTGACGGGATGTGGAGACATATCTACATGACATGACGGGATGTGGAGACATACCTACAGACATGACAGGATGTGGAGACATATCTACAGACATGACAGGATGTGGAGACATATCTACATGACATGACAGGATGTGGAGACATATCTACATGACATGACAGGATGCGGAGACATATCTACATGACATGACAGGATGTGGAGACATACCTACAGGCATGACAGGATGTGGAGACATATCTACAGACATGACGGGATGTGAAGACATATCTACAGACATGACAGGATGTGGAGACATATCTACAGACATGACAGGATGTGGAGACATACCTACAGACATGACAGGATGTGGAGACATACCTACAGACATGACAGGATGTAGAGACATATCTACAGACATGACAGGATGTGGAGACATACCTACAGACATGACAGGATGTGGAGACATACCTACAGACATGACAGGATGTGGAGACATATATACATGACATGACAGGATGTGGAGACATACCTACAGACATGACAGGATGTGGAGACATATCTACATGACATGACAGGATGTGGAGACATATCTACAGACATGACAGGATGTAGAGACATATCTACAGACATGACAGGATGTGGAGACATACCTACAGACATGACAGGATGTGGAGACATACCTACAGACATGACAGGATGTGGAGACATACCTACAGACATGACAGGATGTGGAGACATACCTACAGACATGACGGGATGTGGAGACATATCTACATGACATGACGGGATGTGGAGACATACCTACAGACATGACAGGATGTGGAGACATATCTACAGACATGACAGAATGTGGAGACATCTACAGACATGACAGGATGTGGAGACCTCTACAGACATGACAGGATGTGGAGACATCTACAGACATGACAGGATGTGGAGACATACCTACAGACATGACAGGATGTGGAGACATACCTACATGACATGACAGGATGTGGAGACATATCTACATATATGACAGGATGTGGAGACATATCTACATGACATGACAGGATGTGGAGACATATCTACATGACATGACAGGATGCGGAGACATATCTACATGACATGACAGGATGTGGAGACATACCTACAGGCATGACAGGATGTGGAGACATATCTACATGACATGACAGGATGTGAAGACATATCTACAGACATGACAGGATGTGGAGACATACCTACAGACATGACAGGATGTGGAGACATACCTACAGACATGACAGGATGTGGAGACATACCTACAGACATGACAGGATGTGGAGACATACCTACAGACATGACAGGATGTGGAGACATATATACATGACATGACAGGATGTGGAGACATACCTACAGACATGACAGGATGTGGAGACATATCTACATGACATGACAGGATGTGGAGACATATCTACAGACATGACAGGATGTGGAGACATACCTACAGACATGACAGGATGTGGAGACATACCTACAGACATGACAGGATGTGGAGACATATCTACAGACATGACAGGATGTAGATACATATCTACAGACATGACAGGATGTGGAGATATACCTACAGACATGACAGGATGTGGAGACATACCTACAGACATGACAGGATGTGGAGACATACCTACAGACATGACAGGATGTGGAGACATACCTACAGACATGACGGGATGTGGAGACATATCTACATGACATGGCGGGATGTGGAGACATACCTACAGACATGACAGGATGTGGAGACATATCTACAGACATGACAGGATGTGGAGACATATCTACATGACATGACAGGATGTGGAGACATATCTACATGACATGACAGGATGCGGAGACATATCTACATGACATGACAGGATGTGGAGACATACCTACAGGCATGACAGGATGTGGAGACATATCTACAGACATGACGGGATGTGAAGACATATCTACAGACATGACAGGATGTGGAGACATACCTACAGACATGACAGGATGTGGAGACATACCTACAGACATGACAGGATGTGGAGACATATCTACAGACATGACAGGATGTGGAGACATACCTACAGACATGACAGGATGTGGAGACATAACTACAGACATGACAGGATGTGGATACATACCTACAGACATGACAGGATGTGGAGACATACCTACAGACATGACAGGATGTGGAGACATACCTACAGACATGACAGGATGTGCAGACATACCTACAGACATGACAGGATGTGGAGACATACCTACAGACATGACAGGATGTGGAGACATACCTACAGACATGACAGGATGTGGAGACATATCTACAGACATGACAGGATGTGGAGACATACCTACAGACATGACAGGATGTGGAGACATATCTACATGACATGACAGGATGTGGAGACATATCTACAGACATGACAGGATGTGGAGACATACCTACAGACATGACAGGATGTGGAGACATACCTACAGACATGACAGGATGTGGAGACATATTTACAGACATGACAGGATGTAGAGACATATCTACAGACATGACAGGATGTGGAGACATACCTACAGACATGACAGGATGTGGAGACATACCTACAGACATGACAGGATGTGGAGACATATATACATGACATGACAGGATGTGGAGACATACCTACAGACATGACAGGATGTGGAGACATATCTACATGACATGACAGGATGTGGAGACATACCTACAGACATGACAGGATGTGGAGACATACCTACAGACATGACAGGATGTGGAGACATACCTACAGACATGACAGGATGTGGAGACATACCTACAGACATGACGGGATGTGGAGACATATCTACATGACATGACGGGATGTGGAGACATACCTACAGACATGACAGGATGTGGAGACATATCTACAGACATGACAGAATGTGGAGACATCTACAGACATGACAGGATGTGGAGACATATATACATGACATGACAGGATGTGGAGACATACCTACAGACATGACAGGATGTGGAGACATATCTACATGACATGACAGGATGTGGAGACATATCTACAGACATGACAGGATGTGGAGACATACCTACATGACATGACAGGATGTGGAGACATATCTACATGACATGACAGGATGCGGAGACATATCTACATGACATGACAGGATGTGGAGACATACCTACAGGCATGACAGGATGTGGAGACATATCTACATGACATGACAGGATGTGAAGACATATCTACAGACATGACAGGATGTGGAGACATACCTACAGACATGACAGGATGTGGAGACATACCTACAGACATGACAGGATGTGGAGACATACCTACAGACATGACAGGATGTGGAGACATACCTACAGACATGACAGGATGTGGAGACATATATACATGACATGACAGGATGTGGAGACATACCTACAGACATGACAGGATGTGGAGACATATCTACATGACATGACAGGATGTGGAGACATATCTACAGACATGACAGGATGTGGAGACATACCTACAGACATGACAGGATGTGGAGACATACCTACAGACATGACAGGATGTGGAGACATATCTACAGACATGACAGGATGTAGATACATATCTACAGACATGACAGGATGTGGAGATATACCTACAGACATGACAGGATGTGGAGACATACCTACAGACATGACAGGATGTGGAGACATACCTACAGACATGACAGGATGTGGAGACATACCTACAGACATGACGGGATGTGGAGACATATCTACATGACATGGCGGGATGTGGAGACATACCTACAGACATGACAGGATGTGGAGACATATCTACAGACATGACAGGATGTGGAGACATATCTACATGACATGACAGGATGTGGAGACATATCTACATGACATGACAGGATGCGGAGACATATCTACATGACATGACAGGATGTGGAGACATACCTACAGGCATGACAGGATGTGGAGACATATCTACAGACATGACGGGATGTGAAGACATATCTACAGACATGACAGGATGTGGAGACATACCTACAGACATGACAGGATGTGGAGACATACCTACAGACATGACAGGATGTGGAGACATATCTACAGACATGACAGGATGTGGAGACATACCTACAGACATGACAGGATGTGGAGACATAACTACAGACATGACAGGATGTGGATACATACCTACAGACATGACAGGATGTGGAGACATACCTACAGACATGACAGGATGTGGAGACATACCTACAGACATGACAGGATGTGCAGACATACCTACAGACATGACAGGATGTGGAGACATACCTACAGACATGACAGGATGTGGAGACATACCTACAGACATGACAGGATGTGGAGACATATCTACAGACATGACAGGATGTGGAGACATACCTACAGACATGACAGGATGTGGAGACATATCTACATGACATGACAGGATGTGGAGACATATCTACAGACATGACAGGATGTGGAGACATACCTACAGACATGACAGGATGTGGAGACATACCTACAGACATGACAGGATGTGGAGACATATTTACAGACATGACAGGATGTAGAGACATATCTACAGACATGACAGGATGTGGAGACATACCTACAGACATGACAGGATGTGGAGACATACCTACAGACATGACAGGATGTGGAGACATATATACATGACATGACAGGATGTGGAGACATACCTACAGACATGACAGGATGTGGAGACATATCTACATGACATGACAGGATGTGGAGACATACCTACAGACATGACAGGATGTGGAGACATACCTACAGACATGACAGGATGTGGAGACATACCTACAGACATGACAGGATGTGGAGACATACCTACAGACATGACGGGATGTGGAGACATATCTACATGACATGACGGGATGTGGAGACATACCTACAGACATGACAGGATGTGGAGACATATCTACAGACATGACAGAATGTGGAGACATCTACAGACATGACAGGATGTGGAGACCTCTACAGACATGACAGGATGTGGAGACATCTACAGACATGACAGGATGTGGAGACATATCTACATGACATGACAGGATGTGGAGACATATCTACATGACATGACAGGATGCGGAGACATATCTACATGACATGACAGGATGTGGAGACATACCTACAGGCATGACAGGATGTGGAGACATATCTACAGACATGACGGGATGTGAAGACATATCTACAGACATGACAGGATGTGGAGACATACCTACAGACATGACAGGATGTGGAGACATACCTACAGACATGACAGGATGTGGAGACATATCTACAGACCTGACAGGATGTGGAGACATACCTACAGACATGACAGGATGTGGAGACATACCTACAGACATGACAGGATGTGGATACATACCTACAGACATGACAGGATGTGGAGACATACCTACAGACATGACAGGATGTGGAGACATACCTACAGACATGACAGGATGTGCAGACATACCTACAGACATGACAGGATGTGGAGACATACCTACAGACATGACAGGATGTGGAGACATACCTACAGACATGACAGGATGTGGAGACATATCTACAGACATGACAGGATGTGGAGACATACCTACAGACATGACAGGATGTGGAGACATATCTACATGACATGACAGGATGTGGAGACATATCTACAGACATGACAGGATGTGGAGACATACCTACAGACATGACAGGATGTGGAGACATACCTACAGACATGACAGGATGTAGAGACATATCTACAGACATGACAGGATGTGGAGACATACCTACAGACATGACAGGATGTGGAGACATACCTACAGACATGACAGGATGTGGAGACATATATACATGACATGACAGGATGTGGAGACATACCTACAGACATGACAGGATGTGGAGACATATCTACAGACATGACAGGATGTAGAGACATATCTACAGACATGACAGGATGTGGAGACATACCTACAGACATGACAGGATGTGGAGACATACCTACAGACATGACAGGATGTGGAGACATACCTACAGACATGACAGGATGTGGAGACATACCTACAGACATGATGGGATGTGGAGACATATCTACATGACATGACGGGATGTGGAGACATATCTACAGACATGACAGAATGTGGAGACATCTACAGACATGACAGGATGTGGAGACCTCTACAGACATGACAGGATGTGGAGACATCTACAGACATGACAGGATGTGGAGACATACCTACAGACATGACAGGATGTGGAGACATACCTACAGACATGACAGGATGTGGAGACATATCTACAGACATGACAGGATGTGGAGACATACCTACAGACATGACAGGATGTGGAGACATATCTACATGACATGACAGGATGTGGAGACATATCTACAGACATGACAGGATGTGGAGACATACCTACAGACATGACAGGATGTGGAGACATACCTACAGACATGACAGGATGTGGAGACATATCTACAGACATGACAGGATGTAGAGACATATCTACAGACATGACAGGATGTGGAGACATACCTACAGACATGACAGGATGTGGAGACATACCTAAAGACATGACAGGATGTGGAGACATATATACATGACATGACAGGATGTGGAGACATACCTACAGACATGACAGGATGTGGAGACATATCTACATGACATGACAGGATGTGGAGACATACCTACAGACATGACAGGATGTGGAGACATACCTACAGACATGACAGGATGTGGAGACATACCTACAGACATGACAGGATGTGGAGACATACCTACAGACATGACGGGATGTGGAGACATATCTACATGACATGACGGGATGTGGAGACATACCTACAGACATGACAGGATGTGGAGACATATCTACAGACATGACAGAATGTGGAGACATCTACAGACATGACAGGATGTGGAGACCTCTACAGACATGACAGGATGTGGAGACATCTACAGACATGACAGGATGTGGAGACATATCTACATGACATGACAGGATGTGGAGACATATCTACATGACATGACAGGATGCGGAGACATATCTACATGACATGACAGGATGTGGAGACATACCTACAGGCATGACAGGATGTGGAGACATATCTACAGACATGACGGGATGTGAAGACATATCTACAGACATGACAGGATGTGGAGACATACCTACAGACATGACAGGATGTGGAGACATACCTACAGACATGACAGGATGTGGAGACATATCTACAGACCTGACAGGATGTGGAGACATACCTACAGACATGACAGGATGTGGAGACATACCTACAGACATGACAGGATGTGGATACATACCTACAGACATGACAGGATGTGGAGACATACCTACAGACATGACAGGATGTGGAGACATACCTACAGACATGACAGGATGTGCAGACATACCTACAGACATGACAGGATGTGGAGACATACCTACAGACATGACAGGATGTGGAGACATACCTACAGACATGACAGGATGTGGAGACATATCTACAGACATGACAGGATGTGGAGACATACCTACAGACATGACAGGATGTGGAGACATATCTACATGACATGACAGGATGTGGAGACATATCTACAGACATGACAGGATGTGGAGACATACCTACAGACATGACAGGATGTGGAGACATACCTACAGACATGACAGGATGTAGAGACATATCTACAGACATGACAGGATGTGGAGACATACCTACAGACATGACAGGATGTGGAGACATACCTACAGACATGACAGGATGTGGAGACATATATACATGACATGACAGGATGTGGAGACATACCTACAGACATGACAGGATGTGGAGACATATCTACAGACATGACAGGATGTAGAGACATATCTACAGACATGACAGGATGTGGAGACATACCTACAGACATGACAGGATGTGGAGACATACCTACAGACATGACAGGATGTGGAGACATACCTACAGACATGACAGGATGTGGAGACATACCTACAGACATGATGGGATGTGGAGACATATCTACATGACATGACGGGATGTGGAGACATATCTACAGACATGACAGAATGTGGAGACATCTACAGACATGACAGGATGTGGAGACCTCTACAGACATGACAGGATGTGGAGACATCTACAGACATGACAGGATGTGGAGACATACCTACAGACATGACAGGATGTGGAGACATACCTACATGACATGACAGGATGTGGAGACATATCTACATACATGACAGGATGTGGAGACATATCTACATGACATGACAGGATGTGGAGACATATCTACATGACATGACAGGATGCGGAGACATATCTACATGACATGACAGGATGTGGAGACATACCTACAGGCATGACAGGATGTGGAGACATATCTACATGACATGACAGGATGTGAAGACATATCTACAGACATGACAGGATGTGGAGACATACCTACAGACATGACAGGATGTGGAGACATACCTACAGACATGACAGGATGTGGAGACATACCTACAGACATGACAGGATGTGGAGACATACCTACAGACATGACAGGATGTGGAGACATATATACATGACATGACAGGATGTGGAGACATACCTACAGACATGACAGGATGTGGAGCCATATCTACATGACATGACAGGATGTGGAGACATATCTACAGACATGACAGGATGTGGAGACATACCTACAGACATGACAGGATGTGGAGACATACCTACAGACATGACAGGATGTGGAGACATATCTACAGACATGACAGGATGTAGATACATATCTACAGACATGACAGGATGTGGAGATATACCTACAGACATGACAGGATGTGGAGACATACCTACAGACATGACAGGATGTGGAGACATACCTACAGACATGACAGGATGTGGAGACATACCTACAGACATGACGGGATGTGGAGACATATCTACATGACATGACGGGATGTGGAGACATACCTACAGACATGACAGGATGTGGAGACATATCTACAGACATGACAGGATGTGGAGACATATCTACATGACATGACAGGATGTGGAGACATATCTACATGACATGACAGGATGCGGAACATATCTACATGACATGACAGGATGTGGAGACATACCTACAGGCATGACAGGATGTGGAGACATATCTACAGACATGACGGGATGTGAAGACATATCTACAGACATGACAGGATGTGGAGACATACCTACAGACATGACAGGATGTGGAGACATACCTACAGACATGACAGGATGTGGAGACATATCTACAGACATGACAGGATGTGGAGACATACCTACAGACATGACAGGATGTGGAGACATAACTACAGACATGACAGGATGTGGATACATACCTACAGACATGACAGGATGTGGAGACATACCTACAGACATGACAGGATGTGGAGACATACCTACAGACATGACAGGATGTGCAGACATACCTACAGACATGACAGGATGTGGAGACATACCTACAGACATGACAGGATGTGGAGACATACCTACAGACATGACAGGATGTGGAGACATATCTACAGACATGACAGGATGTGGAGACATACCTACAGACATGACAGGATGTGGAGACATATCTACATGACATGACAGGATGTGGAGACATATCTACAGACATGACAGGATGTGGAGACATACCTACAGACATGACAGGATGTGGAGACATACCTACAGACATGACAGGATGTGGAGACATATCTACAGACATGACAGGATGTAGAGACATATCTACAGACATGACAGGATGTGGAGACATACCTACAGACATGACAGGATGTGGAGACATACCTACAGACATGACAGGATGTGGAGACATATATACATGACATGACAGGATGTGGAGACATACCTACAGACATGACAGGATGTGGAGACATATCTACATGACATGACAGGATGTGGAGACATATCTACAGACATGACAGGATGTAGAGACATATCTACAGACATGACAGGATGTGGAGACATACCTACAGACATGACAGGATGTGGAGACATACCTACAGACATGACAGGATGTGGAGACATACCTACAGACATGACAGGATGTGGAGACATACCTACAGACATGACAGGATGTGGAGACATATATACATGACATGACAGGATGTGGAGACATACCTACAGACATGACAGGATGTGGAGACATATCTACATGACATGACAGGATGTGGAGACATATCTACAGACATGACAGGATGTGGAGACATACCTACAGACATGACAGGATGTGGAGACATACCTACAGACATGACAGGATGTGGAGACATACCTACAGACATGACAGGATGTGGAGACATATCTACAGACATGACAGGATGTAGAGACATATCTACAGACATGACAGGATGTGGAGACATACCTACAGACATGACAGGATGTGGAGACATACCTACAGACATGACAGGATGTGGAGACATATATACATGACATGACAGGATGTGGAGACATACCTACAGACATGACAGGATGTGGAGACATATCTACATGACATGACAGGATGTGGAGACATATCTACAGACATGACAGGATGTAGAGACATATCTACAGACATGACAGGATGTGGAGACATACCTACAGACATGACAGGATGTGGAGACATACCTACAGACATGACAGGATGTGGAGACATACCTACAGACATGACAGGATGTGGAGACATACCTACAGACATGACAGGATGTGGAGACATATATACATGACATGACAGGATGTGGAGACATACCTACAGACATGACAGGATGTGGAGACATATCTACATGACATGACAGGATGTGGAGACATATCTACAGACATGACAGGATGTGGAGACATACCTACAGACATGACAGGATGTGGAGACATACCTACAGACATGACAGGATGTGGAGACATATCTACAGACATGACAGGATGTAGATACATATCTACAGACATGACAGGATGTGGAGACATACCTACAGACATGACAGGATGTGGAGACATACCTACAGACATGACAGGATGTGGAGACATACCTACAGACATGACAGGATGTGGAGACATACCTACAGACATGACGGGATGTGGAGACATATCTACATGACATGACGGGATGTGGAGACATACCTACAGACATGACAGGATGTGGAGACATATCTACAGACATGACAGGATGTGGAGACATATCTACATGACATGACAGGATGTGGAGACATATCTACATGACATGACAGGATGCGGAGACATATCTACATGACATGACAGGATGTGGAGACATACCTACAGGCATGACAGGATGTGGAGACATATCTACAGACATGACGGGATGTGAAGACATATCTACAGACATGACAGGATGTGGAGACATACCTACAGACATGACAGGATGTGGAGACATACCTACAGACATGACAGGATGTGGAGACATATCTACAGACATGACAGGATGTGGAGACATACCTACAGACATGACAGGATGTGGAGACATAACTACAGACATGACAGGATGTGGATACATACCTACAGACATGACAGGATGTGGAGACATACCTACAGACATGACAGGATGTGGAGACATACCTACAGACATGACAGGATGTGCAGACATACCTACAGACATGACAGGATGTGGAGACATACCTACAGACATGACAGGATGTGGAGACATACCTACAGACATGACAGGATGTGGAGACATATCTACAGACATGACAGGATGTGGAGACATACCTACAGACATGACAGGATGTGGAGACATATCTACATGACATGACAGGATGTGGAGACATATCTACAGACATGACAGGATGTGGAGACATACCTACAGACATGACAGGATGTGGAGACATACCTACAGACATGACAGGATGTGGAGACATATCTACAGACATGACAGGATGTAGAGACATATCTACATGACATGACAGGATGTGGAGACATATCTACAGACATGACAGGATGTGGAGACATATATACATGACATGACAGGATGTGGAGACATACCTACAGACATGACAGGATGTGGAGACATATCTACATGACATGACAGGATGTGGAGACATATCTACAGACATGACAGGATGTAGAGACATATCTACAGACATGACAGGATGTGGAGACATACCTACAGACATGACAGGATGTGGAGACATACCTACAGACATGACAGGATGTGGAGACATACCTACAGACATGACAGGATGTGGAGACATACCTACAGACATGACGGGATGTGGAGACATATCTACATGACATGACGGGATGTGGAGACATACCTACAGACATGACAGGATGTGGAGACATATCTACAGACATGACAAAATGTGGAGACATCTACAGACATGACAGGATGTGGAGACCTCTACAGACATGACAGGATGTGGAGACATCTACAGACATGACAGGATGTGGAGACATACCTACAGACATGACAGGATGTGGAGACATACCTACATGACATGACAGGATGTGGAGACATATCTACATACATGACAGGATGTGGAGACATATCTACATGACATGACAGGATGTGGAGACATATCTACATGACATGACAGGATGCGGAGACATATCTACATGACATGACAGGATGTGGAGACATACCTACATGCATGACAGGATGTGGAGACATATCTACATGACATGACAGGATGTGAAGACATATCTACAGACATGACAGGATGTGGAGACATACCTACAGACATGACAGGATGTGGAGACATATATACATGACATGACAGGATGTGGAGACATACCTACAGACATGACAGGATGTGGAGACATATCTACATGACATGACAGGATGTGGAGACATATCTACAGACATGACAGGATGTGGAGACATACCTACAGACATGACAGGATGTGGAGACATACCTACAGACATGACAGGATGTGGAGACATATCTACAGACATGACAGGATGTAGATACATATCTACAGACATGACAGGATGTGGAGATATACCTACAGACATGACAGGATGTGGAGACATACCTACAGACATGACAGGATGTGGAGACATACCTACAGACATGACAGGATGTGGAGACATACCTACAGACATGACGGGATGTGGAGACATATCTACATGACATGACGGGATGTGGAGACATACCTACAGACATGACAGGATGTGGAGACATATCTACAGACATGACAGGATGTGGAGACATATCTACATGACATGACAGGATGTGGAGACATATCTACATGACATGACAGGATGCGGAGACATATCTACATGACATGACAGGATGTGGAGACATACCTACATGCATGACAGGATGTGGAGACATATCTACAGACATGACGGGATGTGAAGACATATCTACAGACATGACAGGATGTGGAGACATACCTACAGACATGACAGGATGTGGAGACATACCTACAGACATGACAGGATGTGAGACATATCTACAGACATGACAGGATGTGGAGACATACCTACAGACATGACAGGATGTGGAGACATAACTACAGACATGACAGGATGTGGATACATACCTACAGACATGACAGGATGTGGAGACATACCTACAGACATGACAGGATGTGGAGACATACCTACAGACATGACAGGATGTGCAGACATACCTACAGACATGACAGGATGTGGAGACATACCTACAGACATGACATGATGTGGAGACATACCTACAGACATGACAGGATGTGGAGACATATCTACAGACATGACAGGATGTGGAGACATACCTACAGACATGACAGGATGTGGAGACATATCTACATGACATGACAGGATGTGGAGACATATCTACAGACATGACAGGATGTGGAGACATACCTACAGACATGACAGGATGTGGAGACATACCTACAGACATGACAGGATGTGGAGACATATCTACAGACATGACAGGATGTAGAGACATATCTACAGACATGACAGGATGTGGAGACATATCTACAGACATGACAGGATGTGGAGACATACCTACAGACATGACAGGATGTGGAGACATATATACATGACATGACAGGATGTGGAGACATACCTACAGACATGACAGGATGTGGAGACATATCTACATGACATGACAGGATGTGGAGACATATCTACAGACATGACAGGATGTAGAGACATATCTACAGACATGACAGGATGTGGAGACATACCTACAGACATGACAGGATGTGGAGACATACCTACAGACATGACAGGATGTGGAGACATACCTACAGACATGACAGGATGTGGAGACATACCTACAGACATGACAGGATGTGGAGACATATATACATGACATGACAGGATGTGGAGACATACCTACAGACATGACAGGATGTGGAGACATATCTACATGACATGACAGGATGTGGAGACATATCTACAGACATGACAGGATGTGGAGACATACCTACAGACATGACAGGATGTGGAGACATACCTACAGACATGACAGGATGTGGAGACATATCTACAGACATGACAGGATGTAGATACATATCTACAGACATGACAGGATGTGGAGATATACCTACAGACATGACAGGATGTGGAGACATACCTACAGACATGACAGGATGTGGAGACATACCTACAGACATGACAGGATGTGGAGACATACCTACAGACATGACGGGATGTGGAGACATATCTACATGACATGACGGGATGTGGAGACATACCTACAGACATGACAGGATGTGGAGACATATCTACAGACATGACAGGATGTGGAGACATATCTACATGACATGACAGGATGTGGAGACATATCTACATGACATGACAGGATGCGGAGACATATCTACATGACATGACAGGATGTGGAGACATACCTACAGGCATGACAGGATGTGGAGACATATCTACAGACATGACGGGATGTGAAGACATATCTACAGACATGACAGGATGTGGAGACATACCTACAGACATGACAGGATGTGGAGACATACCTACAGACATGACAGGATGTGGAGACATATCTACAGACATGACAGGATGTGGAGACATACCTACAGACATGACAGGATGTGGAGACATAACTACAGACATGACAGGATGTGGATACATACCTACAGACATGACAGGATGTGGAGACATACCTACAGACATGACAGGATGTGGAGACATACCTACAGACATGACAGGATGTGCAGACATACCTACAGACATGACAGGATGTGGAGACATACCTACAGACATGACAGGATGTGGAGACATACCTACAGACATGACAGAATGTGGAGACATATCTACAGACATGACAGGATGTGGAGACATACCTACAGACATGACAGGATGTGGAGACATATCTACATGACATGACAGGATGTGGAGACATATCTACAGACATGACAGGATGTGGAGACATACCTACAGACATGACAGGATGTGGAGACATACCTACAGACATGACAGGATGTGGAGACATATCTACAGACATGACAGGATGTAGAGACATATCTACAGACATGACAGGATGTGGAGACATACCTACAGACATGACAGGATGTGGAGACATACCTACAGACATGACAGGATGTGGAGACATACCTACAGACATGACAGGATGTGGAGACATACCTACAGACATGACAGGATGTGCAGACATACCTACAGACATGACAGGATGTGGAGACATACCTACAGACATGACAGGATGTGGAGACATACCTACAGACATGACAGGATGTGGAGACATATCTACAGACATGACAGGATGTGGAGACATACCTACAGACATGACAGGATGTGGAGACATATCTACATGACATGACAGGATGTGGAGACATATCTACAGACATGACAGGATGTGGAGACATACCTACAGACATGACAGGATGTGGAGACATACCTACAGACATGACAGGATGTGGAGACATATCTACAGACATGACAGGATGTAGAGACATATCTACATGACATGACAGGATGTGGAGACATATCTACAGACATGACAGGATGTGGAGACATATATACATGACATGACAGGATGTGGAGACATACCTACAGACATGACAGGATGTGGAGACATATCTACATGACATGACAGGATGTGGAGACATATCTACAGACATGACAGGATGTAGAGACATATCTACAGACATGACAGGATGTGGAGACATACCTACAGACATGACAGGATGTGGAGACATACCTACAGACATGACAGGATGTGGAGACATACCTACAGACATGACAGGATGTGGAGACATACCTACAGACATGACGGGATGTGGAGACATATCTACATGACATGACGGGATGTGGAGACATACCTACAGACATGACAGGATGTGGAGACATATCTACAGACATGACAGAATGTGGAGACATCTACAGACATGACAGGATGTGGAGACCTCTACAGACATGACAGGATGTGGAGACATCTACAGACATGACAGGATGTGGAGACATACCTACAGACATGACAGGATGTGGAGACATACCTACATGACATGACAGGATGTGGAGACATATCTACATACATGACAGGATGTGGAGACATATCTACATGACATGACAGGATGTGGAGACATATCTACATGACATGACAGGATGCGGAGACATATCTACATGACATGACAGGATGTGGAGACATACCTACAGGCATGACAGGATGTGGAGACATATCTACATGACATGACAGGATGTGAAGACATATCTACAGACATGACAGGATGTGGAGACATACCTACAGACATGACAGGATGTGGAGACATATATACATGACATGACAGGATGTGGAGACATACCTACAGACATGACAGGATGTGGAGACATATCTACATGACATGACAGGATGTGGAGACATATCTACAGACATGACAGGATGTGGAGACATACCTACAGACATGACAGGATGTGGAGACATACCTACAGACATGACAGGATGTGGAGACATATCTACAGACATGACAGGATGTAGATACATATCTACAGACATGACAGGATGTGGAGATATACCTACAGACATGACAGGATGTGGAGACATACCTACAGACATGACAGGATGTGGAGACATACCTACAGACATGACAGGATGTGGAGACATACCTACAGACATGACGGGATGTGGAGACATATCTACATGACATGACGGGATGTGGAGACATACCTACAGACATGACAGGATGTGGAGACATATCTACAGACATGACAGGATGTGGAGACATATCTACATGACATGACAGGATGTGGAGACATATCTACATGACATGACAGGATGCGGAGACATATCTACATGACATGACAGGATGTGGAGACATACCTACAGGCATGACAGGATGTGGAGACATATCTACAGACATGACGGGATGTGAAGACATATCTACAGACATGACAGGATGTGGAGACATACCTACAGACATGACAGGATGTGGAGACATACCTACAGACATGACAGGATGTGGAGACATATCTACAGACATGACAGGATGTGGAGACATACCTACAGACATGACAGGATGTGGAGACATAACTACAGACATGACAGGATGTGGATACATACCTACAGACATGACAGGATGTGGAGACATACCTACAGACATGACAGGATGTGGAGACATACCTACAGACATGACAGGATGTGCAGACATACCTACAGACATGACAGGATGTGGAGACATACCTACAGACATGACAGGATGTGGAGACATACCTACAGACATGACAGGATGTGGAGACATATCTACAGACATGACAGGATGTGGAGACATACCTACAGACATGACAGGATGTGGAGACATATCTACATGACATGACAGGATGTGGAGACATATCTACAGACATGACAGGATGTGGAGACATACCTACAGACATGACAGGATGTGGAGACATACCTACAGACATGACAGGATGTGGAGACATATCTACAGACATGACAGGATGTAGAGACATATCTACAGACATGACAGGATGTGGAGACATACCTACAGACATGACAGGATGTGGAGACATACCTACAGACATGACAGGATGTGGAGACATATATACATGACATGACAGGATGTGGAGACATACCTACAGACATGACAGGATGTGGAGACATATCTACATGACATGACAGGATGTGGAGACATATCTACAGACATGACAGGATGTAGAGACATATCTACAGACATGACAGGATGTGGAGACATACCTACAGACATGACAGGATGTGGAGACATACCTACAGACATGACAGGATGTGGAGACATACCTACAGACATGACAGGATGTGGAGACATACCTACAGACATGACAGGATGTGGAGACATATATACATGACATGACAGGATGTGGAGACATACCTACAGACATGACAGGATGTGGAGACATATCTACATGACATGACAGGATGTGGAGACATATCTACAGACATGACAGGATGTGGAGACATACCTACAGACATGACAGGATGTGGAGACATACCTACAGACATGACAGGATGTGGAGACATATCTACAGACATGACAGGATGTAGATACATATCTACAGACATGACAGGATGTGGAGATATACCTACAGACATGACGGGATGTGGAGACATATCTACATGACATGACGGGATGTGGAGACATACCTACAGACATGACAGGATGTGGAGACATATCTACAGACATGACAGGATGTGGAGACATATCTACATGACATGACAGGATGTGGAGACATATCTACATGACATGACAGGATGCGGAGACATATCTACATGACATGACAGGATGTGGAGACATACCTACAGGCATGACAGGATGTGGAGACATATCTACAGACATGACGGGATGTGAAGACATATCTACAGACATGACAGGATGTGGAGACATACCTACAGACATGACAGGATGTGGAGACATACCTACAGACATGACAGGATGTGGAGACATATCTACAGACATGACAGGATGTGGAGACATACCTACAGACATGACAGGATGTGGAGACATAACTACAGACATGACAGGATGTGGATACATACCTACAGACATGACAGGATGTGGAGACATACCTACAGACATGACAGGATGTGGAGACATACCTACAGACATGACAGGATGTGCAGACATACCTACAGACATGACAGGATGTGGAGACATACCTACAGACATGACAGAATGTGGAGACATACCTACAGACATGACAGAATGTGGAGACATATCTACAGACATGACAGGATGTGGAGACATACCTACAGACATGACAGGATGTGGAGACATATCTACATGACATGACAGGATGTGGAGACATATCTACAGACATGACAGGATGTGGAGACATACCTACAGACATGACAGGATGTGGAGACATACCTACAGACATGACAGGATGTGGAGACATATCTACAGACATGACAGGATGTAGAGACATATCTACAGACATGACAGGATGTGGAGACATACCTACAGACATGACAGGATGTGGAGACATACCTACAGACATGACAGGATGTGGAGACATATATACATGACATGACAGGATGTGGAGACATACCTACAGACATGACAGGATGTGGAGACATATCTACATGACATGACATGATGTGGAGACATACCTACAGACATGACAGGATGTGGAGACATACCTACAGACATGACAGGATGTGGAGACATACCTACAGACATGACAGGATGTGGAGACATACCTACAGACATGACAGGATGTGGAGACATACCTACAGACATGACAGGATGTGGAGACATACCTACAGACATGACGGGATGTGGAGACATATCTACATGACATGACGGGATGTGGAGACATACCTACAGACATGACAGGATGTGGAGACATATCTACAGACATGACAGGATGTGGAGACATATCTACATGACATGACAGGATGTGGAGACATATCTACATGACATGACAGGATGCGGAGACATATCTACATGACATGACAGGATGTGGAGACATACCTACAGGCATGACAGGATGTGGAGACATATCTACAGACATGACGGGATGTGAAGACATATCTACAGACATGACAGGATGTGGAGACATACCTACAGACATGACAGGATGTGGAGACATACCTACAGACATGACAGGATGTGGAGACATATCTACAGACATGACAGGATGTGGAGACATACCTACAGACATGACAGGATGTGGAGACATACCTACAGACATGACAGGATGTGGATACATACCTACAGACATGACAGGATGTGGAGACATACCTACAGACATGACAGGATGTGGAGACATACCTACAGACATGACAGGATGTGCAGACATACCTACAGACATGACAGGATGTGGAGACATACCTACAGACATGACAGGATGTGGAGACATACCTACAGACATGACAGGATGTGGAGACATATTTACAGACATGACAGGATGTGGAGACATACCTACAGACATGACAGGATGTGGAGACATATCTACATGACATGACAGGATGTGGAGACATATCTACATGACATGACAGGATGCGGAGACATATCTACATGACATGACAGGATGTGGAGACATACCTACAGGCATGACAGGATGTGGAGACATATCTACAGACATGACGGGATGTGAAGACATATCTACAGACATGACAGGATGTGGAGACATACCTACAGACATGACAGGATGTGGAGACATACCTACAGACATGACAGGATGTGGAGACATATCTACAGACATGACAGGATGTGGAGACATACCTACAGACATGACAGGATGTGGAGACATACCTACAGACATGACAGGATGTGGATACATACCTACAGACATGACAGGATGTGGAGACATACCTACAGACATGACAGGATGTGGAGACATACCTACAGACATGACAGGATGTGCAGACATACCTACAGACATGACAGGATGTGGAGACATACCTACAGACATGACAGGATGTGGAGACATACCTACAGACATGACAGGATGTGGAGACATATTTACAGACATGACAGGATGTGGAGACATACCTACAGACATGACAGGATGTGGAGACATATCTACATGACATGACAGGATGTGGAGACATATCTACAGACATGACAGGATGTGGAGACATACCTACAGACATGACAGGATGTGGAGACATACCTACAGACATGACAGGATGTGGAGACATATCTACAGACATGACAGGATGTAGAGACATATCTACAGACATGACAGGATGTGGAGACATACCTACAGACATGACAGGATGTGGAGACATACCTACAGACATGACAGGATGTGGAGACATATATACATGACATGACAGGATGTGGAGACATACCTACAGACATGACAGGATGTGGAGACATATCTACATGACATGACAGGATGTGGAGACATATCTACAGACATGACAGGATGTAGAGACATATCTACAGACATGACAGGATGTGGAGACATACCTACAGACATGACAGGATGTGGAGACATACCTACAGACATGACAGGATGTGGAGACATACCTACAGACATGACAGGATGTGGAGACATACCTACAGACATGACGGGATGTGGAGACATATCTACATGACATGACGGGATGTGGAGACATACCTACAGACATGACAGGATGTGGAGACATATCTACAGACATGACAGAATGTGGAGACATCTACAGACATGACAGGATGTGGAGACATCTACAGACATGACAGGATGTGGAGACATCTACAGACATGACAGGATGTGGAGACATACCTACAGACATGACAGGATGTGGAGACATACCTACATGACATGACAGGATGTGGAGACATATCTACATACATGACAGGATGTGGAGACATATCTACATGACATGACAGGATGTGGAGACATATCTACATGACATGACAGGATGCGGAGACATATCTACATGACATGACAGGATGTGGAGACATACCTACAGGCATGACAGGATGTGGAGACATATCTACATGACATGACAGGATGTGAAGACATATCTACAGACATGACAGGATGTGGAGACATACCTACAGACATGACAGGATGTGGAGACATACCTACAGACATGACAGGATGTGGAGACATACCTACAGACATGACAGGATGTGGAGACATACCTACAGACATGACAGGATGTGGAGACATATATACATGACATGACAGGATGTGGAGACATACCTACAGACATGACAGGATGTGGAGACATATCTACATGACATGACAGGATGTGGAGACATATCTACAGACATGACAGGATGTGGAGACATACCTACAGACATGACAGGATGTGGAGACATACCTACAGACATGACAGGATGTGGAGACATATCTACAGACATGACAGGATGTAGAGACATATCTACAGACATGACAGGATGTGGAGACATACCTACAGACATGACAGGATGTGGAGACATACCTACAGACATGACAGGATGTGGAGACATACCTACAGACATGACAGGATGTGGAGACATACCTACAGACATGACGGGATGTGGAGACATATCTACATGACATGACGGGATGTGGAGACATACCTACAGACATGACAGGATGTGGAGACATATCTACAGACATGACAGAATGTGGAGACATCTACAGACATGACAGGATGTGGAGACATCTACAGACATGACAGTATGTGGAGACATCTACAGACATGACAGGATGTGGAGACATACCTACAGACATGACAGGATGTGGAGACATACCTACATGACATGACAGGATGTGGAGACATATCTACATGACATGACAGGATGTGGAGACATATCTACATGACATGACAGGATGCGGAGACATATCTACATGACATGACAGGATGTGGAGACATACCTACAGGCATGACAGGATGTGGAGACATATCTACATGACATGACAGGATGTGGAGACATACGTACAGACATGACAGGATAAGAGACATATCTACATGACATGACAGGATAAGAGACATATCTACATGACATGACAGGATGTGGAGACATATCTACAGACATGACAGGATGTGGAGACATACCTACAGACATGACAGGATGTGGAGACATACCTACAGACATGACAGGATGTGGAGACATATCTACAGACATGACAGGATGTAGAGACATATCTACAGACATGACAGGATGTGGAGACATACCTACAGACATGACAGGATGTGGAGACATACCTACAGACATGACAGGATGTGGAGACATATACATGACATGACAGGATGTGGAGACATACCTACAGACATGACAGGATGTGGAGACATATCTACATGACATGACAGGATGTGGAGACATATCTACAGACATGACAGGATGTGGAGACATACCTACAGACATGACAGGATGTGGAGACATACCTACAGACATGACAGGATGTGGAGACATATCTACAGACATGACAGGATGTAGAGACATATCTACAGACATGACAGGATGTGGAGGCATACCTACAGACATGACAGGATGTGGAGACATACCTACAGACATGACAGGATGTGGAGACATACCTACAGACATGACAGGATGTGGAGACATACCTACAGACATGACAGGATGTGGAGACATATCTACAGACATGACAGAATGTGGAGACATCTACAGACATGACAGGATGTGGAGACATCTACAGACATGACAGGATGTGGAGACATACCTACAGACATGACAGGATGTGGAGACATACCTACATGACATGACAGGATGTGGAGACATATCTACATACATGACAGGATGTGGAGACATATCTACATGACATGACAGGATGTGGAGACATATCTACATGACATGACAGGATGCGGAGACATACCTACATGACATGACAGGATGTGGAGACATACCTACAGGCATGACAGGATGTGGAGACATATCTACAGACATGACGGGATGTGAAGACATATCTACAGACATGACAGGATGTGGAGACATACCTACAGACATGACAGGATGTGGAGACATACCTACAGACATGACAGGATGTGGAGACATATCTACAGACATGACAGGATGTGGAGACATACCTACAGACATGACAGGATGTGGAGACATACCTACAGACATGACAGGATGTGGATACATACCTACAGACATGACAGGATGTGGAGACATACCTACAGACATGACAGGATGTGGATACATACCTACAGACATGACAGGATGTGGAGACATACCTACAGACATGACAGGATGTGGAGACATACCTACAGACATGACAGGATGTGCAGACATACCTACAGACATGACAGGATGTGGAGACATACCTACAGACATGACAGGATGTGGAGACATACCTACAGACATGACAGGATGTGGAGACATATCTACAGACATGACAGGATGTGGACACATACCTACAGACATGACAGGATGTGAAGACATATCTACAGACATGACAGGATGTGGAGACATCTACAGACATGACAGGATGTGGAGACATCTACAGACATGACAGGATGTGGAGACATACCTACAGACATGACAGGATGTGGAGACATATCTACATGACATGACAGGATGTGGAGACATATCTACATGACATGACGGGATGTGGAGACATACCTACAGACATGACAGGATGTGGAGACATATCTACAGACATGACAGGATGTGGAGACATACCTACAGACATGACAGGATGTGGAGACATATCTACAGACATGACAGGATGTGGAGACATCTACAGACATGACAGGATGTGGAGACATCTACAGACATGACAGGATGTGGAGACATACCTACAGACATGACAGGATGTGGAGACATATCTACATGACATGACAGGATGTGGAGACATATCTACATGACATGACGGGATGTGGAGACATACCTACAGACATGACAGGATGTGGAGACATATCTACAGACATGACAGGATGTGGAGACATACCTACAGACATGACAGGATGTGGATACATACCTACAGACATGACAGGATGTGGAGACATACCTACAGACATGACAGGATGTGGAGACATACCTACAGACATGACAGGATGTGCAGACATACCTACAGACATGACAGGATGTGGAGACATACCTACAGACATGACAGGATGTGGAGACATACCTACAGACATGACAGGATGTGGAGACATATCTACAGACATGACAGGATGTGGAGACATACCTACAGACATGACAGGATGTGGAGACATATCTACATGACATGACAGGATGTGGAGACATATCTACAGACATGACAGGATGTGGAGACATACCTACAGACATGACAGGATGTGGAGACATACCTACAGACATGACAGGATGTGGAGACATATCTACAGACATGACAGGATGTAGAGACATATCTACAGACATGACAGGATGTGGAGACATACCTACAGACATGACAGGATGTGGAGACATACCTACAGACATGACAGGATGTGGAGACATATATACAAGACATGACAGGATGTGGAGACATACCTACAGACATGACAGGATGTGGAGACATATCTACATGACATGACAGGATGTGGAGACATATCTACAGACATGACAGGATGTAGAGACATATCTACAGACATGACAGGATGTGGAGACATACCTACAGACATGACAGGATGTGGAGACATACCTACAGACATGACAGGATGTGGAGACATACATACAGACATGACAGGATGTGGAGACATACCTACAGACATGACGGGATGTGGAGACAAATCTACATGACATGACGGGATGTGGAGACATACCTACAGACATGACAGGATGTGGAGACATATCTACATGACATGACAGGATGTGGAGACATATCTACATGACATGACAGGATGTGGAGACATATATACATGACATGACAGGATGCGGAGACATATCTACATGACATGACAGGATGTGGAGACATACCTACAGGCATGACAGGATGTGGAGACATATCTACAGACATGACGGGATGTGAAGACATATCTACAGACATGACAGGATGTGGAGACATACCTACAGACATGACAGGATGTGGAGACATACCTACAGACATGACAGGATGTGGAGACATATCTACAGACATGACAGGATGTGGAGACATACCTACAGACATGACAGGATGTGGAGACATACCTACAGACATGACAGGATGTGGATACATACCTACAGACATGACAGGATGTGGAGACATACCTACAGACATGACAGGATGTGGAGACATACCTACAGACATGACAGGATGTGCAGACATACCTACAGACATGACAGGATGTGGAGACATACCTACAGACATGACAGGATGTGGAGACATACCTACAGACATGACAGGATGTGGAGACATATCTACAGATATGACAGGATGTGGAGACATACCTACAGACATGACAGGATGTGGAGACATATATACATGACATGACAGGATGTGGAGACATACCTACAGACATGACAGGATGTGGAGACATATCTACATGACATGACAGGATGTGGAGACATATCTACAGACATGACAGGATGTAGAGACATATCTACAGACATGACAGGATGTGGAGACATACCTACAGACATGACAGGATGTGGAGACATACCTACAGACATGACAGGATGTGGAGACATACCTACAGACATGACAGGATGTGGAGACATACCTACAGACATGACGGGATGTGGAGACATATCTACATGACATGACGGGATGTGGAGACATACCTACAGACATGACAGGATGTGGAGACATATCTACAGACATGACAGAATGTGGAGACATCTACAGACATGACAGGATGTGGAGACATCTACAGACATGACAGGATGTGGAGACATCTACAGACATGACAGGATGTGGAGACATACCTACAGACATGACAGGATGTGGAGACATACCTACATGACATGACAGGATGTGGAGACATATCTACATACATGACAGGATGTGGAGACATATCTACATGACATGACAGGATGTGGAGACATATCTACATGACATGACAGGATGCGGAGACATATCTACATGACATGACAGGATGTGGAGACATACCTACAGGCATGACAGGATGTGGAGACATATCTACATGACATGACAGGATGTGAAGACATATCTACAGACATGACAGGATGTGGAGACATACCTACAGACATGACAGGATGTGGAGACATACCTACAGACATGACAGGATGTGGAGACATACCTACAGACATGACAGGATGTGGAGACATACCTACAGACATGACAGGATGTGGAGACATATATACATGACATGACAGGATGTGGAGACATACCTACAGACATGACAGGATGTGGAGACATATCTACATGACATGACAGGATGTGGAGACATATCTACAGACATGACAGGATGTGGAGACATACCTACAGACATGACAGGATGTGGAGACATACCTACAGACATGACAGGATGTGGAGACATACCTACAGACATGACAGGATGTGGAGACATATCTACATGACATGACGGGATGTGGAGACATACCTACAGACATGACAGGATGTGGAGACATATCTACAGACATGACAGAATGTGGAGACATCTACAGACATGACAGGATGTGGAGACATCTACAGACATGACAGGATGTGGAGACATACCTACAGACATGACAGGATGTGGAGACATACCTACATGACATGACAGGATGTGGAGACATATCTACATACATGACAGGATGTGGAGACATATCTATATGACATGACAGGATGTGGAGACATATCTACATGACATGACAGGATGCGGAGACATACCTACATGACATGACAGGATGTGGAGACATACCTACAGGCATGACAGGATGTGGAGACATATCTACAGACATGACGGGATGTGAAGACATATCTACAGACATGACAGAATGTGGAGACATACCTACAGACATGACAGGATGTGGAGACATACCTACAGACATGACAGGATGTGGAGACATATCTACAGACATGACAGGATGTGGAGACATACCTACAGACATGACAGGATGTGGAGACATACCTACAGACATGACAGGATGTGGATACATACCTACAGACATGACAGGATGTGGAGACATACCTACAGACATGACAGGATGTGGAGACATACCTACAGACATGACAGGATGTGCAGACATATCTACAGACATGACAGGATGTGGAGACATACCTACAGACATGACAGGATGTGGAGACATACCTACAGACATGACAGGATGTGGAGACATATCTACAGACATGACAGGATGTGGAGACATACCTACAGACATGACAGGATGTGGAGACATATCTACAGACATGACAGGATGTGGAGACATCTACAGACATGACAGGATGTGGAGACATCTACAGACATGACAGGGTGTGGAGACATACCTACATGACATGACAGGGTGTGGAGACATACCTACAGACATGACAGGATGTGGAGACATACCTACAGACATGACAGGATGTGGAGACATACCTACAGACATGACAGGATGTGGAGACATACCTACAGACATGACACGATGTGGAGACATACCTACAGACATGACGGGATGTGGAGACATAACTACAGACATGACGGGATGTGGAGACATACCTACAGACATGATGGGATGTGGAGACATAACTACAGACATGACGGGATGTGGAGACATACCTACAGACATGACGGGATGTGGAGACATATCTACAGACATGACGGGATGTGGAGACATATCTACAGACATGACGGGATGTGGAGACATACCTACAGACATGACGGGATGTGGAGACATACCTACAGACATGACAGGATGTGGAGACATACCTACAGACATGACAGGATGTGGAGACATACCTACAGACATGACAGGATGTGGAGACATACCTACAGACATGACAGGATTTGGAGACATACCTACAGACATGACAGTATGTGGAGACATACCTACAGACATGACAGGATGTGGAGACATACCTACAGACATGACAGGATGTGGAGACATATCTACATGACATGACAGAATGTGGAGACATATCTACATGACATGACAGGATGTGGAGACATACCTACAGACATGACAGGATAAGAGACATATCTACATGACATGACAGGATAAGAGACATATCTACATGACATGACAGGATGTGGAGACATATCTACAGACATGACAGGATGTGGAGACATACCTACAGACATGACAGGATGTGGAGACATACCTACAGACATGACAGGATGTGGAGACATATCTACAGACATGACAGGATGTAGAGACATATCTACAGACATGACAGGATGTGGAGACATACCTACAGACATGACAGGATGTGGAGACATACCTACAGACATGACAGGATGTGGAGACATATACATGACATGACAGGATGTGGAGACATACCTACAGACATGACAGGATGTGGAGACATATCTACATGACATGACAGGATGTGGAGACATATCTACAGACATGACAGGATGTGGAGACATACCTACAGACATGACAGGATGTGGAGACATACCTACAGACATGACAGGATGTGGAGACATATCTACAGACATGACAGGATGTGGAGACATACCTACAGACATGACAGGATGTGGAGACATACCTACAGACATGACAGGATGTGGAGACATACCTACAGACATGACAGGATAAGAGACATACCTACAGACATGACAGGATGTGGAGACATATCTACAGACATGACAGGATGTGGAGACATACCTACAGACATGACAGGATGTGGAGACATACCTACAGACATGACAGGATGTGGATACATACCTACAGACATGACAGGATGTGGAGACATACCTACAGACATGACAGGATGTGGATACATACCTACAGACATGACAGGATGTGGAGACATACCTACAGACATGACAGGATGTGGAGACATACCTACAGACATGACAGGATGTGCAGACATACCTACAGACATGACAGGATGTGGAGACATACCTACAGACATGACAGGATGTGGAGACATACCTACAGACATGACAGGATGTGGAGACATATCTACAGACATGACAGGATGTGGACACATACCTACAGACATGACAGGATGTGAAGACATATCTACAGACATGACAGGATGTGGAGACATCTACAGACATGACAGGATGTGGAGACATCTACAGACATGACAGGATGTGGAGACATACCTACAGACATGACAGGATGTGGAGACATATCTACATGACATGACAGGATGTGGAGACATATCTACATGACATGACGGGATGTGGAGACATACCTACAGACATGACAGGATGTGGAGACATATCTACAGACATGACAGGATGTGGAGACATACCTACAGACATGACAGGATGTGGAGACATATCTACAGACATGACAGGATGTGGAGACATCTACAGACATGACAGGATGTGGAGACATCTACAGACATGACAGGATGTGGAGACATACCTACAGACATGACAGGATGTGGAGACATATCTACATGACATGACAGGATGTGGAGACATATCTACATGACATGACGGGATGTGGAGACATACCTACAGACATGACAGGATGTGGAGACATATCTACAGACATGACAGGATGTGGAGACATACCTACAGACATGACAGGATGTGGATACATACCTACAGACATGACAGGATGTGGAGACATACCTACAGACATGACAGGATGTGGAGACATACCTACAGACATGACAGGATGTGCAGACATACCTACAGACATGACAGGATGTGGAGACATACCTACAGACATGACAGCATGTGGAGACATACCTACAGACATGACAGGATGTGGAGACATATCTACAGACATGACAGGATGTGGAGACATACCTACAGACATGACAGGATGTGGAGACATATCTACATGACATGACAGGATGTGGAGACATATCTACAGACATGACAGGATGTGGAGACATACCTACAGACATGACAGGATGTGGAGACATACCTACAGACATGACAGGATGTGGAGACATATCTACAGACATGACAGGATGTAGAGACATATCTACAGACATGACAGGATGTGGAGACATACCTACAGACATGACAGGATGTGGAGACATACCTACAGACATGACAGGATGTGGAGACATATATACAAGACATGACAGGATGTGGAGACATACCTACAGACATGACAGGATGTGGAGACATATCTACATGACATGACAGGATGTGGAGACATATCTACAGACATGACAGGATGTAGAGACATATCTACAGACATGACAGGATGTGGAGACATACCTACAGACATGACAGGATGTGGAGACATACCTACAGACATGACAGGATGTGGAGACATACATACAGACATGACAGGATGTGGAGACATACCTACAGACATGACGGGATGTGGAGACAAATCTACATGACATGACGGGATGTGGAGACATACCTACAGACATGACAGGATGTGGAGACATATCTACATGACATGACAGGATGTGGAGACATATCTACATGACATGACAGGATGTGGAGACATATCTACATGACATGACAGGATGCGGAGACATATCTACATGACATGACAGGATGTGGAGACATACCTACAGGCATGACAGGATGTGGAGACATATCTACAGACATGACGGGATGTGAAGACATATCTACAGACATGACAGGATGTGGAGACATACCTACAGACATGACAGGATGTGGAGACATACCTACAGACATGACAGGATGTGGAGACATATCTACAGACATGACAGGATGTGGAGACATACCTACAGACATGACAGGATGTGGAGACATACCTACAGACATGACAGGATGTGGATACATACCTACAGACATGACAGGATGTGGAGACATACCTACAGACATGACAGGATGTGGAGACATACCTACAGACATGACAGGATGTGCAGACATACCTACAGACATGACAGGATGTGGAGACATACCTACAGACATGACAGGATGTGGAGACATACCTACAGACATGACAGGATGTGGAGACATATCTACAGATATGACAGGATGTGGAGACATACCTACAGACATGACAGGATGTGGAGACATATATACATGACATGACAGGATGTGGAGACATACCTACAGACATGACAGGATGTGGAGACATATCTACATGACATGACAGGATGTGGAGACATATCTACAGACATGACAGGATGTAGAGACATATCTACAGACATGACAGGATGTGGAGACATACCTACAGACATGACAGGATGTGGAGACATACCTACAGACATGACAGGATGTGGAGACATACCTACAGACATGACAGGATGTGGAGACATACCTACAGACATGACGGGATGTGGAGACATATCTACATGACATGACGGGATGTGGAGACATACCTACAGACATGACAGGATGTGGAGACATATCTACAGACATGACAGAATGTGGAGACATCTACAGACATGACAGGATGTGGAGACATCTACAGACATGACAGGATGTGGAGACATCTACAGACATGACAGGATGTGGAGACATACCTACAGACATGACAGGATGTGGAGACATACCTACATGACATGACAGGATGTGGAGACATATCTACATACATGACAGGATGTGGAGACATATCTACATGACATGACAGGATGTGGAGACATATCTACATGACATGACAGGATGCGGAGACATATCTACATGACATGACAGGATGTGGAGACATACCTACAGGCATGACAGGATGTGGAGACATATCTACATGACATGACAGGATGTGAAGACATATCTACAGACATGACAGGATGTGGAGACATACCTACAGACATGACAGGATGTGGAGACATACCTACAGACATGACAGGATGTGGAGACATACCTACAGACATGACAGGATGTGGAGACATACCTACAGACATGACAGGATGTGGAGACATATATACATGACATGACAGGATGTGGAGACATACCTACAGACATGACAGGATGTGGAGACATATCTACATGACATGACAGGATGTGGAGACATATCTACAGACATGACAGGATGTGGAGACATACCTACAGACATGACAGGATGTGGAGACATACCTACAGACATGACAGGATGTGGAGACATACCTACAGACATGACAGGATGTGGAGACATATCTACATGACATGACGGGATGTGGAGACATACCTACAGACATGACAGGATGTGGAGACATATCTACAGACATGACAGAATGTGGAGACATCTACAGACATGACAGGATGTGGAGACATCTACAGACATGACAGGATGTGGAGACATACCTACAGACATGACAGGATGTGGAGACATACCTACATGACATGACAGGATGTGGAGACATATCTACATACATGACAGGATGTGGAGACATATCTATATGACATGACAGGATGTGGAGACATATCTACATGACATGACAGGATGCGGAGACATACCTACATGACATGACAGGATGTGGAGACATACCTACAGGCATGACAGGATGTGGAGACATATCTACAGACATGACGGGATGTGAAGACATATCTACAGACATGACAGAATGTGGAGACATACCTACAGACATGACAGGATGTGGAGACATACCTACAGACATGACAGGATGTGGAGACATATCTACAGACATGACAGGATGTGGAGACATACCTACAGACATGACAGGATGTGGAGACATACCTACAGACATGACAGGATGTGGATACATACCTACAGACATGACAGGATGTGGAGACATACCTACAGACATGACAGGATGTGGAGACATACCTACAGACATGACAGGATGTGCAGACATATCTACAGACATGACAGGATGTGGAGACATACCTACAGACATGACAGGATGTGGAGACATACCTACAGACATGACAGGATGTGGAGACATATCTACAGACATGACAGGATGTGGAGACATACCTACAGACATGACAGGATGTGGAGACATATCTACAGACATGACAGGATGTGGAGACATCTACAGACATGACAGGATGTGGAGACATCTACAGACATGACAGGGTGTGGAGACATACCTACATGACATGACAGGGTGTGGAGACATACCTACAGACATGACAGGATGTGGAGACATACCTACAGACATGACAGGATGTGGAGACATACCTACAGACATGACAGGATGTGGAGACATACCTACAGACATGACACGATGTGGAGACATACCTACAGACATGACGGGATGTGGAGACATAACTACAGACATGACGGGATGTGGAGACATACCTACAGACATGATGGGATGTGGAGACATAACTACAGACATGACGGGATGTGGAGACATACCTACAGACATGACGGGATGTGGAGACATATCTACAGACATGACGGGATGTGGAGACATATCTACAGACATGACGGGATGTGGAGACATACCTACAGACATGACGGGATGTGGAGACATACCTACAGACATGACAGGATGTGGAGACATACCTACAGACATGACAGGATGTGGAGACATACCTACAGACATGACAGGATGTGGAGACATACCTACAGACATGACAGGATTTGGAGACATACCTACAGACATGACAGTATGTGGAGACATACCTACAGACATGACAGGATGTGGAGACATACCTACAGACATGACAGGATGTGGAGACATATCTACATGACATGACAGAATGTGGAGACATATCTACATGACATGACAGGATGTGGAGACATACCTACAGACATGACAGGATAAGAGACATATCTACATGACATGACAGGATAAGAGACATATCTACATGACATGACAGGATGTGGAGACATATCTACAGACATGACAGGATGTGGAGACATACCTACAGACATGACAGGATGTGGAGACATACCTACAGACATGACAGGATGTGGAGACATATCTACAGACATGACAGGATGTAGAGACATATCTACAGACATGACAGGATGTGGAGACATACCTACAGACATGACAGGATGTGGAGACATACCTACAGACATGACAGGATGTGGAGACATATACATGACATGACAGGATGTGGAGACATACCTACAGACATGACAGGATGTGGAGACATATCTACATGACATGACAGGATGTGGAGACATATCTACAGACATGACAGGATGTGGAGACATACCTACAGACATGACAGGATGTGGAGACATACCTACAGACATGACAGGATGTGGAGACATATCTACAGACATGACAGGATGTGGAGACATACCTACAGACATGACAGGATGTGGAGACATACCTACAGACATGACAGGATGTGGAGACATACCTACAGACATGACAGGATAAGAGACATATCTACATGACATGACAGGATAAGAGACATATCTACATGACATGACAGGATGTGGAGACATATCTACAGACATGACAGGATGTGGAGACATACCTACAGACATGACAGGATGTGGAGACATACCTACAGACATGACAGGATGTGGAGACATATCTACAGACATGACAGGATGTAGAGACATATCTACAGACATGACAGGATGTGGAGACATACCTACAGACATGACAGGATGTGGAGACATACCTACAGACATGACAGGATGTGGAGACATATACATGACATGACAGGATGTGGAGACATACCTACAGACATGACAGGATGTGGAGACATATCTACATGACATGACAGGATGTGGAGACATATCTACAGACATGACAGGATGTGGAGACATACCTACAGACATGACAGGATGTGGAGACATACCTACAGACATGACAGGATGTGGAGACATATCTACAGACATGACAGGATGTGGAGACATACCTACAGACATGACAGGATGTGGAGACATACCTACAGACATGACAGGATGTGGAGACATACCTACAGACATGACAGGATGTGGAGACATACCTACAGACATGACGGGATGTGGAGACATATCTATATGACATGACGGGATGTGGAGACATACCTACAGACATGACAGGATGTGGAGACATATCTACAGACATGACAGAATGTGGAGACATCTACAGACATGACAGGATGTGGAGACATCTACAGACATGACAGGATGTGGAGACATACCTACAGACATGACAGGATGTGGAGACATACCTACATGACATGACAGGATGTGGAGACATATCTACATACATGACAGGATGTGGAGACATATCTACATGACATGACAGGATGTGGAGACATATCTACATGACATGACAGGATGCGGAGACATACCTACATGACATGACAGGATGTGGAGACATACCTACAGACATGACAGGATGTGGAGACATACCTACAGACATGACAGGATGTGGAGACATACCTACAGACATGACACGATGTGGAGACATACCTACAGACATGACAGGATGTGGAGACATAACTACAGACATGACGGGATGTGGAGACATACCTACAGACATGATGGGATGTGGAGACATAACTACAGACATGACGGGATGTGGAGACATACCTACAGACATGACGGGATGTGGAGACATATCTACAGACATGACGGGATGTGGAGACATATCTACAGACATGACGGGATGTGGAGACATACCTACAGACATGACGGGATGTGGAGACATACCTACAGACATGACAGGATGTGGAGACATACCTACAGACATGACAGGATGTGGAGACATACCTACAGACATGACAGGATGTGGAGACATACCTACAGACATGACAGGATTTGGAGACATACCTACAGACATGACAGGATGTGGAGACATACCTACAGACATGACAGGATGTGGAGACATACCTACAGACATGACAGGATGTGGAGACATATCTACATGACATGACAGAATGTGGAGACATATCTACATGACATGACAGGATGTGGAGACATACCTACAGACATGACAGGATGTGGAGACATATCTACATGACATGACAGGATGCGGAGACATATCTACATGACATGACAGGATGTGGAGACATACCTACAGGCATGACAGGATGTGGAGACATATCTACATGACATGACAGGATGTGAAGACATATCTACAGACATGACAGGATGTGGAGACATACCTACAGACATGACAGGATGTGGAGACATACCTACAGACATGACAGGATGTGGAGACATACCTACAGACATGACAGGATGTGGAGACATACCTACAGACATGACAGGATGTGGAGACATATATACATGACATGACAGGATGTGGAGACATACCTACAGACATGACAGGATGTGGAGACATATCTACATGACATGACAGGATGTGGAGACATATCTACAGACATGACAGGATGTGGAGACATACCTACAGACATGACAGGATGTGGAGACATACCTACAGACATGACAGGATGTGGAGACATATCTACAGACATGACAGGATGTAGAGACATATCTACAGACATGACAGGATGTGGAGACATACCTACAGATATGACAGGATGTGGAGACATACCTACAGACATGACAGGATGTGGAGACATACCTACAGACATGACAGGATGTGGAGACATACCTACAGACATGACGGGATGTGGAGAAATATCTACATGACATGACAGGATGTGGAGACATACCTACAGACATGACAGGATGTGGAGACATACCTACAGACATGACAGGATGTGGAGACATATCTACAGACATGACAGGATGTGGAGACATACCTACAGACATGACAGGATGTGGAGACATATCTACAGACATGACAGGATGTGGAGACATCTACAGACATGACAGGATGTGGAGACATACCTACATGACATGACAGGATGTGGAGACATACCTACATGACATGACAGGGTGTGGAGACATACCTACAGACATGACAGGATGTGGAGACATACCTACAGACATGACAGGATGTGGAGACATACCTACAGACATGACAGGATGTGGAGACATACCTACAGACATGACAGGATGTGGATACATACCTACAGACATGACGGGATGTGGATACATACCTACAGACATGACGGGATGTGGAGACATACCTACAGACATGACGGGATGTGGAGACATAACTACAGACATGACGGGATGTGGAGACATACCTACAGACATGACGGGATGTGGAGACATATCTACAGACATGACGGGATGTGGAGACATATCTACAGACATGACGGGATGTGGAGACATACCTACATGACATGACGGGATGTGGAGACATATCTACATACATGACAGGATGTGGAGACATATCTACATGACATGACAGGATGTGGAGACATATCTACATGACATGACAGGATGCGGAGACATACCTACATGACATGACAGGATGTGGAGACATACCTACAGGCATGACAGGATGTGGAGACATATCTACAGACATGACGGGATGTGAAGACATATCTACAGACATGACAGTATGTGGAGACATACCTACAGACATGACAGGATGTGGAGACATACCTACAGACATGACAGGATGTGGAGACATATCTACAGACATGACAGGATGTGGAGACATACCTACAGACATGACAGGATGTGGAGACATACCTACAGACATGACAGGATGTGGATACATACCTACAGACATGACAGGATGTGGAGACATACCTACAGACATGACAGGATGTGGAGACATACCTACAGACATGACAGGATGTGCAGACATACCTACAGACATGACAGGATGTGGAGACATACCTACAGACATGACAGGATGTGGAGACATACCTACAGACATGACAGGATGTGGAGACATATCTACAGACATGACAGGATGTGGAGACATACCTACAGACATGACAGGATGTGGAGACATATCTACAGACATGACAGGATGTGGAGACATCTACAGACATGACAGGATGTGGAGACATACTTACAGACATGACAGGATGTAGAGACATACCTACATGACATGACAGGATGTGGAGACATATCTACATGACATGACAGGATGTGGAGACATATCTACATGACATGACAGGATGCGGAGACATATCTACATGACATGACAGGATGTGGAGACATACCTACAGGCATGACAGGATGTGGAGACATATCTACATGACATGACAGGATGTGGAGACATACCTACAGACATGACAGGATAAGAGACATATCTACATGACATGACAGGATAAGAGACATATCTACATGACATGACAGGATGTGGAGACATATCTACAGACATGACAGGATGTGGAGACATACCTACAGACATGACAGGATGTGGAGACATACCTACAGACATGACAGGATGTGGAGACATATCTACAGACATGACAGGATGTAGAGACATATCTACAGACATGACAGGATGTGGAGACATACCTACAGACATGACAGGATGTGGAGACATACCTACAGACATGACAGGATGTGGAGACATCTACATGACATGACAGGATGTGGAGACATACCTACAGACATGACAGGATGTGGAGACATATCTACATGACATGACAGGATGTGGAGACATATCTACAGACATGACAGGATGTGGAGACATACCTACAGACATGACAGGATGTGGAGACATACCTACAGACATGACAGGATGTGGAGACATATCTACAGACATGACAGGATGTGGAGACATACCTACAGACATGACAGGATGTGGAGACATACCTACAGACATGACAGGATGTGGAGACATACCTACAGACATGACAGGATGTGGAGACATACCTACAGACATGACGGGATGTGGAGACATATCTATATGACATGACGGGATGTGGAGACATACCTACAGACATGACAGGATGTGGAGACATATCTACAGACATGACAGAATGTGGAGACATCTACAGACATGACAGGATGTGGAGACATCTACAGACATGACAGGATGTGGAGACATACCTACAGACATGACAGGATGTGGAGAAATACCTACATGACATGACAGGATGTGGAGACATATCTACATACATGACAGGATGTGGAGACATATCTACATGACATGACAGGATGTGGAGACATATCTACATGACATGACAGGATGCGGAGACATACCTACATGACATGACAGGATGTGGAGACATACCTACAGACATGACAGGATGTGGAGACATACCTACAGACATGACAGGATGTGGAGACATACCTACAGACATGACACGATGTGGAGACATACCTACAGACATGACGGGATGTGGAGACATAACTACAGACATGACGGGATGTGGAGACATACCTACAGACATGATGGGATGTGGAGACATAACTACAGACATGACGGGATGTGGAGACATACCTACAGACATGACGGGATGTGGAGACATATCTACAGACATGACGGGATGTGGAGACATATCTACAGACATGACGGGATGTGGAGACATACCTACAGACATGACGGGATGTGGAGACATACCTACAGACATGACAGGATGTGGAGACATACCTACAGACATGAGAGGATGTGGAGACATACCTACAGACATGACAGGATGTGGAGACATACCTACAGACATGACAGGATTTGGAGACATACCTACAGACATGACAGGATGTGGAGACATACCTACAGACATGACAGGATGTGGAGACATACCTACAGACATGACAGGATGTGGAGACATATCTACATGACATGACAGAATGTGGAGACATATCTACATGACATGACAGGATGTGGAGACATACCTACAGACATGACAGGATGTGGAGACATATCTACATGACATGACAGGATGCGGAGACATATCTACATGACATGACAGGATGTGGAGACATACCTACAGGCATGACAGGATGTGGAGACATATCTACATGACATGACAGGATGTGAAGACATATCTACAGACATGACAGGATGTGGAGACATACCTACAGACATGACAGGATGTGGAGACATACCTACAGACATGACAGGATGTGGAGACATACCTACAGACATGACAGGATGTGGAGACATACCTACAGACATGACAGGATGTGGAGACATATATACATGACATGACAGGATGTGGAGACATACCTACAGACATGACAGGATGTGGAGACATATCTACATGACATGACAGGATGTGGAGACATATCTACAGACATGACAGGATGTGGAGACATACCTACAGACATGACAGGATGTGGAGACATACCTACAGACATGACAGGATGTGGAGACATATCTACAGACATGACAGGATGTAGAGACATATCTACAGACATGACAGGATGTGGAGACATACCTACAGATATGACAGGATGTGGAGACATACCTACAGACATGACAGGATGTGGAGACATACCTACAGACATGACAGGATGTGGAGACATATCTACAGACATGACAGGATGTGGAGACATACCTACAGACATGACAGGATGTGGAGACATATCTACAGACATGACAGAATGTGGAGACATCTACAGACATGACAGGATGTGGAGACATCTACAGACATGACAGGATGTGGAGACATCTACAGACATGACAGGATGTGGAGACATACTTACAGACATGACAGGATGTAGAGACATACCTACATGACATGACAGGATGTGGAGACATACCTACATGACATGACAGGGTGTGGAGACATACCTACAGACATGACAGGATGTGGAGACATACCTACAGACATGACAGGATGTGGAGACATACCTACAGACATGACAGGATGTGGAGACATACCTACAGACATGACAGGATGTGGATACATACCTACAGACATGACGGGATGTGGATACATACCTACAGACATGACGGGATGTGGAGACATACCTACAGACATGACGGGATGTGGAGACATAACTACAGACATGACGGGATGTGGAGACATACCTACAGACATGACGGGATGTGGAGACATATCTACAGACATGACGGGATGTGGAGACATATCTACAGACATGACGGGATGTGGAGACATACCTACATGACATGACGGGATGTGGAGACATATCTACATACATGACAGGATGTGGAGACATATCTACATGACATGACAGGATGTGGAGACATATCTACATGACATGACAGGATGCGGAGACATACCTACATGACATGACAGGATGTGGAGACATACCTACAGGCATGACAGGATGTGGAGACATATCTACAGACATGACGGGATGTGAAGACATATCTACAGACATGACAGTATGTGGAGACATACCTACAGACATGACAGGATGTGGAGACATACCTACAGACATGACAGGATGTGGAGACATATCTACAGACATGACAGGATGTGGAGACATACCTACAGACATGACAGGATGTGGAGACATACCTACAGACATGACAGGATGTGGATACATACCTACAGACATGACAGGATGTGGAGACATACCTACAGACATGACAGGATGTGGAGACATACCTACAGACATGACAGGATGTGCAGACATACCTACAGACATGACAGGATGTGGAGACATACCTACAGACATGACAGGATGTGGAGACATACCTACAGACATGACAGGATGTGGAGACATATCTACAGACATGACAGGATGTGGAGACATACCTACAGACATGACAGGATGTGGAGACATATCTACAGACATGACAGGATGTGGAGACATCTACAGACATGACAGGATGTGGAGACATACTTACAGACATGACAGGATGTAGAGACATACCTACATGACATGACAGGATGTGGAGACATATCTACATGACATGACAGGATGTGGAGACATATCTACATGACATGACAGGATGCGGAGACATATCTACATGACATGACAGGATGTGGAGACATACCTACAGGCATGACAGGATGTGGAGACATATCTACATGACATGACAGGATGTGGAGACATACCTACAGACATGACAGGATAAGAGACATATCTACATGACATGACAGGATAAGAGACATATCTACATGACATGACAGGATGTGGAGACATATCTACAGACATGACAGGATGTGGAGACATACCTACAGACATGACAGGATGTGGAGACATACCTACAGACATGACAGGATGTGGAGACATATCTACAGACATGACAGGATGTAGAGACATATCTACAGACATGACAGGATGTGGAGACATACCTACAGACATGACAGGATGTGGAGACATACCTACAGACATGACAGGATGTGGAGACATATACATGACATGACAGGATGTGGAGACATACCTACAGACATGACAGGATGTGGAGACATATCTACATGACATGACAGGATGTGGAGACATATCTACAGACATGACAGGATGTGGAGACATACCTACAGACATGACAGGATGTGGAGACATACCTACAGACATGACAGGATGTGGAGACATATCTACAGACATGACAGGATGTGGAGACATACCTACAGACATGACAGGATGTGGAGACATACCTACAGACATGACAGGATGTGGAGACATACCTACAGACATGACAGGATGTGGAGACATACCTACAGACATGACGGGATGTGGAGACATATCTATATGACATGACGGGATGTGGAGACATACCTACAGACATGACAGGATGTGGAGACATATCTACAGACATGACAGAATGTGGAGACATCTACAGACATGACAGGATGTGGAGACATCTACAGACATGACAGGATGTGGAGACATACCTACAGACATGACAGGATGTGGAGAAATACCTACATGACATGACAGGATGTGGAGACATATCTACATACATGACAGGATGTGGAGACATATCTACATGACATGACAGGATGTGGAGACATATCTACATGACATGACAGGATGCGGAGACATACCTACATGACATGACAGGATGTGGAGACATACCTACAGACATGACAGGATGTGGAGACATACCTACAGACATGACAGGATGTGGAGACATACCTACAGACATGACACGATGTGGAGACATACCTACAGACATGACGGGATGTGGAGACATAACTACAGACATGACGGGATGTGGAGACATACCTACAGACATGATGGGATGTGGAGACATAACTACAGACATGACGGGATGTGGAGACATACCTACAGACATGACGGGATGTGGAGACATATCTACAGACATGACGGGATGTGGAGACATATCTACAGACATGACGGGATGTGGAGACATACCTACAGACATGACGGGATGTGGAGACATACCTACAGACATGACAGGATGTGGAGACATACCTACAGACATGACAGGATGTGGAGACATACCTACAGACATGACAGGATGTGGAGACATACCTACAGACATGACAGGATTTGGAGACATACCTACAGACATGACAGGATGTGGAGACATACCTACAGACATGACAGGATGTGGAGACATACCTACAGACATGACAGGATGTGGAGACATATCTACATGACATGACAGAATGTGGAGACATATCTACATGACATGACAGGATGTGGAGACATACCTACAGACATGACAGGATGTGGAGACATATCTACATGACATGACAGGATGCGGAGACATATCTACATGACATGACAGGATGTGGAGACATACCTACAGGCATGACAGGATGTGGAGACATATCTACATGACATGACAGGATGTGAAGACATATCTACAGACATGACAGGATGTGGAGACATACCTACAGACATGACAGGATGTGGAGACATACCTACAGACATGACAGGATGTGGAGACATACCTACAGACATGACAGGATGTGGAGACATACCTACAGACATGACAGGATGTGGAGACATATATACATGACATGACAGGATGTGGAGACATACCTACAGACATGACAGGATGTGGAGACATATCTACATGACATGACAGGATGTGGAGACATATCTACAGACATGACAGGATGTGGAGACATACCTACAGACATGACAGGATGTGGAGACATACCTACAGACATGACAGGATGTGGAGACATATCTACAGACATGACAGGATGTAGAGACATATCTACAGACATGACAGGATGTGGAGACATACCTACAGATATGACAGGATGTGGAGACATACCTACAGACATGACAGGATGTGGAGACATACCTACAGACATGACAGGATGTGGAGACATACCTACAGACATGACGGGATGTGGAGAAATATCTACATGACATGACGGGATGTGGAGACATACCTACAGACATGACAGGATGTGGAGACATATCTACAGACATGACAGAATGTGGAGACATCTACAGACATGACAGGATGTGGAGACATCTACAGACATGACAGGATGTGGAGACATCTACAGACATGACAGGATGTGGAGACATACTTACAGACATGACAGGATGTAGAGACATACCTACATGACATGACAGGATGTGGAGACATATCTACATGACATGACAGGATGTGGAGACATATCTACATGACATGACAGGATGCGGAGACATATCTACATGACATGACAGGATGTGGAGACATACCTACAGGCATGACAGGATGTGGAGACATATCTACATGACATGACAGGATGTGGAGACATACCTACAGACATGACAGGATAAGAGACATATCTACATGACATGACAGGATAAGAGACATATCTACATGACATGACAGGATGTGGAGACATATCTACAGACATGACAGGATGTGGAGACATACCTACAGACATGACAGGATGTGGAGACATACCTACAGACATGACAGGATGTGGAGACATATCTACAGACATGACAGGATGTAGAGACATATCTACAGACATGACAGGATGTGGAGACATACCTACAGACATGACAGGATGTGGAGACATACCTACAGACATGACAGGATGTGGAGACATATACATGACATGACAGGATGTGGAGACATACCTACAGACATGACAGGATGTGGAGACATATCTACATGACATGACAGGATGTGGAGACATATCTACAGACATGACAGGATGTGGAGACATACCTAAAGACATGACAGGATGTGGAGACATACCTACAGACATGACAGGATGTGGAGACATATCTACAGACATGACAGGATGTAGAGACATATCTACAGACATGACAGGATGTGGAGACATACCTACAGACATGACAGGATGTGGAGACATACCTACAGACATGACGGGATGTGGAGACATATCTATATGACATGACGGGATGTGGAGACATACCTACAGACATGACAGGATGTGGAGACATATCTACAGACATGACAGAATGTGGAGACATCTACAGACATGACAGGATGTGGAGACATCTACAGACATGACAGGATGTGGAGACATACCTACAGACATGACAGGATGTGGAGACATACCTACATGACATGACAGGATGTGGAGACATATCTACATACATGACAGGATGTGGAGACATATCTACATGACATGACAGGATGTGGAGACATATCTACATGACATGACAGGATGCGGAGACATACCTACATGACATGACAGGATGTGGAGACATACCTACAGGCATGACAGGATGTGGAGACATATCTACAGACATGACGGGATGTGAAGACATATCTACAGACATGACAGTATGTGGAGACATACCTACAGACATGACAGGATGTGGAGACATACCTACATACATGACAGGATGTGGAGACATATCTACAGACATGACAGGATGTGGAGACATACCTACAGACATGACAGGATGTGGAGACATACCTACAGACATGACAGGATGTGGACACATACCTACAGACATGACAGGATGTGGAGACATACCTACAGACATGACAGGATGTGGAGACATACCTACAGACATGACAGGATGTGCAGACATACCTACAGACATGACAGGATGTGGAGACATACCTACAGACATGACAGGATGTGGAGACATACCTACAGACATGACAGGATGTGGAGACATATCTACAGACATGACAGGATGTGGAGACATACCTACAGACATGACAGGATGTGGAGACATATCTACAGACATGACAGGATGTGGAGACATCTACAGACATGACAGGATGTGGAGACATCTACAGACATGACAGGGTGTGGAGACATACCTACATGACATGACAGGGTGTGGAGACATACCTACAGACATGACAGGATGTGGAGACATACCTACAGACATGACAGGATGTGGAGACATACCTACAGACATGACAGGATGTGGAGACATACCTACAGACATGACAGGATGTGGATACATACCTACAGACATGACGGGATGTGGAGACATACCTACAGACATGACGGGATGTGGAGACATACCTACAGACATGACGGGATGTGGAGACATAACTACAGACATGACGGGATGTGGAGACATACCTACAGACATGACGGGATGTGGAGACATATCTACAGACATGACGGGATGTGGAGACATATCTACAGACATGACGGGATGTGGAGACATACCTACATGACATGACGGGATGTGGAGACATATCTACATACATGACAGGATGTGGAGACATATCTACATGACATGACAGGATGTGGAGACATATCTACATGACATGACAGGATGCGGAGACATACCTACATGACATGACAGGATGTGGAGACATACCTACAGGCATGACAGGATGTGGAGACATATCTACAGACATGACGGGATGTGAAGACATATCTACAGACATGACAGTATGTGGAGACATACCTACAGACATGACAGGATGTGGAGACATACCTACAGACATGACAGGATGTGGAGACATATCTACAGACATGACAGGATGTGGAGACATACCTACAGACATGACAGGATGTGGAGACATACCTACAGACATGACAGGATGTGGATACATACCTACAGACATGACAGGATGTGGAGACATACCTACAGACATGACAGGATGTGGAGACATACCTACAGACATGACAGGATGTGCAGACATACCTACAGACATGACAGGATGTGGAGACATACCTACAGACATGACAGGATGTGGAGACATACCTACAGACATGACAGGATGTGGAGACATATCTACAGACATGACAGGATGTGGAGACATACCTACAGACATGACAGGATGTGGAGACATATCTACAGACATGACAGGATGTGGAGACATCTACAGACATGACAGGATGTGGAGACATCTACAGACATGACAGGGTGTGGAGACATACCTACATGACATGACAGGGTGTGGAGACATACCTACAGACATGACAGGATGTGGAGACATACCTACAGACATGACAGGATGTGGAGACATACCTACAGACATGACAGGATGTGGATACATACCTACAGACATGACGGGATGTGGAGACATACCTACAGACATGACAGGATGTGGAGACATACCTACAGACATGACGGGATGTGGAGACATAACTACAGACATGACGGGATGTGGAGACATACCTACAGACATGACGGGATGTGGAGACATATCTACAGACATGACGGGATGTGGAGACATATCTACAGACATGACGGGATGTGGAGACATACCTACAGACATGACGGGATGTGGAGACATACCTACAGACATGACAGGATGTGGAGACATACCTACAGACATGACAGGATGTGGAGACATACCTACAGACATGACAGGATGTGGAGACATACCTACAGACATGACAGGATGTGGAGACATACCTACAGACATGACAGGATGTGGAGACCTACCTACAGACATGACAGGATGTGGAGACATACCTACAGACATGACAGGATGTGGAGACATATCTACATGACATGACAGAATGTGGAGACATATCTACATGACATGACAGGATGTTGAGACATACCTACAGACATGACAGGATGTGGAGACATATCTACAGACATGACAGGATGTGGAGACATCTACAGACATGACAGGATGTGGAGACATACCTACAGACATGACAGGATGTGGAGACATACCTACAGACATGACAGGATGTGGAGACATCTACAGACATGACAGGATGTGGAGACATACCTACATGACATGACAGGATGTGGAGACATACCTACAGACATGACAGGATGTGGAGACATATATACATGACATGACAGGATGTGGAGACATACCTACAGACATGACAGGATGTGGAGACATATCTACATGACATGACAGGATGTGGAGACATATCTACAGACATGACAGGATGTGGAGACATACCTACAGACATGACATGATGTGGAGACATACCTACAGACATGACAGGATGTGGAGACATATCTACAGACATGACAGGATGTAGAGACATATCTACAGACATGACAGGATGTGGAGACATACCTACAGACATGACAGGATGTGGAGACATACCTACAGACATGACAGGATGTGGAGACATATACATGACATGACAGGATGTGGAGACATATCTACAGACATGACAGGATGTGGAGACATACCTACAGACATGACAGGATGTGGAGACATACCTACAGACATGACAGGATGTGGAGACATATCTACAGACATGACAGGATGTAGAGACATATCTACAGACATGACAGGATGTGGAGACATACCTACAGACATGACAGGATGTGGAGACATACCTACAGACATGACAGGATGTGGAGACATACCTACAGACATGACAGGATGTGGAGACATACCTACAGACATGACGGGATGTGGAGACATATCTATATGACATGACGGGATGTGGAGACATACCTACAGACATGACAGGATGTGGAGACATATCTACAGACATGACAGAATGTGGAGACATCTACAGACATGACAGGATGTGGAGACATCTACAGACATGACAGGATGTGGAGACATACCTACAGACATGACAGGATGTGGAGACATACCTACATGACATGACAGGATGTGGAGACATATCTACATACATGACAGGATGTGGAGACATATCTACATGACATGACAGGATGTGGAGACATATCTACATGACATGACAGGATGCGGAGACATACCTACATGACATGACAGGATGTGGAGGCATACCTACAGACATGACAGGATGTGGAGACATACCTACAGACATGACAGGATGTGGAGACATACCTACAGACATGACACGATGTGGAGACATACCTACAGACATGACGGGATGTGGAGACATAACTACAGACATGACGGGATGTGGAGACATACCTACAGACATGATGGGATGTGGAGACATAACTACAGACATGACGGGATGTGGAGACATACCTACAGACATGACGGGATGTGGAGACATATCTACAGACATGACGGGATGTGGAGACATATCTACAGACATGACGGGATGTGGAGACATACCTACAGACATGACGGGATGTGGAGACATACCTACAGACATGACAGGATGTGGAGACATACCTACAGACATGACAGGATGTGGAGACATACCTACAGACATGACAGGATGTGGAGACATACCTACAGACATGACAGGATTTGGAGACATACCTACAGACATGATAGGATGTGGAGACATACCTACAGACATGACAGGATGTGGAGACATACCTACAGACATGACAGGATGTGGAGACATATCTACATGACATGACAGAATGTGGAGACATATCTACATGACATGACAGGATGTGGAGACATACCTACAGACATGACAGGATGTGGAGACATATCTACATGACATGACAGGATGCGGAGACATATCTACATGACATGACAGGATGTGGAGACATACCTACAGGCATGACAGGATGTGGAGACATATCTACATGACATGACAGGATGTGAAGACATATCTACAGACATGACAGGATGTGGAGACATACCTACAGACATGACAGGATGTGGAGACATACCTACAGACATGACAGGATGTGGAGACATACCTACAGACATGACAGGATGTGGAGACATACCTACAGACATGACAGGATGTGGAGACATATATACATGACATGACAGGATGTGGAGACATACCTACAGACATGACAGGATGTGGAGACATATCTACATGACATGACAGGATGTGGAGACATATCTACAGACATGACAGGATGTGGAGACATACCTACAGACATGACAGGATGTGGAGACATACCTACAGACATGACAGGATGTGGAGACATATCTACAGACATGACAGGATGTAGAGACATATCTACAGACATGACAGGATGTGGAGACATACCTACAGATATGACAGGATGTGGAGACATACCTACAGACATGACAGGATGTGGAGACATACCTACAGACATGACAGGATGTGGAGACATACCTACAGACATGACGGGATGTGGAGAAATATCTACATGACATGACGGGATGTGGAGACATACCTACAGACATGACAGGATGTGGAGACATATCTACAGACATGACAGAATGTGGAGACATCTACAGACATGACAGGATGTGGAGACATCTACAGACATGACAGGATGTGGAGACATCTACAGACATGACAGGATGTGGAGACATACTTACAGACATGACAGGATGTAGAGACATACCTACATGACATGACAGGATGTGGAGACATATCTACATGACATGACAGGATGTGGAGACATATCTACATGACATGACAGGATGCGGAGACATATCTACATGACATGACAGGATGTGGAGACATACCTACAGGCATGACAGGATGTGGAGACATATCTACATGACATGACAGGATGTGGAGACATACCTACAGACATGACAGGATAAGAGACATATCTACATGACATGACAGGATAAGAGACATATCTACATGACATGACAGGATGTGGAGACATATCTACAGACATGACAGGATGTGGAGACATACCTACAGACATGACAGGATGTGGAGACATACCTACAGACATGACAGGATGTGGAGACATATCTACAGACATGACAGGATGTAGAGACATATCTACAGACATGACAGGATGTGGAGACATACCTACAGACATGACAGGATGTGGAGACATACCTACAGACATGACAGGATGTGGAGACATATACATGACATGACAGGATGTGGAGACATACCTACAGACATGACAGGATGTGGAGACATATCTACATGACATGACAGGATGTGGAGACATATCTACAGACATGACAGGATGTGGAGACATACCTACAGACATGACAGGATGTGGAGACATACCTACAGACATGACAGGATGTGGAGACATATCTACAGACATGACAGGATGTAGAGACATATCTACAGACATGACAGGATGTGGAGACATACCTACAGACATGACAGGATGTGGAGACATACCTACAGACATGACAGGAGGTGGAGACATACCTACAGACATGACAGGATGTGGAGACATACCTACAGACATGACGGGATGTGGAGACATATCTATATGACATGACGGGATGTGGAGACATACCTACAGACATGACAGGATGTGGAGACATATCTACAGACATGACAGAATGTGGAGACATCTACAGACATGACAGGATGTGGAGACATCTACAGACATGACAGGATGTGGAGACATACCTACAGACATGACAGGATGTGGAGACATACCTACATGACATGACAGGATGTGGAGACATATCTACATACATGACAGGATGTGGAGACATATCTACATGACATGACAGGATGTGGAGACATATCTACATGACATGACAGGATGCGGAGACATACCTACATGACATGACAGGATGTGGAGACATACCTACAGGCATGACAGGATGTGGAGACATATCTACAGACATGACGGGATGTGAAGACATATCTACAGACATGACAGTATGTGGAGACATACCTACAGACATGACAGGATGTGGAGACATACCTACAGACATGACAGGATGTGGAGACATATCTACAGACATGACAGGATGTGGAGACATACCTACAGACATGACAGGATGTGGAGACATACCTACAGACATGACAGGATGTGGATACATACCTACAGACATGACAGGATGTGGAGACATACCTACAGACATGACAGGATGTGGAGACATACCTACAGACATGACAGGATGTGCAGACATACCTACAGACATGACAGGATGTGGAGACATACCTACAGACATGACAGGATGTGGAGACATACCTACAGACATGACAGGATGTGGAGACATATCTACAGACATGACAGGATGTGGAGACATACCTACAGACATGACAGGATGTGGAGACATATCTACAGACATGACAGGATGTGGAGACATCTACAGACATGACAGGATGTGGAGACATCTACAGACATGACAGGGTATGGAGACATACCTACATGACATGACAGGGTGTGGAGACATACCTACAGACATGACAGGATGTGGAGACATACCTACAGACATGACAGGATGTGGAGACATACCTACAGACATGACAGGATGTGGAGACATACCTACAGACATGACAGGATGTGGATACATACCTACAGACATGACGGGATGTGGAGACATACCTACAGACATGACGGGATGTGGAGACATACCTACAGACATGACGGGATGTGGAGACATAACTACAGACATGACGGGATGTGGAGACATACCTACAGACATGACGGGATGTGGAGACATATCTACAGACATGACGGGATGTGGAGACATATCTACAGACATGACGGGATGTGGAGACATACCTACATGACATGACGGGATGTGGAGACATATCTACATACATGACAGGATGTGGAGACATATCTACATGACATGACAGGATGTGGAGACATATCTACATGACATGACAGGATGCGGAGACATACCTACATGACATGACAGGATGTGGAGACATACCTACAGGCATGACAGGATGTGGAGACATATCTACAGACATGACGGGATGTGAAGACATATCTACAGACATGACAGTATGTGGAGACATACCTACAGACATGACAGGATGTGGAGACATACCTACAGACATGACAGGATGTGGAGACATATCTACAGACATGACAGGATGTGGAGACATACCTACAGACATGACAGGATGTGGAGACATACCTACAGACATGACAGGATGTGGATACATACCTACAGACATGACAGGATGTGGAGACATACCTACAGACATGACAGGATGTGGAGACATACCTACAGACATGACAGGATGTGCAGACATACCTACAGACATGACAGGATGTGGAGACATACCTACAGACATGACAGGATGTGGAGACATACCTACAGACATGACAGGATGTGGAGACATATCTACAGACATGACAGGATGTGGAGACATACCTACAGACATGACAGGATGTGGAGACATATCTACAGACATGACAGGATGTGGAGACATCTACAGACATGACAGGATGTGGAGACATCTACAGACATGACAGGGTGTGGAGACATACCTACATGACATGACAGGGTGTGGAGACATACCTACAGACATGACAGGATGTGGAGACATACCTACAGACATGACAGGATGTGGAGACATACCTACAGACATGACAGGATGTGGATACATACCTACAGACATGACGGGATGTGGAGACATACCTACAGACATGACAGGATGTGGAGACATACCTACAGACATGACGGGATGTGGAGACATAACTACAGACATGACGGGATGTGGAGACATACCTACAGACATGACGGGATGTGGAGACATATCTACAGACATGACGGGATGTGGAGACATATCTACAGACATGACGGGATGTGGAGACATACCTACAGACATGACGGGATGTGGAGACATACCTACAGACATGACAGGATGTGGAGACATACCTACAGACATGACAGGATGTGGAGACATACCTACAGACATGACAGGATGTGGAGACATACCTACAGACATGACAGGATGTGGAGACATACCTACAGACATGACAGGATGTGGAGACATACCTACAGACATGACAGGATGTGGAGACATACCTACAGACATGACAGGATGTGGAGACATGTCTACATGACATGACAGAATGTGGAGGCATATCTACATGACATGACAGGATGTTGAGACATACCTACAGACATGACAGGATGTGGAGACATATCTACAGACATGACAGGATGTGGAGACATCTACAGACATGACAGGATGTGGAGACATACCTACAGACATGACAGGATGTGGAGACATACCTACAGACATGACAGGATGTGGAGACATCTACAGACATGACAGGATGTGGAGACATACCTACATGACATGACAGGATGTGGAGACATACCTACAGACATGACAGGATGTGGAGACATACCTACAGACATGACAGGATGTGGAGACATATCTACATGACATGACAGGATGTGGAGACATATCTACAGACATGACAGGATGTGGAGACATACCTACAGACATGACATGATGTGGAGACATACCTACAGACATGACAGGATGTGGAGACATACCTACAGACATGACAGGATGTGGAGACATACCTACAGACATGACGGGATGTGGAGACATAACTACAGACATGACGGGATGTGGAGACATACCTACAGACATGACGGGATGTGGAGACATAACTACAGACATGACGGGATGTGGAGACATACCTACAGACATGACGGGATATGGAGACATATCTACAGACATGACAGGATGTGGGGACATATCTACAGACATGACGGGATGTGGAGACATACCTACAGACATGACAGGATGTGGAGACATATCTACAGACATGACAGGATGTGGAGACATAACTACAGACATGACGGGATGTGGAGACATACCTACAGACATGACGGGATGTGGAGACATATCTACAGACATGACGGGATGTGGAGACATATCTACAGACATGACGGGATGTGGAGACATACCTACATGACATGACGGGATGTGGAGACATATCTACATACATGACAGGATGTGGAGACATATCTACATGACATGACAGGATGTGGAGACATATCTACATGACATGACAGGATGCGGAGACATACCTACATGACATGACAGGATGTGGAGACATACCTACAGGCATGACAGGATGTGGAGACATATCTACAGACATGACGGGATGTGAAGACATATCTACAGACATGACAGTATGTGGAGACATACCTACAGACATGACAGGATGTGGAGACATACCTACAGACATGACAGGATGTGGAGACATATCTACAGACATGACAGGATGTGGAGACATACCTACAGACATGACAGGATGTGGAGACATACCTACAGACATGACAGGATGTGGATACATACCTACAGACATGACAGGATGTGGAGACATACCTACAGACATGACAGGATGTGGAGACATACCTACAGACATGACAGGATGTGCAGACATACCTACAGACATGACAGGATGTGGAGACATACCTACAGACATGACAGGATGTGGAGACATACCTACAGACATGACAGGATGTGGAGACATATCTACAGACATGACAGGATGTGGAGACATACCTACAGACATGACAGGATGTGGAGACATATCTACAGACATGACAGGATGTGGAGACATCTACAGACATGACAGGATGTGGAGACATCTACAGACATGACAGGGTGTGGAGACATACCTACATGACATGACAGGGTGTGGAGACATACCTACAGACATGACAGGATGTGGAGACATACCTACAGACATGACAGGATGTGGAGACATACCTACAGACATGACAGGATGTGGATACATACCTACAGACATGACGGGATGTGGAGACATACCTACAGACATGACAGGATGTGGAGACATACCTACAGACATGACGGGATGTGGAGACATAACTACAGACATGACGGGATGTGGAGACATACCTACAGACATGACGGGATGTGGAGACATATCTACAGACATGACGGGATGTGGAGACATATCTACAGACATGACGGGATGTGGAGACATACCTACAGACATGACGGGATGTGGAGACATACCTACAGACATGACAGGATGTGGAGACATACCTACAGACATGACAGGATGTGGAGACATACCTACAGACATGACAGGATGTGGAGACATACCTACAGACATGACAGGATGTGGAGACATACCTACAGACATGACAGGATGTGGAGACATACCTACAGACATGACAGGATGTTGAGACATACCTACAGACATGACAGGATGTGGAGACATATCTACATGACATGACAGAATGTGGAGACATATCTACATGATATGACAGGATGTTGAGACATACCTACAGACATGACAGGATGTGGAGACATATCTACAGACATGACAGGATGTGGAGACATCTACAGACATGACAGGATGTGGAGACATACCTACAGACATGACAGGATGTGGAGACATACCTACAGACATGACAGGATGTGGAGACATCTACAGACATGACAGGATGTGGAGACATACCTACATGACATGACAGGATGTGGAGACATACCTACAGACATGACAGGATGTGGAGACATATATACATGACATGACAGGATGTGGAGACATACCTACAGACATGACAGGATGTGGAGACATATCTACATGACATGACAGGATGTGGAGACATATCTACAGACATGACAGGATGTGGAGACATACCTACAGACATGACATGATGTGGAGACATACCTACAGACATGACAGGATGTGGAGACATATCTACAGACATGACAGGATGTAGAGACATATCTACAGACATGACAGGATGTGGAGACATATCTACAGACATTACAGGATGTGGAGACATACCTACAGACATGACAGGATGTGGAGACATACCTACAGACATGACAGGATGTGGAGACATACCTACAGACATGACGGGATGTGGAGACATAACTACAGACATGACGGGATGTGGAGACATAACTACAGACATGACGGGATGTGGAGACATACCTACAGACATGACGGGATATGGAGACATACCTACAGACATGACGGGATGTGGAGACATAACTACAGACATGACGGGATGTGGAGACATACCTACAGACATGACGGGATGTGGAGACATATCTACAGACATGACGGGATGTGGAGACATATCTACAGACATGACGGGATGTGGAGACATACCTACAGACATGACGGGATGTGGAGACATACCTACAGACATGACAGGATGTGGAGACATACCTACAGACATGACAGGATGTGGAGACATACCTACAGACATGACAGGATGTGGAGACATACCTACAGACATGACAGGATGTGGAGACATACCTACAGACATGACAGGATGTGGAGACATACCTACAGACATGACAGGATGTGGAGACATACCTACAGACATGACAGGATGTGGAGACATATCTACATGACATGACAGAATGTGGAGACATATCTACATGACATGACAGGATGTTGAGACATACCTACAGACATGACAGGATGTGGAGACATATCTACAGACATGACAGGATGTGGAGACATCTACAGACATGACAGGATGTGGAGACATACCTACAGACATGACAGGATGTGGAGACATACCTACAGACATGACAGGATGTGGAGACATCTACAGACATGACAGGATGTGGAGACATACCTACATGACATGACAGGATGTGGAGACATACCTACAGACATGACAGGATGTGGAGACATATATACATGACATGACAGGATGTGGAGACATACCTACAGACATGACAGGATGTGGAGACATATCTACATGACATGACAGGATGTGGAGACATATCTACAGACATGACATGATGTGGAGACATACCTACAGACATGACAGGATGTGGAGACATATCTACAGACATGACAGGATGTAGAGACATATCTACAGACATGACAGGATGTGGAGACATATCTACAGACATGACAGGATGTGGAGACATACCTACAGACATGACAGGATGTGGAGACATACCTACAGACATGACAGGATGTGGAGACATACCTACAGACATGACGGGATGTGGAGACATAACTACAGACATGACGGGATGTGGAGACATAACTACAGACATGACGGGATGTGGAGACATACCTACAGACATGACGGGATATGGAGACATATCTACAGACATGACAGGATGTGGAGACATATCTACAGACATGACGGGATGTGGAGACATACCTACAGACATGACAGGATGTGGAGACATATCTACAGACATGACAGGATGTAGAGACATATCTACAGACATGACAGGATGTGGAGACATACCTACAGACATGACAGGATGTGGAGACATACCTACAGACATGACAGGATGTGGAGACATACCTACAGACATGACAGGATGTGGAGACATACCTACAGACATGACGGGATGTGGAGACATATCTACATGACATGACGGGATGTGGAGACATACCTACAGACATGACAGGATGTGGAGACATATCTACAGACATGACAGAATGTGGAGACATCTACAGACATGACAGGATGTGGAGACATCTACAGACATGACAGGATGTGGAGACATCTACAGACATGACAGGATGTGGAGACATACTTACAGACATGACAGGATGTGGAGACATACCTACATGACATGACAGGATGTGGAGACATATCTACATGACATGACAGGATGTGAAGACATATCTACATGACATGACAGGATGCGGAGACATATCTACATGACATGACAGGATGTGGAGACATACCTACAGGCATGACAGGATGTGGAGAAATATCTACAGACATGACAGGATGTGGAGACATATCTACATGACATGACAGGATGTGGAGACATATCTACAGACATGACGGGATGTGGAGACATACCTACAGACATGACAGGATGTGGAGACATACCTACAGACATGACAGGATGTGGAGACATATCTACAGACATGACAGGATGTAGAGACATATCTACAGACATGACAGGATGTGGAGAAATACCTACAGACATGACAGGATGTGGAGACATATCTACATGACATGACAGGATGTGGAGACATATCTACAGACATGACAGGATGTGGAGACATACCTACAGACATGACAGGATGTGGAGACATACCTACAGACATGACAGGATGTGGAGACATATCTACAGACATGACAGGATGTAGAGACATATCTACAGACATGACAGGATGTGGAGACATACCTACAGACATGACATGATGTGGAGACATACCTACAGACATGACAGGATGTGGAGACATATCTACAGACATGACAGGATGTAGAGACATATCTACAGACATGACAGGATGTGGAGACATACCTACAGACATGACATGATGTGGAGACATACCTACAGACATGACAGGATGTGGAGACATATCTACAGACATGACAGGATGTAGAGACATATCTACAGACATGACAGGATGTGGAGACATATCTACAGACATGACAGGATGTGGAGACATACCTACAGACATGACAGGATGTGGAGACATACCTACAGACATGACAGGATGTGGAGACATACCTACAGACATGACAGGATGTGGAGACATACCTACAGACATGACAGGATGTGGAGACATACCTACAGACATGACAGGATGTGGAGACATACCTACAGACATGACAGGATGTGGAGACATACCTACAGACATGACAGGATGTGGAGACATACCTACAGACATGACAGGATGTGGAGACATATCTACAGACATGACAGGATGTGGAGACATATCTACAGACATGACAGGATGTGGAGACATATCTACAGACATGACAGGATGTGGAGACATCTACAGAAATGACAGGATGTGGAGACATCTACAGACATGACAGGGTGTGGAGACATACCTACATGACATGACAGGGTGTGGAGACATACCTACAGACATGACAGGATGTGGAGACATACCTACAGACATGACAGGATGTGGAGACATACCTACAGACATGACAGGATGTGGAGACATACCTACAGACATGACAGGATGTGGAGACATACCTACAGACATGACGGGATGTGGAGACATAACTACAGACATGACGGGATGTGGAGACATACCTACAGACATGACGGGATGTGGAGACATAACTACAGACATGACGGGATGTGGAGACATACCTACAGACATGACGGGATGTGGAGACATATCTACAGACATGACGGGATGTGGAGACATATCTACAGACATGACGGGATGTGGAGACATACCTACAGACATGACAGGATGTGGAGACATACCTACAGACATGACAGGATGTGGAGACATACCTACAGACATGACAGGATGTGGAGACATACCTACAGACATGACAGGATGTGGAGACATCTACAGACATGACAGGATGTGGAGACATACTTACAGACATGACAGGATGTGGAGACATACCTACATGACATGACAGGATGTGGAGACATATCTACATGACATGACAGGATGTGGAGACATATCTACATGACATGACAGGATGCGGAGACATATCTACATGACATGACAGGATGTGGAGACATACCTACAGGCATGACAGGATGTGGAGAAATATCTACAGACATGACAGGATGTGGAGACATATCTACATGACATGACAGGATGTGGAGACATATCTACAGACATGACAGGATGTGGAGACATCTACAGACATGACAGGATGTGGAGACATCTACAGACATGACAGGGTGTGGAGACATACCTACATGACATGACAGGGTGTGGAGACATACCTACAGACATGACAGGATGTGGAGACATACCTACAGACATGACAGGATGTGGAGACATATCTACAGACATGACAGGATGTAGAGACATATCTACAGACATGACAGGATGTGGAGACATACCTACAGACATGACAGGATGTGGAGACATACCTACAGACATGCCAGGATGTGGAGACATACCTACAGACATGACAGGATGTGGAGACATACCTACAGACATGACGGGATGTGGAGACATATCTACATGACATGACGGGATGTGGAGACATACCTACAGACATGACAGGATGTGGAGACATATCTACAGACATGACAGAATGTGGAGACATCTACAGACATGACAGGATGTGGAGACATCTACAGACATGACAGGATGTGGAGACATACCTACAGACATGACAGGATGTGGAGACATACCTACATGACATGACAGGACGTGGAGACATATCTACATACATGACAGGATGTGGAGACATATCTAAATGACATGACAGGATGTGGAGACATATCTACATGACATGACAGGATGCGGAGACATACCTACATGACATGACAGTATGTGGAGACATACCTACAGGCATGACAGGATGTGGAGACATATCTACAGACATGACGGGATGTGAAGACATATCTACAGACATGACAGTATGTGGAGACATACCTACAGACATGACAGGATGTGGAGACATACCTACAGACATGACAGGATGTGGAGACATATCTACAGACATGACAGGATGTGGAGACATACCTACAGACATGACAGGATGTGGAGACATACCTACAGACATGACAGGATGTGGATACATACCTACAGACATGACAGGATGTGGAGACATACCTACAGACATGACAGGATGTGGAGACATACCTACAGACATGACAGGATGTGCAGACATACCTACAGACATGACAGGATGTGGAGACATACCTACAGACATGACAGGATGTGGAGACATACCTACAGACATGACAGGATGTGGAGACATATCTACAGACATGACAGGATGTGGAGACATACCTACAGACATGACAGGATGTGGAGACATATCTACAGACATGACAGGATGTGGAGACATCTACAGACATGACAGGATGTGGAGACATCTACAGACATGACAGGGTGTGGAGACATACCTACATGACATGACAGGGTGTGGAGACATACCTACAGACATGACAGGATGTGGAGACATACCTACAGACATGACAGGATGTGGAGACATACCTACAGACATGACAGGATGTGGAGACATACCTACAGACATGACGGGATGTGGAGACATAACTACAGACATGACGGGATGTGGAGACATACCTACAGACATGACGGGATGTGGAGACATAACTACAGACATGACGGGATGTGGAGACATACCTACAGACATGACGGGATGTGGAGACATATCTACAGACATGACGGGATGTGGAGACATATCTACAGACATGACGGGATGTGGAGACATACCTACAGACATGACAGGATGTGGAGACATACCTACAGACATGACAGGATGTGGAGACATACCTACAGACATGACAGGATGTGGAGACATACCTACAGACATGACAGGATGTGGAGACATCTACAGACATGACAGGATGTGGAGACATACTTACAGACATGACAGGATGTGGAGACATACCTACATGACATGACAGGATGTGGAGACATATCTACATGACATGACAGGATGTGGAGACATATCTACATGACATGACAGGATGCGGAGACATATCTACATGACATGACAGGATGTGGAGACATACCTACAGGCATGACAGGATGTGGAGAAATATCTACAGACATGACAGGATGTGGAGACATATCTACATGACATGACAGGATGTGGAGACATATCTACAGACATGACAGGATGTGGAGACATACCTACAGACATGACAGGATGTGGAGACATACCTACAGACATGACAGGATGTGGAGACATATCTACAGACATGACAGGATGTAGAGACATATCTACAGACATGACAGGATGTGGAGACATACCTACAGACATGACAGGATGTGGAGACATACCTACAGACATGACAGGATGTGGAGACATACCTACAGACATGACAGGATGTGGAGACATACCTACAGACATGACGGGATGTGGAGACATATCTACATGACATGACGGGATGTGGAGACATACCTACAGACATGACAGGATGTGGAGACATATCTACAGACATGACAGAATGTGGAGACATCTACAGACATGACAGGATGTGGAGACATCTACAGACATGACAGGATGTGGAGACATACCTACAGACATGACAGGATGTGGAGACATACCTACATGACATGACAGGATGTGGAGACATATCTACATACATGACAGGATGTGGAGACATATCTACATGACATGACAGGATGTGGAGACATATCTACATGACATGACAGGATGCGGAGACATACCTACATGACATGACAGTATGTGGAGACATACCTACAGGCATGACAGGATGTGGAGACATATCTACAGACATGACGGGATGTGAAGACATATCTACAGACATGACAGTATGTGGAGACATACCTACAGACATGACAGGATGTGGAGACATACCTACAGACATGACAGGATGTGGAGATATATCTACAGACATGACAGGATGTGGAGACATACCTACAGACATGACAGGATGTGGAGACATACCTACAGACATGACAGGATGTGGATACATACCTACAGACATGACAGGATGTGGAGACATACCTACAGACATGACAGGATGTGGAGACATACCTACAGACATGACAGGATGTGCAGACATACCTACAGACATGACAGGATGTGGAGACATACCTACAGACATGACAGGATGTGGAGACATACCTACAGACATGACAGGATGTGGAGACATATCTACAGACATGACAGGATGTGGAGACATACCTACAGACATGACAGGATGTGGAGACATATCTACAGACATGACAGGATGTGGAGACATCTACAGACATGACAGGATGTGGAGACATCTACAGACATGACAGGGTGTGGAGACATACCTACATGACATGACAGGGTGTGGAGACATACCTACAGACATGACAGGATGTGGAGACATACCTACAGACATGACAGGATGTGGAGACATACCTACAGACATGACAGGATGTGGAGACATACCTACAGACATGACAGGATGTGGAGACATACCTACAGACATGACGGGATGTGGAGACATACCTACAGACATGACAGGATGTGGAGACATACCTACAGACATGACGGGATGTGGAGACATAACTACAGACATGACGGGATGTGGAGACATATCTACAGACATGACGGGATGTGGAGACATATCTACAGACATGACGGGATGTGGAGACATATCTACAGACATGACGGGATGTGGAGACATACCTACAGACATGACGGGATGTGGAGACATACCTACAGACATGACAGGATGTGGAGACATACCTACAGACATGACAGGATGTGGAGACATACCTACAGACATGACAGGATGTGGAGACATACCTACAGACATGACAGGATGTGGAGACATACCTACAGACATGACAGGATGTGGAGACATACCTACAGACATGACAGGATGTGGAGACATACCTACAGACATGACAGGATGTGGAGACATATCTACATGACATGACAGAATGTGGAGACATATCTACATGACATGACAGGATGTGGAGACATACCTACAGACATGACAGGATGTGGAGACATATCTACAGACATGACAGGATGTGGAGACATCTACAGACATGACAGGATGTGGAGACATCTACAGACATGACAGGATGTGGAGACATCTACAGACATGACAGGATGTGGAGACATACCTACATGACATGACAGGATGTGGAGACATACCTACAGACATGACAGGATGTGGAGACATATATACATGACATGACAGGATGTGGAGACATACCTACAGACATGACAGGATGTGGAGACATATCTACATGACATGACAGGATGTGGAGACATATCTACAGACATGACAGGATGTGGAGACATACCTACAGACATGACATGATGTGGAGACATACCTACAGACATGACAGGATGTGGAGACATATCTACAGACATGACAGGATGTAGAGACATATCTACAGACATGACAGGATGTGGAGACATATCTACAGACATGACAGGATGTGGAGACATACCTACAGACATGACAGGATGTGGAGACATACCTACAGACATGACAGGATGTGGAGACATACCTACAGACATGACAGGATGTGGAGACATACCTACAGACATGACAGGATGTGGAGACATACCTACAGACATGACAGGATGTGGAGACATACCTACAGACATGACAGGATTTGGAGACATACCTACAGACATGACAGGATGTGGAGACATACCTACAGACATGACAGGATGTGGAGACATACCTACAGACATGACAGGATGTGGAGACATATCTACAGACATGACAGGATGTGGAGACATATCTACAGACATGACAGGATGTGGAGACATATCTACAGACATGACAGGATGTGGAGACATCTACAGAAATGACAGGATGTGGAGACATCTACAGACATGACAGGGTGTGGAGACATACCTACATGACATGACAGGGTGTGGAGACATACCTACAGACATGACAGGATGTGGAGACATACCTACAGACATGACAGGATGTGGAGACATACCTACAGACATGACAGGATGTGGAGACATACCTACAGACATGACGGGATGTGGAGACATAACTACAGACATGACGGGATGTGGAGACATACCTACAGACATGACGGGATGTGGAGACATAACTACAGACATGACGGGATGTGGAGACATACCTACAGACATGACGGGATGTGGAGACATATCTACAGACATGACGGGATGTGGAGACATATCTACAGACATGACGGGATGTGGAGACATACCTACAGACATGACAGGATGTGGAGACATACCTACAGACATGACAGGATGTGGAGACATACCTACAGACATGACAGGATGTGGAGACATACCTACAGACATGACAGGATGTGGAGACATACCTACAGACATGACAGGATGTGGAGACATACCTACAGACATGACAGGATGTGGAGACATACCTACAGACATGACAGGATGTGGAGACATACCTACATGACATGACAGGATGTGGAGACATATCTACATGACATGACAGGATGTGGAGACATATCTACATGACATGAAAGGATGTGGAGACATACCTACAGACATGACAGGATGTGGAGACATATGTACAGACATGACAGGATGTGGAGACATCTACAGACATGACAGGATGTGGAGACATCTACAGACATGACAGGATGTGGAGACATCTACAGACATGACAGGATGTGGAGACATACCTACAGACATGACAGGATGTGGAGACATACCTACAGACATGACAGGATGTGGAGACATACCTACAGACATGACGGGATGTGGAGACATACCTACAGACATGACGGGATGTGGAGACATAACTACAGACATGACGGGATGTGGAGACATACCTACAGACATGACGGGATGTGGAGACATATCTACAGACATGACGGGATGTGGAGACATATCTACAGACATGACGGGATGTGGAGACATACCTACAGACATGACAGGATGTGGAGACATACCTACAGACATGACAGGATGTGGAGACATACCTACAGACATGACAGGATGTGGAGACATACCTACAGACATGACAGGATGTGGAGACATCTACAGACATGACAGGATGTGGAGACATACTTACAGACATGACAGGATGTGGAGACATACCTACATGACATGACAGGATGTGGAGACATATCTACATGACATGACAGGATGTGGAGACATATCTACATGACATGACAGGATGCGGAGACATATCTACATGACATGACAGGATGTGGAGACATACCTACAGGCATGACAGGATGTGGAGAAATATCTACAGACATGACAGGATGTGGAGACATATCTACATGACATGACAGGATGTGGAGACATATCTACAGACATGACAGGATGTGGAGACATACCTACAGACATGACAGGATGTGGAGACATACCTACAGACATGACAGGATGTGGAGACATATCTACAGACATGACAGGATGTAGAGACATATCTACAGACATGACAGGATGTGGAGACATACCTACAGACATGACAGGATGTGGAGACATACCTACAGACATGACAGGATGTGGAGACATACCTACAGACATGACAGGATGTGGAGACATACCTACAGACATGACGGGATGTGGAGACATATCTACATGACATGACGGGATGTGGAGACATACCTACAGACATGACAGGATGTGGAGACATATCTACAGACATGACAGAATGTGGAGACATCTACAGACATGACAGGATGTGGAGACATCTACAGACATGACAGGATGTGGAGACATACCTACAGACATGACAGGATGTGGAGACATACCTACATGACATGACAGGATGTGGAGACATATCTACATACATGACAGGATGTGGAGACATATCTACATGACATGACAGGATGTGGAGACATATCTACATGACATGACAGGATGCGGAGACATACCTACATGACATGACAGTATGTGGAGACATACCTACAGGCATGACAGGATGTGGAGACATATCTACAGACATGACGGGATGTGAAGACATATCTACAGACATGACAGTATGTGGAGACATACCTACAGACATGACAGGATGTGGAGACATACCTACAGACATGACAGGATGTGGAGATATATCTACAGACATGACAGGATGTGGAGACATACCTACAGACATGACAGGATGTGGAGACATACCTACAGACATGACAGGATGTGGATACATACCTACAGACATGACAGGATGTGGAGACATACCTACAGACATGACAGGATGTGGAGACATACCTACAGACATGACAGGATGTGCAGACATACCTACAGACATGACAGGATGTGGAGACATACCTACAGACATGACAGGATGTGGAGACATACCTACAGACATGACAGGATGTGGAGACATATCTACAGACATGACAGGATGTGGAGACATACCTACAGACATGACAGGATGTGGAGACATATCTACAGACATGACAGGATGTGGAGACATCTACAGACATGACAGGATGTGGAGACATCTACAGACATGACAGGGTGTGGAGACATACCTACATGACATGACAGGGTGTGGAGACATACCTACAGACATGACAGGATGTGGAGACATACCTACAGACATGACAGGATGTGGAGACATACCTACAGACATGACAGGATGTGGAGACATACCTACAGACATGACAGGATGTGGAGACATACCTACAGACATGACGGGATGTGGAGACATACCTACAGACATGACAGGATGTGGAGACATACCTACAGACATGACGGGATGTGGAGACATAACTACAGACATGACGGGATGTGGAGACATATCTACAGACATGACGGGATGTGGAGACATATCTACAGACATGACGGGATGTGGAGACATATCTACAGACATGACGGGATGTGGAGACATACCTACAGACATGACGGGATGTGGAGACATACCTACAGACATGACAGGATGTGGAGACATACCTACAGACATGACAGGATGTGGAGACATACCTACAGACATGACAGGATGTGGAGACATACCTACAGACATGACAGGATGTGGAGACATACCTACAGACATGACAGGATGTGGAGACATACCTACAGACATGACAGGATGTGGAGACATACCTACAGACATGACAGGATGTGGAGACATATCTACATGACATGACAGAATGTGGAGACATATCTACATGACATGACAGGATGTGGAGACATACCTACAGACATGACAGGATGTGGAGACATATCTACAGACATGACAGGATGTGGAGACATCTACAGACATGACAGGATGTGGAGACATCTACAGACATGACAGGATGTGGAGACATCTACAGACATGACAGGATGTGGAGACATACCTACATGACATGACAGGATGTGGAGACATACCTACAGACATGACAGGATGTGGAGACATATATACATGACATGACAGGATGTGGAGACATACCTACAGACATGACAGGATGTGGAGACATATCTACATGACATGACAGGATGTGGAGACATATCTACAGACATGACAGGATGTGGAGACATACCTACAGACATGACATGATGTGGAGACATACCTACAGACATGACAGGATGTGGAGACATATCTACAGACATGACAGGATGTAGAGACATATCTACAGACATGACAGGATGTGGAGACATATCTACAGACATGACAGGATGTGGAGACATACCTACAGACATGACAGGATGTGGAGACATACCTACAGACATGACAGGATGTGGAGACATACCTACAGACATGACAGGATGTGGAGACATACCTACAGACATGACAGGATGTGGAGACATACCTACAGACATGACAGGATGTGGAGACATACCTACAGACATGACAGGATTTGGAGACATACCTACAGACATGACAGGATGTGGAGACATACCTACAGACATGACAGGATGTGGAGACATACCTACAGACATGACAGGATGTGGAGACATATCTACAGACATGACAGGATGTGGAGACATATCTACAGACATGACAGGATGTGGAGACATATCTACAGACATGACAGGATGTGGAGACATCTACAGAAATGACAGGATGTGGAGACATCTACAGACATGACAGGGTGTGGAGACATACCTACATGACATGACAGGGTGTGGAGACATACCTACAGACATGACAGGATGTGGAGACATACCTACAGACATGACAGGATGTGGAGACATACCTACAGACATGACAGGATGTGGAGACATACCTACAGACATGACGGGATGTGGAGACATAACTACAGACATGACGGGATGTGGAGACATACCTACAGACATGACGGGATGTGGAGACATAACTACAGACATGACGGGATGTGGAGACATACCTACAGACATGACGGGATGTGGAGACATATCTACAGACATGACGGGATGTGGAGACATATCTACAGACATGACGGGATGTGGAGACATACCTACAGACATGACAGGATGTGGAGACATACCTACAGACATGACAGGATGTGGAGACATACCTACAGACATGACAGGATGTGGAGACATACCTACAGACATGACAGGATGTGGAGACATACCTACAGACATGACAGGATGTGGAGACATACCTACAGACATGACAGGATGTGGAGACATACCTACAGACATGACAGGATGTGGAGACATACCTACATGACATGACAGGATGTGGAGACATATCTACATGACATGACAGGATGTGGAGACATATCTACATGACATGAAAGGATGTGGAGACATACCTACAGACATGACAGGATGTGGAGACATATGTACAGACATGACAGGATGTGGAGACATCTACAGACATGACAGGATGTGGAGACATCTACAGACATGACAGGATGTGGAGACATCTACAGACATGACAGGATGTGGAGACATACCTACAGACATGACAGGATGTGGAGACATACCTACAGACATGACAGGATGTGGAGACATACCTACAGACATGACGGGATGTGGAGACATAACTACAGACATGACGGGATGTGGAGACATACCTACAGACATGACGGGATGTGGAGACATACCTACAGACATGACGGGATGTGGAGACATATCTACAGACATGACGGGATGTGGAGACATATCTACAGACATGACGGGATGTGGAGACATACCTACAGACATGACAGGATGTGGAGACATACCTACAGACATGACAGGATATGGAGACATACCTACAGACATGACAGGATGTGGAGACATACCTACAGACATGACAGGATGTGGAGACATACCTACAGACATGACAGGATGTGGAGACATACCTACAGACATGACAGGATGTGGAGACATACCTACATGACATGACAGGATGTGGAGACATATCTACATGACATGACAGGATGTGGAGACATATCTACATGACATGACAGGATGTGGAGACATACCTACAGACATGACAGGATGTGGAGACATATCTACAGACATGACAGGATGTGGAGACATCTACAGACATGACAGGATGTGGAGACATCTACAGACATGACAGGATGTGGAGACATCTACAGACATGACAGGATGTGGAGAAATACCTACAGACATGACAGGATGTGGAGACATCTACAGACATGACAGGATGTGGAGACATACCTACATGACATGACAGGATGTGGAGACATACCTACAGACATGACAGGATGTGGAGACATATATACATGACATGACAGGATGTGGAGACATACCTACAGACATGACAGGATGTGGAGACATATCTACATGACATGACAGGATGTGGAGACATATCTACAGACATGACAGGATGTGGAGACATACCTACAGACATGACAGGATGTGGAGACATACCTACAGACATGACAGGATGTAGAGACATATCTACAGACATGACAGGATGTGGAGACATACCTACAGACATGACATGATGTGGAGACATACCTACAGACATGACGGGATGTGGAGACATAACTAAAGACATGACGGGATGTGGAGACATACCTACAGACATGACGGGATGTGGAGACATAACTACAGACATGACGGGATGTGGAGACATAGCTACAGACATGACGGGATATGGAGACATATCTACAGACATGACAGGATGTGGAGACATATCTACAGACATGACGGGATGTGGAGACATACCTACAGACATGACAGGATGTGGAGACATACCTACAGACATGACAGGATGTGGAGACATACCTACAGACATGACAGGATGTGGAGACATACCTACATACATGACAGGATGTGGAGACATACCTACAGACATGACAGGCTGTGGAGACATACCTACAGACATGACAGGATGTGGAGACATACCTACAGACATGACAGGATGTGGAGACATATCTACATGACATGACAGGATGTGGAGACATACCTACAGACATGACAGGATGTGGAGACATATCTACAGACATGACATGATGTGGAGACATATCTACAGACATGACAGGATGTGGAGACATCTACAGACATGACAGGATGTGGAGACATCTACAGACATGACAGGATGTGGAGACATACCTACAGACATGACAGGGTGTGGAGACATACCCACATGACATGACAGGATGTGGAGACATACCTACAGACATGACAGGATGTGGAGACATACCTACAGACATGACAGGATGTGGAGACATATCTACATGACATGACAGGATGTGGAGACATATCTACATGACATGACAGGATGTGGAGACATACCTACAGACATGACAGGATGTGGAGACATATCTACATGACATGACAGGATGTGGAGACATATCTACAGACATGACAGGATGTGGAGACATACCTACAGACATGACAGGATGTGGAGACATACCTACAGACATGACAGGATGTGGAGACATACCTACAGACATGACAGGATGTGGAGACATATCTACAGACATGACAGGATGTGGAGACATATCTACAGACATTACAGAATGTGGAGACATACCTACAGACATGACAGGATGTGGAGACATACCTACAGACATGACAGGATGTGGAGACATACCTACAGACATGACAGGATGTGGAGACATATCTACATGACATGACAGGATGTGGAGACATATCTACATGACATGACAGGATGTGGAGACATACCTACAGACATGACAGGATGTGGAGACATATCTACATGACATGACAGGATGTGGAGACATATCTACAGACATGACAGGATGTGGATACATACCTACAGACATGACAGGATGTGGAGACATACCTACAGACATGACAGGATGTGGAGACATACCTACAGACATGACAGGATGTGGAGACATAACTACAGACATGACGGGATGTGGAGACATACCTACAGACATGACGGGATATGGAGACATATCTACAGACATGACAGGATGTGGAGACATATCTAAAGACATGACAGGATGTGGAGACATATCTACATGACAATGGTTTCCTATCAAACTATTGTCTGTCTATAGCTATCTTGTCTGTAAGTAGTATTGGTCTTTCCCAGATTATTGGTTTTACAGGCAACAGAAAGAGAAGATAGTTGACTACTATTGTCATGACTTATTGTCTTATTCTCCCCCTATAGGGCGACCACATTGTATGACAAGCCACCTGCTATCTTCAAGGAGACTCCAGTGGATCTACAGCACCAGCTGTTCATGAGGCTGGCCAAGACTAACCCTCAGTTCCAGGTCTGGTGAGTCTAGTGTAGTCTGTTGATGAGGCTGGCCAAGACTGACCCTCAGTTCCAGGTCTGGTGAGTCTAGTGTAGTCTGTTGATGAGGCTGGCCAAGACATAGACAACTAAAGTTATCCTCTTGGTTCCCGGAGGAACATAGGGCCTGTACTAAAGCTGTCCTCCTGGTTCCTGGAGGAACATAGGGCCTGTACTAAAGTTATCATTTTGGTTCCTGGAGGAACATAGGGCCTGTACTAATGTTATCCTCTTGGTTCCTGGAGGAACATAGGGCCTGTACTAAAGTTATCCAACGTTGCCGGTCTTGGGCTGCTTTCTTTGCCTTTTGACAGTATAAGGAACAGTTATTATCATGTTATTACACTATCAAATACATTTAACAGACATGTAATAACACATTTCATAACCGCTGTGTATCTGTTACATTGGAGAGAGAAAGAACTATCATAAAAATATATATTACACTATCATAGACATGTCATAACACGTTATAACACAGGTTATATAACCCCTGTGTGTCTGTTACAGTGGTGAGCCCCCTGGTGGTGAGACAGAGAGGACAGTGTTTACAGGTCGTGACCCAAGTGACCTTTCTGTGACCTTGACCTCTGGTCGACCTGCCCTACTGATCAGCAGCACCAGCTGGACCGGTCAGTACCCTACAGACAGAGGGTGCGTCCCAAATGGCACCCTATAGCCCTATAGGCTCTGGTCAAAAGTAGTGCACTTTATATAGGGAATAGGGTGCAATTTCAGAAGCACCAGGAGACTCTGCATTTTGTCAGTTTAAATTGAAACGTTTTTCTGGATTTTTACCAGTTTACATTCTGTTTGGTGTCAGGTTAGGATGGGGATCAGACTGGAGCCAGTTTACATTCTGTTTGGTGTCAGGTCAGGATGGGGATCAGACTGGAGCCAGTTTACATTCTGTTTGGTGTCAGGTCAGGATGGGGATCAGACTGGAGCCAGTTTACATTCTGTTTGGAGTCAGGTCAGGATGAGGATCAGACTATAGGTTTTCTGTGTTGGACATAAAATACAATCCTGGCTCTATCTGTTTAATTGCCATGTGTACAACGTAAGTACATACAGTTGTAAGGTGTAAATACTTGTTAGGGTCTCTCACTGTTTCACCTATCTGTGTTCAACAGAGGATGAGGACTTCTCCATTCTGCTGAAGGCTCTGGAAGGTAATCATTATCATCTGCAGTTGGGCCCCATCTGTCCTTCTTTTGAAGTCATCTCTGATTAGAAAAGACTGGACAGATGAAAGCCATGAGGTGGAGCACTTGAATTCCCCTGTCTAGTCATTCTTAATTAGAATCAATCATGTCTAATCAGCTATTTAAAATTCCCCTGTCTAGTCATTCCTAATTAGAATCAATCATGTCTAATCAGTGATTATAATTCACCTGTCTAGTCATTCCTAATTAGAATCAATCACGTCTAATCAGTGATTATAATTCACCTGTCTAGTCATTCCTAATTAGGATCAATAATGTCTAATCAGCGATTGTAATTCACCTGTCTAGTCATTCCTAATCAATCATGTCTAATCAGTGATTATAATTCACCTGTCTAGTCATTCCTAATCAATCATGTCTAATCAGTGATTATAATTCACCTGTCTAGTCATTCCTAATTAGAATCAATCATGTCTAATCAGTGATTATAATTCACCTGTCTAGTCATTCCTAATCAATCATGTCTAATCAGTGATTATAATTCACCTGTCTAGTCATTCCTAATTAGAATCAATCATGTATAATCAGTGATTATAATTCACCTGTCTAGTCATTCCTAATTAGAATCAATCATGTCTAATCAGTGATTATAATTCACCTGTCTAGTCATTCCTAATCAATCATGTCTAATCAGTGATTATAATTCACCTGTCTAGTCATTCCTAATTAGAATCAATCATGTCTAATCAGTGATTATAATTCACCTGTCTAGTCATTCCTAATTAGAATCAATCATGTCTAATCAGTGATTATAATTCCCCTGTCTAGTCATTCCTAATTAGAATCAATCATGTCTAATCAGTGATTATAATTCCCCTGTCTAGTCATTCCTAATTAGAATCAATCATGTCTAATCAGTGATTATAATTCCCCTGTCTAGTCATTCCTAATTAGAATCAATCATGTCTAATCAGTGATTATAATTCACCTCTCTAGTCATTCCTAATTAGGATCAATCATGTCTAATCAGTGATTATAATTCCCCTGTCTAGTCATTCCTAATTAGAATCAATCATGTCTAATCAGTGATTATAATTCCCCTGTCTAGTCATTCCTAATTAGAATCAATCATGTCTAATCAGTGATTATAATTCACCTGTCTAGTCATTCCTAATTAGAATCAATCACGTCTAATCAGTGATTATAATTCACCTGTCTAGTCATTCCTAATTAGGATCAATAATGTCTAATCAGCGATTGTAATTCACCTGTCTAGTCATTCCTAATCAATCATGTCTAATCAGTGATTATAATTCACCTGTCTAGTCATTCCTAATCAATCATGTCTAATCAGTGATTATAATTCACCTGTCTAGTCATTCCTAATTAGAATCAATCATGTCTAATCAGTGATTATAATTCACCTGTCTAGTCATTCCTAATCAATCATGTCTAATCAGTGATTATAATTCACCTGTCTAGTCATTCCTAATTAGAATCAATCATGTCTAATCAGTGATTATAATTCACCTGTCTAGTCATTCCTAATTAGAATCAATCATGTCTAATCAGTGATTATAATTCACCTGTCTAGTCATTCCTAATCAATCATGTCTAATCAGTGATTATAATTTACCTGTCTAGTCATTCCTAATTAGAATCAATCATGTCTAATCAGTGATTATAATTCACCTGTCTAGTCATTCCTAATCAATCATGTCTAATCAGTGATTATAATTCACCTGTCTAGTCATTCCTAATTAGAATCAATCATGTCTAATCAGTGATTATAATTCACCTGTCTAGTCATTCCTAATTAGAATCAATCATGTCTAATCAGTGATTATAATTCCCCTGTCTAGTCATTCCTAATTAGAATCAATCATGTCTAATCAGTGATTATAATTCCCCTGTCTAGTCATTCCTAATTAGAATCAATCATGTCTAATCAGTGATTATAAATCCCCTGTCTAGTCATTCCTAATTAGAATCAATCATGTCTAATCAGTGATTATAATTCACCTCTCTAGTCATTCCTAATTAGGATCAATCATGTCTAATCAGTGATTATAATTCCCCTGTCTAGTCATTCCTAATTAGAATCAATCATGTCTAATCAGTGATTATAATTCCCCTGTCTAGTCATTCCTAATTAGAATCAATCATGTCTAATCAGTGATTATAATTCCCCTGTCTAGTCATTCCTAATTAGAATCAATCATGTCTAATCAGTGATTATAATTCCCCTGTCTAGTCATTCCTAATTAGAATCAATCATGTCTAATCAGTGATTATAATTCCCCTGTCTAGTCATTCCTAATTAGAATCAATCATGTCTAATCAGTGATTATAATTCCCCTGTCTAGTCATTCCTAATTAGAATCAATCATGTCTAATCAGTGATTATAATTCCCCTGTCTAGTCATTCCTAATTAGAATCAATCATGTCTAATCAGTGATTATAATTCACCTGTCTAGTCATTCCTAATCAATCATGTCTAATCAGTGATTATAATTTACCTGTCTAGTCATTCCTAATTAGAATCAATCATGTCTAATCAGTGATTATAATTCACCTGTCTAGTCATTCCTAATCAATCATGTCTAATCAGTGATTATAATTCACCTGTCTAGTCATTCCTAATTAGAATCAATCATGTCTAATCAGTGATTATAATTCACCTGTCTAGTCATTCCTAATTAGAATCAATCATGTCTAATCAGTGATTATAATTCCCCTGTCTAGTCATTCCTAATTAGAATCAATCATGTCTAATCAGTGATTATAATTCCCCTGTCTAGTCATTCCTAATTAGAATCAATCATGTCTAATCAGTGATTATAATTCCCCTGTCTAGTCATTCCTAATTAGAATCAATCATGTCTAATCAGTGATTATAATTCACCTCTCTAGTCATTCCTAATTAGGATCAATCATTGTCTAATCAGTGATTATAATTCCCCTGTCTAGTCATTCCTAATTAGAATCAATCATGTCTAATCAGTGATTATAATTCCCCTGTCTAGTCATTCCTAATTAGAATCAATCATGTCTAATCAGTGATTATAATTCCCCTGTCTAGTCATTCCTAATTAGAATCAATCATGTCTAATCAGTGATTATAATTCCCCTGTCTAGTCATTCCTAATTAGAATCAATCATGTCTAATCAGTGATTATAATTCCCCTGTCTAGTCATTCCTAATTAGAATCAATCATGTCTAATCAGTGATTATAATTCCCCTGTCTAGTCATTCCTAATTAGAATCAATCATGTCTAATCAGTGATTATAATTCCCTGTCTAGTCATTCCTAATTAGAATCAATCATGTCTAATCAGTGATTATAATTCCCCTGTCTAGTCATTCCTAATTAGAATCAATCATGTCTAATCAGTGATTATAATTCCCCTGTCTAGTCATTCCTAATTAGAATCAATCATGTCTAATCAGTGATTATAATTCCCCTGTCTAGTCATTCCTAATTAGAATCAATCATGTCTAATCAGTGATTATAATTCCCCTGTCTAGTCATTCCTAATTAGAATCAATCATGTCTAATCAGTGATTATAATTCCCCTGTCTAGTCATTCCTAATTAGAATCAATCATGTCTAATCAGTGATTATAATTCCCCTGTCTAGTCATTCCTAATTAGAATCAATCATGTCTAATCAGTGATTATAATTCACCTGTCTAGTCATTCCTAGATCAATCATGTCTAATCAGTGATTATAATTCACCTGTCTAGTCATTCCTAATTAGAATCAATCATGTCTAATCAGTGATTATAATTCACCTGTCTAGTCATTCCTAATTAGAATCAATCATGTCTAATCAGTGATTATAATTCCCCTGTCTAGTCATTCCTAATTAGAATCAATCATGTCTAATCAGTGATTATAATTCCTCTGTCTAGTCATTCCTAATTAGAATCAATCATGTCTAATCAGTGATTATAATTCCCCTGTCTAGTCATTCCTAATTAGAATCAATCATGTCTAATCAGTGATTATAATTCACCTGTCTAGTCATTCCTAATTAGAATCAATCATGTCTAATCAGTGATTATAATTCCCCTGTCTAGTCATTCCTAATTAGAATCAATCATGTCTAATCAGTGATTATAATTCCCCTGTCTAGTCATTCCTAATTAGAATCAATCATGTCTAATCAGTGATTATAATTCCCCTGTCTAGTCATTCCTAATTAGAATCAATCATGTCTAATCAGTGATTATAATTCACCTCTCTAGTCATTCCTAATTAGGATCAATCATGTCTAATCAGTGATTATAATTCCCCTGTCTAGTCATTCCTAATTAGAATCAATCATGTCTAATCAGTGATTATAATTCCCCTGTCTAGTCATTCCTAATTAGAATCAATCATGTCTAATCAGTGATTATAATTCCCCTGTCTAGTCATTCCTAATTAGAATCAATCATGTCTAATCAGTGATTATAATTCCCCTGTCTAGTCATTCCTAATTAGAATCAATCATGTCTAATCAGTGATTATAATTCCCCTGTCTAGTCATTCCTAATTAGAATCAATCATGTCTAATCAGTGATTATAATTCCCCTGTCTAGTCATTCCTAATTAGAATCAATCATGTCTAATCAGTGATTATAATTCCCCTGTCTAGTCATTCCTAATTAGAATCAATCATGTCTAATCAGTGATTATATAATTCCCCTGTCTAGTCATTCCTAATCAATCATGTCTAATCAGTGATTATAATTCACCTGTCTAGTCATTCCTAATTAGAATCAATCATGTCTAATCAGTGATTATAATTCACCTGTCTAGTCATTCCTAATTAGAATCAATCATGTCTAATCAGTGATTATAATTCCCCTGTCTAGTCATTCCTAATTAGAATCAATCATGTCTAATCAGTGATTATAATTCCCCTGTCTAGTCATTCCTAATTAGAATCAATCATGTCTAATCAGTGATTATAATTCCCCTGTCTAGTCATTCCTAATTAGAATCAATCATGTCTAATCAGTGATTATAATTCACCTCTCTAGTCATTCCTAATTAGGATCAATCATGTCTAATCAGTGATTATAATTCCCCTGTCTAGTCATTCCTAATTAGAATCAATCATGTCTAATCAGTGATTATAATTCCCCTGTCTAGTCATTCCTAATTAGAATCAATCATGTCTAATCAGTGATTATAATTCCCCTGTCTAGTCATTCCTAATTAGAATCAATCATGTCTAATCAGTGATTATAATTCCCCTGTCTAGTCATTCCTAATTAGAATCAATCATGTCTAATCAGTGATTATAATTCCCCTGTCTAGTCATTCCTAATCAATCATGTCTAATCAGTGATTATAATTCACCTGTCTAGTCATTCCTAATTAGAATCAATCATGTCTAATCAGTGATTATAATTCCTCTGTCTAGTCATTCCTAATTAGAATCAATCATGTCTAATCAGTGATTATAATTCCCCTGTCTAGTCATTCCTAATCAATCATGTCTAATCAGTGATTATAATTCACCTGTCTAGTCATTCCTAATTAGAATCAATCATGTCTAATCAGTGATTATAATTCACCTGTCTAGTCATTCCTAATTAGAATCAATCATGTCTAATCAGTGATTATAATTCCCCTGTCTAGTCATTCCTAATTAGACTCAATCATGTCTAATCAGTGATTATAATTCCCCTGTCTAGTCATTCCTAATTAGAATCAATCATGTCTAATCAGTGATTATAATTCACCTGTCTAGTCATTCCTAATCAATCATGTCTAATCAGTGATTATAATTCACCTGTCTAGTCATTCCTAATTAGAATCAATCATGTCTAATCAGTGATTATAATTCACCTGTCTAGTCATTCCTAATTAGAATCAATCATGTCTAATCAGTGATTATAATTCCCCTTTCTAGTCATTCCTAATTAGAATCAATCATGTCTAATCAGTGATTATAATTCCCCTGTCTAGTCATTCCTAATTAGAATCAATCATGTCTAATCAGTGATTATAATTCCCCTGTCTAGTCATTCCTAATTAGAATCAATCATGTCTAATCAGTGATTATAATTCCCCTGTCTAGTCATTCCTAATTAGAATCAATCATGTCTAATCAGTGATTATAATTCCCCTGTCTAGTCATTCCTAATTAGAATCAATCATGTCTAATCAGTGATTATAATTCCCCTGTCTAGGCATTCCTAATTAGAATCAATCATGTCTAATCAGTGATTATAATTCACCTCTCTAGTCATTCCTAATTAGGATCAATCATGTCTAATCAGTGATTATAATTCCCCTGTCTAGTCATTCCTAATTAGAATCAATCATGTCTAATCAGTGATTATAATTCCCCTGTCTAGTCATTCCTAATTAGAATCAATCATGTCTAATCAGTGATTATAATTCCCCTGTCTAGTCATTCCTAATTAGAATCAATCATGTCTAATCAGTGATTATAATTCCCCTGTCTAGTCATTCCTAATCAATCATGTCTAATCAGTGATTATAATTCACCTGTCTAGTCATTCCTAATTAGAATCAATCATGTCTAATCAGTGATTATAATTCACCTGTCTAGTCATTCCTAATTAGAATCAATCATGTCTAATCAGTGATTATAATTCACCTCTCTAGTCATTCCTAATTAGGATCAATCATGTCTAATCAGTGATTATAATTCCCCTGTCTAGTCATTCCTAATTAGAATCAATCATGTCTAATCAGTGATTATAATTCACCTGTCTAGTCATTCCTAATCAATCATGTCTAATCAGTGATTATAATTCACCTGTCTAGTCATTCCTAATTAGAATCAATCATGTCTAATCAGTGATTATAATTCACCTGTCTAGTCATTCCTAATTAGAATCAATCATGTCTAATCAGTGATTATAATTCACCTGTCTAGTCATTCCTAATCAATCATGTCTAATCAGTGATTATAATTCACCTGTCTAGTCATTCCTAATTAGAATCAATCATGTCTAATCAGTGATTATAATTCACCTGTCTAGTCATTCCTAATTAGAATCAATCATGTCTAATCAGTGATTATAATTCCCCTGTCTAGTCATTCCTAATTAGAATCAATCATGTCTAATCAGTGATTATAATTCCCCTGTCTAGTCATTCCTAATTAGAATCAATCATGTCTAATCAGTGATTATAATTCCCCTGTCTAGTCATTCCTAATTAGAATCAATCATGTCTAATCAGTGATTATAATTCACCTCTCTAGTCATTCCTAATTAGGATCAATCATGTCTAATCAGTGATTATAATTCCCCTGTCTAGTCATTCCTAATTAGAATCAATCATGTCTAATCAGTGATTATAATTCCCCTGTCTAGTCATTCCTAATTAGAATCAATCATGTCTAATCAGTTATTATAATTCACCTGTCTAGTCATTCCTAATTAGAATCAATCACGTCTAATCAGTGATTATAATTCACCTGTCTAGTCATTCCTAATTAGGATCAATAATGTCTAATCAGCGATTGTAATTCACCTGTCTAGTCATTCCTAATCAATCATGTCTAATCAGTGATTATAATTCACCTGTCTAGTCATTCCTAATCAATCATGTATAATCAGTGATTATAATTCACCTGTCTAGTCATTCCTAATTAGAATCAATCATGTCTAATCAGTGATTATAATTCACCTGTCTAGTCATTCCTAATCAATCATGTCTAATCAGTGATTATAATTCACCTGTCTAGTCATTCCTAATTAGAATCAATCATGTCTAATCAGTGATTATAATTCACCTGTCTAGTCATTCCTAATTAGAATCAATCATGTCTAATCAGTGATTATAATTCACCTGATTAGTCATTCCTAATCAATCATGTCTAATCAGTGATTATAATTTACCTGTCTAGTCATTCCTAATTAGAATCAATCATGTCTAATCAGTGATTATAATTCACCTGTCTAGTCATTCCTAATCAATCATGTCTAATCAGTGATTATAATTCACCTGTCTAGTCATTCCTAATTAGAATCAATCATGTCTAATCAGTGATTATAATTCACCTGTCTAGTCATTCCTAATTAGAATCAATCATGTCTAATCAGTGATTATAATTCCCCTGTCTAGTCATTCCTAATTAGACTCAATCATGTCTAATCAGTGATTATAATTCCCCTGTCTAGTCATTCCTAATTAGAATCAATCATGTCTAATCAGTGATTATAATTCACCTGTCTAGTCATTCCTAATCAATCATGTCTAATCAGTGATTATAATTCACCTGTCTAGTCATTCCTAATTAGAATCAATCATGTCTAATCAGTGATTATAATTCACCTGTCTAGTCATTCCTAATTAGAATCAATCATGTCTAATCAGTGATTATAATTCCCCTTTCTAGTCATTCCTAATTAGAATCAATCATGTCTAATCAGTGATTATAATTCCCCTGTCTAGTCATTCCTAATTAGAATCAATCATGTCTAATCAGTGATTATAATTCCCCTGTCTAGTCATTCCTAATTAGAATCAATCATGTCTAATCAGTGATTATAATTCCCCTGTCTAGTCATTCCTAATTAGAATCAATCATGTCTAATCAGTGATTATAATTCCCCTGTCTAGTCATTCCTAATTAGAATCAATCATGTCTAATCAGTGATTATAATTCCCCTGTCTAGGCATTCCTAATTAGAATCAATCATGTCTAATCAGTGATTATAATTCACCTCTCTAGTCATTCCTAATTAGGATCAATCATGTCTAATCAGTGATTATAATTCCCCTGTCTAGTCATTCCTAATTAGAATCAATCATGTCTAATCAGTGATTATAATTCCCCTGTCTAGTCATTCCTAATTAGAATCAATCATGTCTAATCAGTGATTATAATTCCCCTGTCTAGTCATTCCTAATTAGAATCAATCATGTCTAATCAGTGATTATAATTCCCCTGTCTAGTCATTCCTAATCAATCATGTCTAATCAGTGATTATAATTCACCTGTCTAGTCATTCCTAATTAGAATCAATCATGTCTAATCAGTGATTATAATTCACCTGTCTAGTCATTCCTAATTAGAATCAATCATGTCTAATCAGTGATTATAATTCACCTCTCTAGTCATTCCTAATTAGGATCAATCATGTCTAATCAGTGATTATAATTCCCCTGTCTAGTCATTCCTAATTAGAATCAATCATGTCTAATCAGTGATTATAATTCACCTGTCTAGTCATTCCTAATCAATCATGTCTAATCAGTGATTATAATTCACCTGTCTAGTCATTCCTAATTAGAATCAATCATGTCTAATCAGTGATTATAATTCACCTGTCTAGTCATTCCTAATTAGAATCAATCATGTCTAATCAGTGATTATAATTCACCTGTCTAGTCATTCCTAATCAATCATGTCTAATCAGTGATTATAATTCACCTGTCTAGTCATTCCTAATTAGAATCAATCATGTCTAATCAGTGATTATAATTCACCTGTCTAGTCATTCCTAATTAGAATCAATCATGTCTAATCAGTGATTATAATTCCCCTGTCTAGTCATTCCTAATTAGAATCAATCATGTCTAATCAGTGATTATAATTCCCCTGTCTAGTCATTCCTAATTAGAATCAATCATGTCTAATCAGTGATTATAATTCCCCTGTCTAGTCATTCCTAATTAGAATCAATCATGTCTAATCAGTGATTATAATTCACCTCTCTAGTCATTCCTAATTAGGATCAATCATGTCTAATCAGTGATTATAATTCCCCTGTCTAGTCATTCCTAATTAGAATCAATCATGTCTAATCAGTGATTATAATTCCCCTGTCTAGTCATTCCTAATTAGAATCAATCATGTCTAATCAGTGATTATAATTCACCTGTCTAGTCATTCCTAATTAGAATCAATCACGTCTAATCAGTGATTATAATTCACCTGTCTAGTCATTCCTAATTAGGATCAATAATGTCTAATCAGCGATTGTAATTCACCTGTCTAGTCATTCCTAATCAATCATGTCTAATCAGTGATTATAATTCACCTGTCTAGTCATTCCTAATCAATCATGTCTAATCAGTGATTATAATTCACCTGTCTAGTCATTCCTAATTAGAATCAATCATGTCTAATCAGTGATTATAATTCACCTGTCTAGTCATTCCTAATCAATCATGTCTAATCAGTGATTATAATTCACCTGTCTAGTCATTCCTAATTAGAATCAATCATGTCTAATCAGTGATTATAATTCACCTGTCTAGTCATTCCTAATTAGAATCAATCATGTCTAATCAGTGATTATAATTCACCTGTCTAGTCATTCTTAATCAATCATGTCTAATCAGTGATTATAATTTACCTGTCTAGTCATTCCTAATTAGAATCAATCATGTCTAATCAGTGATTATAATTCACCTGTCTAGTCATTCCTAATCAATCATGTCTAATCAGTGATTATAATTCACCTGTCTAGTCATTCCTAATTAGAATCAATCATGTCTAATCAGTGATTATAATTCACCTGTCTAGTCATTCCTAATTAGAATCAATCATGTCTAATCAGTGATTATAATTCCCCTGTCTAGTCATTCCTAATTAGAATCAATCATGTCTAATCAGTGATTATAATTCCCCTGTCTAGTCATTCCTAATTAGAAGCAATCATGTCTAATCAGTGATTATAATTCCCCTGTCTAGTCATTCCTAATTAGAATCAATCATGTCTAATCAGTGATTATAATTCACCTCTCTAGTCATTCCTAATTAGGATCAATCATGTCTAATCAGTGATTATAATTCCCCTGTCTAGTCATTCCTAATTAGAATCAATCATGTCTAATCAGTGATTATAATTCCCCTGTCTAGTCATTCCTAATTAGAATCAATCATGTCTAATCAGTGATTATAATTCCCCTGTCTAGTCATTCCTAATTAGAATCAATCATGTCTAATCAGTGATTATAATTCCCCTGTCTAGTCATTCCTAATTAGAATCAATCATGTCTAATCAGTGATTATAATTCCCCTGTCTAGTCATTCCTAATTAGAATCAATCATGTCTAATCAGTGATTATAATTCCCCTGTCTAGTCATTCCTAATTAGAATCAATCATGTCTAATCAGTGATTATAATTCCCCTGTCTAGTCATTCCTAATTAGAATCAATCATGTCTAATCAGTGATTATAATTCCCCTGTCTAGTCATTCCTAATTAGAATCAATCATGTCTAATCAGTGATTATAATTCCCCTGTCTAGTCATTCCTAATTAGAATCAATCATGTCTAATCAGTGATTATAATTCCCCTGTCTAGTCAATCCTAATTAGAATCAATCATGTCTAATCAGTGATTATAATTCCCCTGTCTAGTCATTCCTAATTAGAATCAATCATGTCTAATCAGTGATTATAATTCCCCTGTCTAGTCATTCCTAATTAGAATCAATCATGTCTAATCAGTGATTATAATTCCCCTGTCTAGTCATTCCTAATTAGAATCAATCATGTCTAATCAGTGATTATAATTCACCTGTCTAGTCATTCCTAGTCAATCATGTCTAATCAGTGATTATAATTCACCTGTCTAGTCATTCCTAATTAGAATCAATCATGTCTAATCAGTGATTATAATTCACCTGTCTAGTCATTCCTAATTAGAATCAATCATGTCTAATCAGTGATTATAATTCCCCTGTCTAGTCATTCCTAATTAGAATCAATCATGTCTAATCAGTGATTATAATTCCTCTGTCTAGTCATTCCTAATTAGAATCAATCATGTCTAATCAGTGATTATAATTCCCCTGTCTAGTCATTCCTAATTAGACTCAATCATGTCTAATCAGTGATTATAATTCACCTGTCTAGTCATTCCTAATTAGAATCAATCATGTCTAATCAGTGATTATAATTCACCTGTCTAGTCATTCCTAATCAATCATGTCTAATCAGTGATTATAATTCACCTGTCTAGTCATTCCTAATTAGAATCAATCATGTCTAATCAGTGATTATAATTCACCTGTCTAGTCATTCCTAATTAGAATCAATCATGTCTAATCAGTGATTATAATTCCCCTTTCTAGTAATTCCTAATTAGAATCAATCATGTCTAATCAGTGATTATAATTCCCCTGTCTAGTCATTCCTAATTAGAATCAATCATGTCTAATCAGTGATTATAATTCCCCTGTCTAGTCATTCCTAATTAGAATCAATCATGTCTAATCAGTGATTATAATTCCCCTGTCTAGTCATTCCTAATTAGAATCAATCATGTCTAATCAGTGATTATAATTCCCCTGTCTAGTCATTCCTAATTAGAATCAATCATGTCTAATCAGTGATTATAATTCCCCTGTCTAGGCATTCCTAATTAGAATCAATCATGTCTAATCAGTGATTATAATTCACCTCTCTAGTCATTCCTAATTAGGATCAATCATGTCTAATCAGTGATTATAATTCCCCTGTCTAGTCATTCCTAATTAGAATCAATCATGTCTAATCAGTGATTATAATTCCCCTGTCTAGTCATTCCTAATTAGAATCAATCATGTCTAATCAGTGATTATAATTCACCTGTCTAGTCATTCCTAATTAGAATCAATCACGTCTAATCAGTGATTATAATTCACCTGTCTAGTCATTCCTAATTAGGATCAATAATGTCTAATCAGCGATTGTAATTCACCTGTCTAGTCATTCCTAATCAATCATGTCTAATCAGTGATTATAATTCACCTGTCTAGTCATTCCTAATCAATCATGTCTAATCAGTGATTATAATTCACCTGTCTAGTCATTCCTAATTAGAATCAATCATGTCTAATCAGTGATTATAATTCCCCTGTCTAGTCATTCCTAATTAGAATCAATCATGTCTAATCAGTGATTATAATTCCTCTGTCTAGTCATTCCTAATTAGAATCAATCATGTCTAATCAGTGATTATAATTCCCCTGTCTAGTCATTCCTAATTAGACTCAATCATGTCTAATCAGTGATTATAATTCCCCTGTCTAGTCATTCCTAATTAGAATCAATCATGTCTAATCAGTGATTATAATTCACCTGTCTAGTCATTCCTAATCAATCATGTCTAATCAGTGATTATAATTCACCTGTCTAGTCATTCCTAATTAGAATCAATCATGTCTAATCAGTGATTATAATTCACCTGTCTAGTCATTCCTAATTAGAATCAATCATGTCTAATCAGTGATTATAATTCCCCTTTCTAGTCATTCCTAATTAGAATCAATCATGTCTAATCAGTGATTATAATTCCCCTGTCTAGTCATTCCTAATTAGAATCAATCATGTCTAATCAGTGATTATAATTCCCCTGTCTAGGCATTCCTAATTAGAATCAATCATGTCTAATCAGTGATTATAATTCACCTCTCTAGTCATTCCTAATTAGGATCAATCATGTCTAATCAGTGATTATAATTCCCCTGTCTAGTCATTCCTAATTAGAATCAATCATGTCTAATCAGTGATTATAATTCCCCTGTCTAGTCATTCCTAATTAGAATCAATCATGTCTAATCAGTGATTATAATTCCCCTGTCTAGTCATTCCTAATTAGAATCAATCATGTCTAATCAGTGATTATAATTCCCCTGTCTAGTCATTCCTAATTAGAATCAATCATGTCTAATCAGTGATTATAATTCCCCTGTCTAGTCATTCCTAATTAGAATCAATCACATCTAATCAGTGATTATAAGGAAGTGAGGAAGGAAGGATACACTTTAAAAGACCTCTGTGGTGTCCTCTTAGGGCCCATTGGGCTCTGGTCAAAAGTAGTGCACTACAAAGGGAATAGGGTAGTGGTGTAAAGTACTTAAGTAAAAATGCTTGAAAGTACACACCCTAGTAGTTTTTTGGGGTATCTGTACTTTACTATTTATATTTTTGACTACTTTTACATTCCTAAAGAAAATATTGTACTTTTTACTCCATACACCCCAAAGTACTCCTTACATTTTGAATGCTTAGCAGAACAGGAAAATTGTGAAATTCACGCACTTATCAAAAGTTACTTGAGTAACTTTCTATTAAGGTATCTATACTTTTACTCAAGTATGACAATTGGGTACTTTTTCTACCACTGGCTATATTAGGGTGTGTTTGGGATACAAGCCCTTGTATTAACCTTGTGTGTTTTCTCTACCAGACTACAAGGGGTTTGTGAAAGCAGGAGCTTCTCTTCCCTCGCTGATCTGCGTCATCACAGGTAACTATTGTGTTGACAATGTACTGCTGCAGGTCTGTGTCATCACAGGTAACTATAGTGTTGACAGTGTACTACTGCAGGTCTATGTCATCACAGGTAACTATAGTGTTGACAATGTACTGCTGCAGGTCTGTGTCATCACAGGTAACTATAGTGTTGACAGTGTACTGCTGCTGGTCTGTGTCATCACAGGTAACTATAGTGTTGACAATGTACTTCTGCTGGTGTGTGTCATCACAGGTAACTATAGTGTTGACAGTGTAATGCTGCAGGACTGTGTCATCACAGGTAACTATAGTGTTGACAGTGTAATGCTGCAGGACTGTGTCATCATAGGTAACTATAGTGTTGACAGTGTATTGCTGCAGGTCTGTGTCATCACAGGTAACTATAGTGTTGACAGTGTCCTGCTGCTGGTCTGTGTCAACACAGGTAACTAAAGTGTTGACAGTGTACTGCTGCAGGTCTGTGTCATCACAGGTAACTATAGTGTTGACAGTGTACTGCTGCAGGTCTGTGTCATCACAGGTAACTATAGTGTTGACAGTGCACTGCTGCAGGTCTGTGTGGTCTAGGCAGGATTACTGTAAAGCGCTTTTACATGCTGCGTCTGATTTGGTCTTTTGACCAATCAGATCAGATCTTTTGCCAATAATTGGACAAAATATCAGAATTGGGCTGCCTGTGTAAACACAGCCTTTGCGTCAAAGGCTGATGTAAAAAGGGCTTTATGAATAAATGTGATTTGATTGAGAAGCCTCACAAAACATTACATTGTCAACTAACCTATTGTTGCTAGATTAAACCAACTGAGAAAAACCTTTACAAGCCTTGTCAGTCCTATACTGTTAACCCTAGAGAATGTATTGTTTCAATTCCCTGGGGGTGTGTGTGTGTGATCAGGTAAGGGTCCTCAGAAGGACCACTACAGGAAGCTGATAGACACTCTCAGCTTTGAGCATGTGAAGATCTGTACTCCATGGCTGGAGGCGGAGGACTACCCTGTTCTGCTAGGTTAGTATGGTCTTCCTGTCCCACATTCAGCAGATCTGTGTGTGTGTGTGTGTGTGTGTACTGATGTTCTCCCTGCCCCAGGCTCAGCAGATCTGGGGGTGTGTCTCCATAAGTCGTCCAGTGGTCTGGACCTGCCTATGAAGGTGGTGGACATGTTTGGCTGCTGTCTGCCTGTCTGTGCCATCCACTTCCTCTGGTGAGGGAATACTCTAAACCCTGGCTCAACAGTCACCTGTTACCACCGTGCAGAGGCTTTGTGCTGATCTGATCTGTTTGACTTTCCTGTGCTGTTTTGACTGTGTATCGAACTCTGTTATATTCTCCTGTGTTGTCAGTCTCTCTGTTGTTAACTCGTTATATTCTCCTGTGTTGTCAGTCTCTCTGTTGTTAACTTTTGTTATATTCTCCTGTGTTGTCAGTCTCTGTTAACTCTGTTATATTCTCCTGTGTTGTCAGTCTCTCTGTTGTTAACCCTGTTATATTCTCCTGTGTTGTCAGTCTCTGTTAACTCTGTTTTATTCTCCTGTGTTGTCAGTCTCTCTGTTGTTAACCCTGTTATATTCTCCTGTGTTGTCAGTCTCTGTTAACGCTGTTATATTCTCCTGTGTTGTCAGTCTCTCTGTTGTTAACACTGTTATATTCTCCTGTGTTGTCAGTCTCTGTTAACTCTGTTATATTATTTTGTGTTGTCAGTCTCTCTGTTGTTAACCCTGTTATATTCTCCTGTGTTGTCAGTCTCTGTTAACGCTGTTATATTCTCCTGTGTTGTCAGTCTCTCTGTTGTTAACACTGTTATATTCTCCTGTGTTGTCAGTCTGTTGTTAACCCTGTTATATTCTCCTGTGTTGTCAGTCTCTCTGTTGTTAACACTGTTATATTCTCCTGTGTTGTCAGTCTCTCTGTTGTTAACCCTGTTATATTCTCCTGTGTTGTCAGTCTCTCTGTTGTTAACACTGTTATATTCTCCTGTGTTGTCAGTCTCTCTGTTGTTAACACTGTTATATTCTCCTGTGTTGTCAGTCTCTCTGTTGTTAACCCTGTTATATTCTCCTGTGTTGTCAGTCTCTCTGTTGTTAACCCTGTTATATTATCCTGTGTTCAGTCTCTGTTAACTCTGTTATATACTCCTGTGTTGTCAGTCTCTGTTAACGCTGTTATATTCTCCTGTGTTGTCAGTCTCTCTGTTGTTAACGCTGTTATATTCTCCTGTGTTGTCAGTCTCTCTGTTGTTAACCCTGTTATATTCTCCTGTGTTCAGTGTCAGTTAACTATGTTATATTCTCCTGTGTTGTCAGTCTCTCTGTTAACCCTGTTATATTTTCCTGTGTTGTCAGTCTCTGTTGTTAACCCTGTTATATTCTCCTGTGTTGTCAGTCTCTGTTAACGCTGTTATATTCTCCTGTGTTGTCAGTCTATCTGTTGTTAACACTGTTATATTCTCCTGTGTTGTCAGTCTCTCTGTTGTTAACCCTGTTATATTATCCTGTGTTGTCAGTCTCTCTGTTGTTAACCCTGTTATATTATCCTGTGTTCAGTCTCTGTTAACTCTGTTATATTCTCCTGTGTTGTCAGTCTCTCTGTTGTTAACGCTGTTATATTCTCCTGTGTTGTCAGTCTCTCTGTTGTTAACCCTGTTATATTCTCCTGTGTTCAGTGTCAGTTAACTATGTTATATTCTCCTGTGTTGTCAGTCTCTCTGTTAACCCTGTTATATTTTCCTGTGTTGTCAGTCTCTGTTGTTAACCCTGTTATATTCTCCTGTGTTGTCAGTCTCTGTTAACGCTGTTATATTCTCCTGTGTTGTCAGTCTATCTGTTGTTAACACTGTTATATTCTCCTGTGTTGTCAGTCTCTCTGTTGTTAACCCTGTTATATTATCCTGTGTTGTCAGTCTCTCTGTTGTTAACCCTGTTATATTATCCTGTGTTCAGTCTCTGTTAACTCTGTTATATACTCCTGTGTTGTCAGTCTCTGTTAACGCTGTTATATTCTCCTGTGTTGTCAGTCTCTCTGTTGTTAACGCTGTTATATTCTCCTGTGTTGTCAGTCTCTCTGTTGTTAACCCTGTTATATTCTCCTGTGTTCAGTGTCTGTTAACTATGTTATATTCTCCTGTGTTGTCAGTCTCTCTGTTAACCCTGTTATATTTTCCTGTGTTGTCAGTCTCTGTTGTTAACCCTGTTATATTCTCCTGTGTTGTCAGTCTCTGTTAACGCTGTTATATTCTCCTGTGTTGTCAGTCTCTCTGTTGTTAACACTGTTATATTCTCCTGTGTTGTCAGTCTCTCTGTTGTTAACCCTGTTATATTCTCCTGTGTTGTCAGTCTCTCTGTTGTTAACCCTGTTATATTCTCCTGTGTTCAGTCTCTGTTAACTCTGTTATATACTCCTGTGTTGTCAGTCTCTGTTAACGCTGTTATATTCTCCTGTGTTGTCAGTCTCTCTGTTGTTAACGCTGTTATATTCTCCTGTGTTGTCAGTCTCTGTTGTTAACCCTGTTATATTCTCCTGTGTTCAGTGTCTGTTAACTATGTTATATTCTCCTGTGTTGTCAGTCTCTCTGTTAACCCTGTTATATTTTCCTGTGTTGTCAGTCTCTGTTGTTAACCCTGTTATATTATCCTGTGTTGTCAGTCTCTCTGTTGTTAACCCTGTTATATTCTCCTGTGTTGTCAGTCTCTCTGTTGTTAACCCTGTTATATTCTCCTGTGTTGTCAGTCTCTCTGTTGTTAACCCTGTTATATTCTCCTGTGTTGTCAGTCTGTTAAACCTGTTCTATTCTCTGCTGTAGTCTACATGAGCTGGTGAAGCATGAGGAGAACGGCCTGATCTTCAAAGACTCTCAGGAACTAGCTGAACAGCTCAAGGTACAGTAGAGTAATATAATACTATTTAGCAGACAGCGAGAGGCTGAGGAGCTAGATACCTGCCACTCTACCCTTGATTTATACCATGAGATCACTTGAGTCGAAAGAATTGACAATGGTTCCCAGTGGTATGATCCTGTAAAGTGGAATCTTTTCAAAAATATATTCTATTTTATCAGACTGGAACCTGTTCCTGTGATAGTAGTATATCGTCTGATATACACATGGTTGGAATGCTGTTTTAGCTAGGATCCAATATACCCGTTTTATAAAACCTGTTCATGTCCCTATGTTGTGTCTCGCCAGTCTCTGCTGTGGGGCTTCCCTGGCTGTGAGGAGGAGGGCAGACTGGGTCAGTTCAGGAGGAACCTCCGGGCCAGTGGAGGGCAGCGGTGGGACCAGAACTGGGACCAGAACGTCCTGCCTCTCCTCACTGGACCCTGACCCCTGTTAGACAGACCTCGCTACATCATCTCTCTCTGTCTCTAACCCCCTTCTTGAGCCTCCAATCTTGAACATTTTAGTCATTTAGCAGACGCTCTTATCCAGAGCGACTTACAGGAGCAGTTAGGGTTTAGGATTAATTGCCTTGCTCAAGGGCACATCGACAGATGTTTCACCTAGTCGGCTCGGGATTCGAACCAGCAGCCTTTCGGTTACTGGCCCAGTAACCGCTAGGCTACCAACTGCCACATGCTCCACTTCTTTGAGGACCTGTCGGAAAGAGAGATTGTTACATCAGGCTAGTCTCTGTTCTCTCTCCCTCCCCATTTCTCTCTCTCTCTTCTCTGTCTCTCCCTTCTCATCTCTCTCCTCTGTCTCCCCCTTCTCATCTCTCTCCTTCTGTGGATCTCTTTATTCCCCTCTTAAACAACACTTGAATGTATAAATGGGATATTTTCCACAATGTAAATATGTTGATGTAAATAAAGACTTTATTACACTGTAATAAATGTCTGGCTTGGTGTCGTATCGTCTGTGTCCCAAATGGCACCCAATTCCCTACCTAGTGCACTACTTTTGACCACAGCCCTATGGACCCTGGTCAAAAGTGCCATTTGGGATGCAGATATTATATGTAGAGTTTGATAATCTCTATGGTGGCTTGTCTGTTGTAAAGGAACACACGGGTCACTGGTCCTGTCATGAAGTCATGTTGTATTCCAGAACTTTCTGTGGGAGAGAAAAAACAAGAAGAATAAAAAATATATATAATTTTGAAAGATTCATTAGTTTCAGATGTGAGGTGTGACACTTAAAATTATAGATCCATTTAGAAAGGAATTCATCCAAGGCTACAGTGAGGGAAAAAAGTATTTGATCCTCTGCTGATTTTGTACGTTTGCCCACTCACAAAGAAATGATCAGTCTATAATTTTAATGGTAGGTTTATTTGAACAGTGAGCGAGAATAACAACAGAAAAATCCAGAAAAACGCATGTCAAAAATGTTATAAATTGATTTGCATTTTAATGAGGGAAATAAGTATTTGACCCCTCTGCAAAACATGACTTAGTACTTGGTGGCAAAACCCTTGTTGGCAATCACAGAGGTCAGACGTTTCTTGTAGTTGGCCACCATGTTTGCACACATCTCAGGAGGGATTTTGTCCCATTCCTCTTTGCAGATCTTCTCCAAGTCATTAAGGTTTCGAGGCTGACGTTTGGCAACTCGAACCTTCAGCTCCCTCCAAAGATTTTCTATGGGATTAAGGTCTGGAGACTGGCTAGGCCCCTCCAGGACCTTAATGTGCTTCTTCTTGAGCCACTCCGTTGTTGCCTTGGCCGTGTGTTTTGGGTCATTGTCATGCTGGAATACCCATCCACGACTCATTTTCAATGACCTGGCTGAGGGAAGGAGGTTCTCACCCAAGGTTTGACGGTACATGGCCCCGTCCATTGTCCCTTTGATGCAGTGAAGTTGTCCTGTCCCCTTAGCAGAAAAACACCCCCAAAGCATAATGTTTCCACCTCCATGTTTGACGGTGGGGATGGTGTTCTTGGGGTCATAGGCAGCATTCCTCCTCCTCCAAACACGGCGAGTTGAGTTGATGCCAAAGAGCTCGATTATGGTCTCATCTGACCACAACACTTTCACCCAGTTCTCCTCTGAATCATTCAGATGTTCTTTGGCAAACTTCAGACAGGCCTGTATATGTGCTTTCTTGAGCAGGGGGACCTTGCGGGCGCTGCCGGATTTCAGTCCTTCACGGCGTAGTGTGTTACCAATTGTTTTCTTGGTGACTATGGTCCCAGCTGCCTTGAGATCATTGACAAGATCCTCCCGTGTAGTTCTGGGCTGATTCCTCACCGTTCTCATGTTCATTGCAACTCCACGAGGTGAGATCTTGCATGGAGCCCCAGGCCGTCTGGGTCATAGAATTAGGAAACAGGACATATGGCAGCTAACAACAACAGAATTAGGAAACAACAGGACATATGGCAGCTAACAACAATAGAATTAGGAAACACATGTGATACCTCACCAGCACATGGGGGCTGTTCCAGAAAGCTGGATCAATTAGTTTGCCAGGTAACAGTCCACAAATGCTTGAAATAACGTAATATTTTTTGAGAAATCTATACTTTTTTTTGTAATTAAAGGCTGGATTCAATCCGTATCACCGAAGCATCGCAGAAGATCCGCATAAAAATGTAAAGGTAATTTCTGATTGAGTCGACATATGCAGTGTTTATTGTGATGGCAGTCTCCGCGACAGGGGGGGAACATTGCCTTTAATAGTCAATTGCGCTATAAAGCAGATCTTCAGCTTTACAGATTGAATAGAGCCCTACACTTTTGTTTTATGTAGAAGATATTACAACAATGAACACCCCCCAGGCCATGTTCCTACCTGCAGCGATGACCGTGGTGGCTCCGATCTCTCTGAGCTGCTTCTCTGTCACCGCATCCCAGTCCAGATCCTCCACACTCACCGACACTCTGGGAGAGTTCTGGTTGTCCAGCCCATTGAGCTGGACGTTGTCCCTCAGTCTATGTAGAACGCTGAGGTGACAGTCACTGAACACGTACCTGGTGGGACTGCAGGACCTACACACTGCTATACCGGTGAACCCTACACCACTGCCCAGCTCTAGGACTGTCCTGTAGGACGGGAGAGGAGGGACAGGACTCACACACACACAGGGAGAGGACACGCACACAGGGAGAGGACACGCACACAGGGAGAGGACACACACACAGGGAGACAGGGAGAGGACACACACAGGGAGAGGACACACACACAGGGAGAGGACACACACAGGGAGAGGACACACACACACAGGGAGAGGACACACACACAGGGAGAGGACACACACAGGGAGAGGACACACACACACAGGGAGAGGACACACACACAGGGAGACAGAGAGAGGACACTAACACAGGGAGAGGACACACACACACAGGGAGAGGACACACACACACACAGGGAGAGGACACACACCAGATTGAGGTGATGAGTAGTAACAACAGCATGAGTTGTTGTAGACACAACACAATGACACACACACACACTAGTGTACCAACCTGCCAGTGAAGATGTGTGTGTTCTCCAGAGCCCATTCAGCTAGATAGAGGGCAGCCTCCCATGTGACCAGGCCTGTAGTTCCTTCAGAGATCACAGCTGTACTCTCTGATAGACTCACTGCTTCTCCACACGGCTACACACACACACACGGTAAATATAAAATTAATATTTCATTAAAGTAATCTTGAATTTAATAATCATTTAATTATTTATAAGAATAGAATAAGGGTCCTGTGTAGCTCAGTTGGTAGAGCAAGGCGCTTCCAACAGCAGGGTTGTGGGTTCGATTACCACGGGGGGACCAGTAGGAAAAAATGTATGCACTCACTACTGGAAGTCGCTCTGGATAAGAGCGTCTGCTAAATGACAAAAATGTAAAAATGAAGAATACAGTATTTGTTGAATACAGTGTGGTGTTTTGAAATGTATGTGTGTGTGTGTCGTACCAGTAAATAGCTCTTGTAACACTCTGTCCCCTCCTCTACCCCCAGGACTTCACCCAGTGCATCATAGAGCTCATCCAGGGGCTCACTCTCACTGGCTTCATGCTGCACACACACACACACACACACAGGGAAGAGAAGCATCACATTACTGTTGTTCGCTTGAACAAATTAACAATAAAGTTGTATTTTATTGTATTCATGTGAAAGTGTGCAATTTGTAAGAATTGCCTGTTTATCAACTTGAATGTTTTTTTCAATTGTGATTAAAAATATATAAATAAATAAACATTCAAGTTGATAAATGCACCAGTTACTGTATGATAGTGTACTATTTTCTGACAGAATGATCCCAGACAAAAATATATCAGATAAAATAACCTACCATTTTGATGAGCTGAGACAGAAACAGTCTCCTGTATCTAACTGAGGGAGGATGTTTACAGCACATTGGATGAAGGCATGTCTGTAAACCGGTGAGAATAGTCATTGTTAGTGTGGTTTCCAACTGGGAAATCCAAATGTATTGTTTCTATATCTTGAACTAAATAGGTGTGACGTGATTTTAAAAAATATTGCTTTGACAGTTAGGCAATACCTGCTTTAGAATGTCTAGAATAATTTCTGATGAGCTGTCGTTCTCGAGCTCCCTATCAAGGAACTATAGAAAGCAACAACAACAAAAACGTTATGTTATTACTGTGTTCATATGTCTTACTATTGCTTAACAATTTTTTTTTGAAATGATATTCAATTTAAGATGCAGACCCTACAGACAGTACATTGTACAACATGCAAGCAGCCCCGCTACTTACATTCCATGGGAAATTGGGCAGTCGGCCCATAGCGAAAAAGGAGACTTTGAAGTTATATATAACATCTGTTCTATTCCTTATGCAAGTAACATTGGTTTTGTCGGTCTGATCCTTAGACAGAAACATTTATTTAATTTTCAACCAATATTACAAAGGGATTTAATTCACGATAATTTAAATACACTAAACCACTGGATGGCCACGTGTTCCCTGACTTTGTTGTCTTCCTCATTACCCAAGAAGCACTCCTCCTGTCGCAATGCCTGATGGTCAATGTAGTTTAATCATGACAGACAGTAACGTGATAAGGGATACATTTAATTTTTTAAAGAAAGTACAAATTATAAAACCTTTACAATGAGATGAGAGCTGCATTTTATTTCACAATAAAGCCTGTATCTGTATGCCTTCTGTTCTCAGTGCAACTCTTGAAACTGATAAAGGTCTACTGTTTTAGACCACTCCCCTGTCTGTGTTATCTCTACCACCACAACTGTCATCCCAAATAAATGAAGCACCCAAAATGTGCCACATTACGAAATGTAGCATACTAAAGCTGCATAAGGACATAGCTATTCTTCTGAAATGTAACTTTCTTTGACATTTCATGTGAAATTAAGATATCTTCTAAACGAACAAGCTATGCACATGGGGTGTAGGATATTATGGACCGTGGATGTGGGTTACTATCTACACGTATAAAGCCTTTTCAGCCCGCTCTTTTCTTGCAGTGTCATTCAGAAGATAACTATGGAGGACTAAAAGTGCCACAATTAAATAAATAAATACACCATTAAATAATTACTTAAATGTGTCATTAATTAATTCAAATTAGAATTAAATACATAAATGTGTAATTAAATGTATCATTAATTAATTCAAATACCGATTCATTTTATGTAAAATACATATATAATTATTTCACTATTTACATTTACATTTCATGATCCTGCATTGCAGTGATTCATGAATTACTTAAAACTGTCAAACTGACCCATCAAAGTCAGTGGGCGGGGCTAACGCGAATCTAGTCTGATCTATTGCTTTGGTCTGAAGTAGAGTAGGCCAACCTGGATAGAGACAATGGAGGATCTCCGTGAACTTTCCAGGGAGTTGGTTAGAGACATTTTAAACTTAGCAGAGGATGTAGAAGCAGGACCTGCTGACATTATCCGGAATTGATTTGTCTTGGCTTGATGCAGAGGGTAAGCAATCAGGCGTTAGGTTCCGCCTACCAACTTTTGATGGGTCAGTTTGACAGTTTTAAGTAATTCAGGAAGCACTCCAACGCAGGACCATGAAATGTAAATGTAAATAGTGAAATTATTATATATGTATTTTACATAAAATGAATCGGTATTTGAATTAATTAATGACACATTTAATAACACATTTATGTATTTAATTCTAATTTTAATTAATTAATGACACATTTAAGTAATTATTTAATGGTGTATTTATTTATTTAATTGTGGCACTTTTAGTCCTCCATAGATAACACCTCTACAGTTGTTCTTCATTCAACAGAATGACCTCCAACAGCAAGCAACACGTCTGAACATTGAAGGTAAGAAATGTAATTTTTCAAGGGTGATGTTTTCACTTTTTGTAATACTTTATTCAATATGGATATTATGGCTGCTTTAAAAGTATAGTCGAAATGAGATTACACTTTTGATTACAATCGTTTTGGTAATAAAGGGAAAGTGTGTCCTTTTCAAACTGGCAGAAATGTATGGGATCTTTTTTAAAGAATATTCAGTGGTAGTGGAATTCAGTGGCCATAATAAAGTATAGTATTTTATGATTATATTTGATATTATTAGGCTAAATATCAAGCTTTTTTGTTGTGGATGGAAATTACTATCAGACAGAGGGTTTAGTTCAGATTATTCACAGAACAGCTACATTATCTCATCCTGTAATCCCCCGGTACTCTTGTTACTGCAATGGTATTCCAACCGGAGTGTAATTGTTGACAGACTATCAACAACAAAGATGGCTACCCACAGACGCTAACTTCAATTTGATAATTGAAGGGTAACTCACTAGTGGTACTATCCCAATGCACTATCTGTTTGAAACTGTATTGGTATCATATTGACAAAAGCAGATTTTCTTCGCATAGAAATAAACAACCTTACAGGTATGTAATGTTTTGTTTTATTTGCCGAAATGTTGTTAGCTAGCAGAAGACTGATTTAGCCGTTAGCAAGCTATGTAAGGTAATAGCTGTCTCTTTGCACTGCGCCCAGTGTGGATATCTGCCTGCAGAATATATAAACAATGACATTGAAGATATCCATCGTAGCAGAGATGAATACAGAAACTATTGTTGCTTGCCAATGGTTTTATTTTGAAAACGGATAACGTTACGGGTGTCGCACAGCCTAGCCTCCGAAGCTGGCTGGAGTGTGCACTAACTTCGATTAGGCTATTTTTGCTCATTTAATAAAACTAAGCGTCTCAAACGTATACTGCAAATAGTAGATTAATGCCCAAAATAGTTTCGAATGTTATATTAACATATAACATAGTTTAGGCAGCAATAGTGCTGACAGCAAGACAGCCAAATCAATAGTTCAGCCCACAGGCATGGTTGGCATGGAAACGAGTGCAAGGCTCAATATTCTGAAGGACATAAAGAGGGCAGCAGTGGGCAAAGCCAACTGAACTCAACTGAAACTGTCTGACAATAATTCGTTTGAGTTGACTAACAACAACTGTCCTGATTGCTGAACTGAAATGTCTGCTAACAGTTGGAGTGGGTGACGCTGACAACCCTCCTGATTCTTGATCATGTTTATTAAACAAGATCAGCTAGTGCAGCGTGGGTAATGGGTATACTAATTATTTGTAACTAGTGTAGGTGGGTAATGCATATACTAATGATTTCATCCTTCACAAAATGTTTCTCCTTCCTTCAGATATCTGAAGACACTAAGCTAACCTGTGATCACCTACCCCAAGAGGTTAGACTGAAGAAGCGGGCATGACCTCTGCCCTCCAGTCCCATCATGGTGCTGAAGATATTCTTCCCTCAGTGCTGTAACAAGGCAGACAGTGGGCTGCTTGTGGGGCGATGGATCCCAGGACAGAACTTAGCAGTGGTGCTAGCTGTTATCCACTACCCCTTCATCCCTGGACAGGTCAAACAGTACATCCACCAGGTAGAGTGTGTGTATGTGTCAGTCAGTGTGTGTGTGTGTGTGTGTGTGTGTGTGTGTGTGTGTGTGTGTGTGTGAGAGATGGTCAGTGTGTGTGTTTGTGTGTGTGAAACAGTCAGTGTGTGTGTGTTTTAACCTTCCTGTCCACTCTCCCTGGTCCAGATGCGTGGCCAGAGTGGGGTGGATCTGACGGTGCTGGGCTCGTGGAGCATGCCCAAGGAGGGCCAGGAGGGCATGGAGAGTTTCCTCAGGGACCTCAGCACCATCTTCCCCCAGGGACAGTGGCTCCAGCTCAGTAGAGAGATGGGCAAGATAGGCTTCAGGTGTCACGTCCTCACAAGGGACCAGAGTAAGTCTCCAGCTGCATCCCAAATGGCACCTATTGTTTCTACTTTTTTTTTCTACACTACTTTTGACCAGGACCCATAAGGCTCTGATCAAAAGTAGCTGTTCCCAATATAAGGCACTACTTTTGACTAGGGCTGGGATGCAGACTTTGTAACAGCATTAAAGGTGTTAGTATTAATTCAGAGATCACTCTTTGGAGATCAACTGTTGATATCAAATTATAGATGGAATGGCTTTCTTATGAAATGAATGTTCTGTCTATAGATGTGCATCACTGTTTTCTCATCCTGTAGCAAATGTTAATAAGTAAATTAAGAAGAGTTTGCAAATTAGATAGCTTAGTTCAATCTGCTCTTTTTAATTTATAGAGACACATATGTCTGTTCACTGTATATTTTCATCAGAAGATGGATATTTCTGTTGTTATCATCATGCAGTGAATCTGTAATAAAAATGTCCCTCTGCCCCTGCCGTAGATGGGAAGCTGGTACAACAGGAAAAGGAGCTGAATGAGGGTGATGGAGAGGAAGAGAAAGAAGGAGGAGGAGAGAGAGGAGAGAAAGGAGGGGGAGAGAAAGGAGGGGGAGAGAAAGGAGGGGGAGTGAAAGGAGGAGGAGAGAAAGGAGGAGGAGAGAAAGGAGGGGGAGAGAAGGACAAGGTGATCTTTATCCACTATGAACAGAGGAAGGTAATGCTGTCTCAGCTGCACCCCATAGAGAACGGGGTTCCAGACCCTCAAACTGAGTCACAACTACCACAGGTGAGGATGGGGACTGACAACCTTTTTTACATTTAGATGTCATTTAGCACAGGGTTTTCTATCCTCTCCTGTGTTGTGTTGTGTTGTTGTTGTAATATATATGTGTTGTCTATTTCTTATGTTGTTGTTGTAATACATATGTGTTATCTGTAATTCTTATGCTGTTGTTGTTGTTGTAATACATATGTGTTGTCTGTAATTCTTATGTTCTTGTTGTTGTAATACATATGTGTTGTCTGTAATTCTTATGTTGTTGTTGTTGTAATACATATGTGTTGTCTGTAATTCTTATGTTGTTGTTGTTGCTGCAGGTGTTTGGGACAGTGTGTCAGAGTGAGCCTCTGTTCTTCCTGGATAAGTATGATGACAGTCCAGTGAAGCTGACCCACTGGCAATCAGAGGGACGGGAGGGCTCCATTATAGTAGAACTGATGAAACAGGCCTCTACACCTGTCTGTCTGCTAACCACCTGGATACTAACACTATGGACCAGCCTCTGTAGTAGCAGGTAAGGTGTGTGTGTGTCAGTACCTGTCTGTCTGCTAACCACCTGGATACTAACACTGTGGACCACGTTGTTCAAGTGTGTGTGTGTGTGTGTGTGTGTGTGTGTGTGTGTATGTGTGTGTGTGTGTGTGTGTGCGTGCGCGGCACAGCTGCAGGTGTGTGTATTTGCGTGCGTTCAGTATGCACCCGTGTACGTGCATCAGTTGCAACTCTTTATGTGCCAAGAGACACTAACCCAATTCTCAATTTCATCTGTCTGTCTGTCTGTATATTGGTCTGTCTGTCTGTCTGTCTGTATATTGGTCTGTCTGTCTGTCTCCCCAGGATATTGAATATGCGTCCGATGAGTTTCATCGCCAGTAAGTTGTCTACGTGTGTTCAGCTGAGCTACAGAACAGAACACCTTCAGACAGTCAGCTCTCCTACCAGAGCCAGCACACACACACACTTAATGAGGTAGGGACCACACACACACACACACACACACACACACATAGGTATCTAACTCACCCCCTTCATCTCAAATTGCACCTGATTCCCTATATAGTGCACTACTTTTGACCAAAGCCCTATTGACCCTGGTCAAAAGTCATGACCCTCTCTCTCTCTCTTTCTCTCTCCCTCTCTGTCCCTCTCTCTCTTTCTCTCCATAGGAAAGCCAATATCTTTGTGTCGTTCTTTGTGGATGTGTCTCTGGGCCTGCTGTTGATATCATGGCTGTATAGAGAGAACCGTATAGGCAAACTGGCCAACACACTGGTACCTGCTGCTGATGTAAGTCAATCACACATTGTGGGCAACATTTCCCTAGTGCAAAAATGACCGTAAACCTCTTTATAATCTGTCAAGAGTGATTTCATTTTAAACTTTTCTTCAACAATGTTCGATATAGAGAGGCGACTATTTATGTATTGCTCAGTTGACTAAACTCTAGTTAAATAATCACCTCCATATAACGCACATTATTGAAGATAAGTTTAAAATGAAATCACGTTGCCAGATTATAAAGAGGTTCAGGGTAATCTTTGCACATTGCTTTTGCACTAGGAAAATGTCCCCCTAAATATCTTATCTCAGAGTATGTGTTCTGATCTAGGATCAGTTCTGCCTTTTTAGATAACAAAGAATAAGATGGACAGAGGGGAGCTGTGATACATACTACCCCAGGTCCCTCCTATCCATGTAATCATATTCATTGTGATCCAAAAGGCTAAACTGAGCCTAGATCAGCACTCTGAGCCACTTGATACATACAGCCCATAGTGTATATATTATAAGGTGAGACTGAATCTTGTTCTATGATTTTGTTAGCGTGTAGCTAAGCTATGTATTGTTGTGTGTTTTGTTGTTAGCATGTAGCTAAGCTATGTATTGTTGTGTGTTTTGTTGTTAGCATGTAGCTAAGTTATGTATTGTTGTGTGTTTTGTTGTTAGCATGTAGCTAAGCTATGTATTGTTGTGTGTTTTGTTGTTAGCATGTAGCTAAGCTATGTATTGTTGTGTGTTTTGTTGTTAGCATGTAGCTAAGCTATGTATTGTTGTGTGTTTTGTTGTTAGCATGTAGCTAAGCTATGTATTGTTGTGTGTTTTGTTGTTAGCGTGTAGCTAAAGAGCTGGAGGAGCTGTTGCAGTGGCTGATGGGAGCTCCAGCTGGTCTGAAGATGAACCGGGCTCTAGACCAGGTGTTAGGACGATTCTTCCTCTACCATATACACCTGTGGATCAGTGAGTCACTCACTCACACACACACACACACACTCACACACACACACACACACACACACACCCATGCCCCCCCTCAACACACACACACACCCATTCCCCACCTCCACACACACAAACACCCATGGCCCTCCTCTCTCTGCAGGCTACATTCACCTGATGTCTCCGTTCATTGAGATGATTCTGTGGTACGTGGGTCTGTCTGCCTGCCTGGGCTTGACCTTTGCCCTCTCCCTGCTCTCTGACATCACCGCCCTGCTCACCTTCCACATCTACTGTTTCTACGTCTACGGAGCCAGGTGAGAAGAGAAGAGACCAGTACAGTTACGATGCCTCTCAAAAGTGCACCACTTTTGACCGTATCCCATAATGCACTATAACGTTTTTTCATTTGGGACACAGACATTGGGTCTTCAGTGTACAGTTGAAGTCTGAAGTTTACATACACCTTAGCCAAATACATTTAAACTCAGTTTTTCACAATTCCTGACATTTAATCCTAGTAGAAATTCCCTGTTTTAGGTCAGTTAGGATCACCACTTTATTTTAAGAATGTGAAATGTCAGAATAATAGTAGAGAGAATGATTTATTTCAGCTTTTATTTATTTCATCACATTCCCAGTGGGTCAGAAGTTTACATACACTCAATTAGTATTTGGTAGCATTGCCTTTAAATTGTTTAACTTGGGTCAAACATTTCGGGTAGCCTTACACAAGCTTCCCACAATTCTTCTTACAACTGTTCTTCAGTGTAATGGTAGGTTAATACGTCATGAGAGTAAGAATGACCACATATTTTCATCTTCTTCTTCTTAAAGCCTCGTTCACATTACCCATGAGCACTCCCGTTACGTTGCGCCGGATGTCATGCATTTCAACGGGGGGGGGGGACGTCCACAACAAAGTTGAAACGCAACGCGTTGCGGTTGAAGGCTCCGTTGCAAGACGGACCCCGCGCATACTTTGTCCTCTTCAGTCCAGCCAGAGTCCGTCGAAGAACAGGACGTTTACCAAACCACAGAAGAAGATGAAAATATGTGGTTTTCGGTGATTGCTTTATGGGATAGCTAGCAACTAGTAAACAATGACCCATTCCAATAAATGAGTACTATTTTAATAGTAATGTTAAATGATACACATTGGCTGTTAAGCCAATTATATTATATGACTGTTGCCTCCAGTTTAAGTTTATTGTGATGGTAATGACATTAGTTTTTTATGATAATTATTAGGTGGAGGTCGCTAGATACAATGGTATCTTCAACCCACCCTAGCTTTTAGCTCGCTAGCTAGCTGCTCTGCAGTGCAAGCTAGTTTGACTTGCTATCAAGTTAGAGAAACAAGTTGAGGAAGAAGTAGCTAAACAAAACATATTTTATTATCACCTGAAACAATATATTTATCCTGTCTTGAATGAAAAGGTCATATTTTGCGATCTCCCAAAATAAATACGATCCCTGACGAGAGACAAGCTCTCCTCCATCTTGTGTTACAAACGCTACACTTCTCCGTTCAGTAGCAGAGGCTACTACTGCTTTTTGGCCATTCTCTGCAGATAAATTATGAAAACATTCGATGTAAATGTTGAGTCCTCACTGCAGGAACAATAGGTAGTAGAGAGAAAGCCTTATTGTCCAAAATATGATAAAAGAAAACAGATTGAAGGTTATAAAAGCTAATGTCATGATACTTATATGGTACTATTAAAGATATTGATATAGGTCTACTGATTTGATTTAGTGTTGACAAGGGAGTAGTCAAATGCTGCTTTCTGTCAAGCAAAGCCCATGTTTAACACCTGCTTCATTCTTTAATCATACCTGTAGGTTTATTCATGGGTGCCTGACTTTGTATAAAAGTGGTGGTACACAATCTGGCAGGGGGGTCTGGGGGTCCTCCCCCTGAACATTTTAGCATTTTTAAAACCATGTTCCTGCAATTCTATATTGTTTCTCAACAGGGAATCCATGTTTACTTGACAGAACACAACCTTTTTTCTTAGGTTTTTGCCACAATAAATTACATTGAAAAAGTAGACTAGACTAGTTTTTCTGACTAGATTACTAATCTACCGCCTTCCCTCAAAGTCCCACCCACAGTGATTGATTGACAGGTCTGAAACTAGAGGTGGGACGATAAACCAAAAATTATCAACACCGACCATAACGATCACTTATCGCATGCATTTGACTGATATCGTTCATTACGATAACTAACCTATACTAGAGAAATGTGAAGTTTGAAATGAAATAAGTTTGCTAATATGAATGATTGTTAATGGGACAATTGATGGCTATAACCATCAAACTAGTAGTAGTGGTTTAAAGGGTAATTAAAAAAGAACTGTGGTGCACATTAATGTTATAAACTTATCCTTCTATTTATCATTATCACATCAATTCAGGCAATTTATCGCGATATGGACTTTTGTCCATATCGTCCAGCTCTATCTTAAACCCTACCAACTCTGTGACTCACAAACATCCTGTCCCCTCCCCTGACAATCCCACCCACAGTGATTGATTGACAGGCCAAACTCTTAAAGGGATAGTTCACCCAAAGTGAACCCTAAGTGTTCACAGCAGCAGAGCCAATAAAATACATAATTTGAAGAACAAACATAAATTGTGGCAATTCATATCTTGCAGTAAATATGACTAATCTCAAGAGAAGACCGGTTTAATGTTAAAAAAAGTTCTTACTTAGAAAATAGTCTGGATCATATAGGCCTAGACACTATCCAAAACAACTAACACACTGAATTAATACATTTTCTATAATTTGAATTGTAAAGTCATGTCTTTCTACTCAATACCACAACTAATTTGAGGTAAAGTCTTTAAACTGTTCAATAATTTTGCTGTGTGTTTTTCGGATGGAGTCAAGGCATTAGAATGTACCAGATGCCACCAAAATAGAGCTGGTTCTGCAATTTTTCCCCCTGAGGGAAACGCCTCGTTAAGGGTCGCACACATCACACCGAATATAGATCTCTTGTTCGTCTACCGATCATTCAGCACACTGTTGACGTCTGACTGCCAATATTTTCGCGCAATCTACGTGTAAAATCTATTGGTGTGTTCGAGCCCTTAGTCTGTGTTCGGAGGCATTGCGTCTCCTCCGCTCAGCTGCTGTCTATACATCAAATCAAATCGTATTTGTCACATACACGTGTTTAGCAGATGTTATTGCGGGTGTAGCGAAATGCTTGCGCTTCTAGCTCCGACAGTGCAGTAATATCTAACAATTAATATCTAACAATTTCACAACATATACCCAATACACACAAATCTTAGTAAGGAATGGAATTAAGAATATATACATATTTGGACGAGCAATGACAGAGCGGCATGGACTAAGATACAGTAGAATATTATAGAATACAGTATATACATATGAGATGAGTAATGCAAGATATGTAAACATTATTAAAGTGACTAGTGTTCCATTTCTTAAACTGGCCAGTGATTTCTATAGGCAGCAGCAGCCTCTAATGTGCTAGTTAGTGATGGAAACAGTCTGATGGCCTTGAGATAGCTGTTTTTCATTCTCTCTGTCCCAGCTTTGATGCACCTGTACTGACCTCGCCTTCTGGATGATAGCGGGGTGAACAGGCAGTGGCTCGGGTGGTTGATGTCCTTGATGACCACCCTCTGGAGAGCCCTGCGGTTGCGGGCGGTGTAGTTGCCATACCAGGTGGTGATACAGCCCGACATGATGCTCTCAATTGTGTGTCTGTAAAGGTTTGTGAGGGTTTTAGGTGCCAAGCCACATTTCTTCAGCCTCCTGAGGTTGAAGAGGCTCTGTTGCGCCTTCTTCACCACACTGTCTGCGTGGATGGACCATTTCAGTTTGTCAGTGATGTGTACGCCGAGGAACTTGAAGCTTTTCACCTTCTCCACTGCGGTCCCATCGATGTAGATAGGGGGGTGCACCCTCTGCTGTTTCCAGAAGTCCACGATCATCTCCTTTGTTTTGTTGATGTTGAGTGAGAGGTTATTTTCCTGGCACCACACTCCCAGAGCCCTCACCTCCTCCCTGTAGGCGGTCTCGCCATTGTTGGTAATCAAGCCTACTACTGTTGTGTCGTCTGCAAACTTGATGATTGAGTTGGAGGCGTGCTTGGCCACGCAGTCATGGGTGAACAGGGAGTACAGGAGGGGGCTGAGCACGCACCCTTGTGGGGCCTCAGTGTTGAGGATCAGCCCTGGGGGCGGCCCGTCAGGAAGTCCAGGACCCAGTTGCACAGGGCGGGGTTCAGACCCAGGGCTTCGAGCTTAATGATGAGCTTGGAGGGTACTATGGTGTTGAATGCTGAGCTATAGTCAATTATCAGCATTCTTACATAGGTATTCCTCTTGTCCAGATGGGATAGGGTAGTGTGATGGAGATTGCATCGTCTGTGGATCTATTGGGGCGGTAAGCAAATTGAAGTGGGTCTAGGGTGACAGTTAAGGTAGAGGTGATATGATCCTTGACTAGTCTCTCAAAGCACTTCATGATGACAGAGGTGAGTGCTACGGGGCGATAGTCACTTAGTTCAGTTACCTTTGCTTTCTTGGGTACAGGAACAATGGTGGCCATCTTGAAGCATGTGGGGACAGCATACTGGGATAGGGAGAGATTGAATATGTCCGTAAACACACCAGCCAGCTGACGGTGCATTCGTTCTGGTTTTCCTGTTGGCTGAAAAAAATGTTGGGCTACATCGAGTTTAACGAGATGAAAACGCAGCTGGCTCTGACCCGGCACCCCTGGCAGGCTAAAACGAACGCACCAAAACAGTACTACATTGTCCTCTGCATTTCTGTCAATAGAAGAAAAACTTTCAGAATGACCGAGTGGATGCTGACAGACTCGGGAGTCGGGATCCATATTCAACGACACAAGTGTCAGTCTTTGTTCATGGTATGTTCACACTCAATTATTATATTTAAAAAGATATGTGGACTGGGTATAATAAAGTAGGTTAACTCCAACTATAATACAACTATATATTTTGTGTATTCTTAATATTTGCGTTGAAATACCTTCATTAGTGACGACTTATCCTTCCACTTATCCTGTGTTTTCAAAATACCCCTCAAAATACCCCTACCTATATCCCTCAAAATACCCCTCTTTAGAGGCATAATGAGTCATGTCAAACAGGAAATGCGTTTAAAAATGTCAAAAGAAACTCCGGGGGAGGACCACCAGACTGTTCGTTCCCACTATATCTACACCAGAATTTCGCCCTTGTCTCAATGCATGTACACACTCCTATTGAATATGCATTCACTTGTATTGTGAGTAGGCCTATGCCATCTGGATTTACCCATTTTATTAAGAGATCTACATTCAAAGAAAATGATTACCATTATGTTAGATTTTATTTTATTTTACGATAATTTTTTCGTCTTTTTTAAAAATGTAATAAATAAATGCGTACATGGCTGTCTCTGGGGAATTTTGTCATCAGAATTTTCAGATTTGATTGAATATCGGCATAAAACGTCGACCACCTTGACCCCCCCAAAAGAAATCGGCATCGGTCCTAAAAGATCCATACGGGTCGTTCTCTAGTGTGTGTGTGTGTGTGTGTGTGCTGTAGCACTGACAAAGCATCATTATGAAACGCCTCTTGATCTGACTGATTCATTTCCAAATGCTACTGAACCCAGTGTCAAAGTCTGGCCTGTCTGAGGGAGTGTCTCCGTCCCAAATGGCTCCCTATAATAAGGGACTATACAGGGAGTACAGTAGGGAGCCATTTGGGACACACTCAGTGTTACAGTGAGTAGGGGGCCATTTGGGACTCACACAGTGTTACAGTGAGTAGGGAGCCATTTGGGACTCACCCAGCGTTACAGTGAGTAGGGAGCCATTTGGGACTCACTCAGTGTTACAGTGAGTAGGGAGCCATTTGGGACAGTGAAGCATTTTTTTATTACTTTGGCTCTGAAAGTTTGAATTTGAAATCAAATCAAACTATGACTATGAGGTTAAAAGTGCAGACTGTCATCTTTAATTTGAGGGGGTCTTCATCCATATCGGGTGAACCGTTTAGAAATTATAGCACTTTTTGTATGTAGTCTCCCCATTTTAGGGGACCAAAAGTATTGGGACAAATTCACTTATGTGTATTAAAGTAGTAAAAAGTATTTGGTCCCATATTCATAGCACGCAGTGATTACATCAAGTGTTTAGGAACATATTGTTTTGGAATATAGAGCCAACAGAAGAAAAAAAGCTTGACTGTCCCAATAATTATGGAGGGTACTGTATATCAATGATATATGTACCTCTCTCAGCCCTGTGAACATTATGATGAACTGTTTCCCCTTTTAGTAATTGATGTGAGGAGCTCTCAGCATGTAATTTACAGAGGGACTTATTAAATATGTATGGAGGCTAAAAATATCTTCTCACCCTCCATCCCCTCTCTCTCACTCTCTCCATCTCTCCTCTCTATATCTTTCCCCTCTCTCTCTCATCCGTTCTCTCACCTCCTCTATCCCCTCCCCCTCTCCTCCCTGCTCCTCCCCCTCCTCCTCCTCTCCCTCTCTCTCCCCCTCTCTCCCCCTCTCTCTCTCCATCCTTCTCTCTCTTCTCCTCCCCCTCTCCTCCCTGCTCCTCCCCCTGCCTCCTCCTCTCCCTCTCTCTCCCCCTCCCTCCCTCCTCCTCCTCTCCCTCTCCAGACTGTACTGTATGAAGGTGTATGGTCTGTCCTCTCTGTGGAGGCTGTTCAGAGGGAAGAAATGGAACGTCCTCAGACAGAGAGTAGACTCCTGCTCTTATGACCTGGACCAGGTAGTCACACACACACACTTATCACACACTCCTATCACACACACACACACTCATCACACACACTCCTATCACACACACACACTCTTATCACACACACACCTATCACACACACACACACCTATCACACACACACCTATCACACACACACACACCTATCACACACATACACACTTATCACACACACACTTATCACATACACACACTTATCACACACACACACCTATCATACACACACCTATCACACACACACCTATCACACACACACACGTATCACAGGTATGGACACAGATGGAAGGACACACACAAGAATGTCACAGGTACACACACACACCTCACATACCTCTCATACACACACACACCTCTCACATGTGCCAGGAATACTCACACTTGACTCAGTCGTACACTTACATACTTCAATGTAGGATGAACAGTTTAACCCATGTGTATATTTGTTACAGTGAACTAACGTGTGTATATTTGTTAAAGTGAACTAACGTGTGTATATTTGTTACAGTGAACTAACATGTGTGTGTTGTTTTCTAGTTGTTTATCGGGACGTTACTGTTCACCATCCTGCTGTTCCTCCTGCCAACCACAGCTCTATACTACCTAGTGTTTACTATGGTGAGAACACACACACACACACATACACATATACACACACATATACACACAGACACACATATACACACACATATACACACAGACACACACACACACACACATATAGTGGGGGGAAAAAGTATTTAGTCAGCCACCAATTGTGCAAGTTCTCCCACTTAAAAAGATGAGAGAGGCCTGTAATTTTCATCATAGGTACACGTCAACTATGACAGACAAAATGAGAAGAAAAAATCCAGAAAATCACATTGTAGGATTTTTTATGAATTTATTTGCAAATTATGGTGGAAAATAAGTATTTGGTCAATAACAAAAGTTTCTCAATACTTTGTTATATACCCTTTGTTGGCAATGACACAGGTCAATCGTTTTCTGTAAGTCTTCACAAGGTTTTCACACACTGTTGCTGGTATTTTGGCCCATTCCGCCATGCAGATCTCCTCTAGAGCAGTGATGTTTTGGGGCTGTCGCTGGGCAACACGGACTTTCAACTCCCTCCAAAGATTTTCTATGGGGTTGAGATCTGGAGACTGGCTAGCCCACTCCAGGACCTTGAAATGCTTCTTACGAAGCCACTCCTTCGTTGCCCGGGCGGTGTGTTTGCGATCATTGTCATGCTGAAAGACCCAGCCACGTTTCATCTTCAATGCCCTTGCTGATGGAAGGAGGTTTTCACTCAAAATCTCACGATACATGGCCCCATTCATTCTTTCCTTTACACGGATCAGTCGTCCTGGTCCCTTTGCAGAAAAACAGCCCCAAAGCATGATGTTTCCACCCCCATGCTTAACAGTAGGTATGGTGTTCTTTGGATGCAACTCAGCATTCTTTGTCCTCCAAACACAACGAGTTGAGTTTTTACCAAAAAGTTCTATTTTGGTTTCATCTGACCATATGACATTTTCCCAATCCTCTTCTGGATCATCCAAATGCACTCTAGCAAACTTCAGACGGGCCTGGACATGTACTGGCTTAAGCAGAGGGACACGTCTGGCACTGCAGGATTTGAGTCCCTGGCTTAGTAGTGTGTTACTGATGGTAGGCTTTGTTACTTTGGTCCCAGCTCTCTGCAGGTCATTCACTAGGTCCCCCCTTGTGGTTCTGGGATTTTTGCTCACCGTTCTTGTGATCATTTTGACCCCACGGGGTGAGATCTTGCGTGGAGCCCCAGATCGAGGGAGATTATCAGTGGTCTTGTATGTCTTCCATTTCCTAATAATTGCTCCCACAGTTGATTTCTTCAAACCAAGCTGCTTACCTATTGCAGATTCAGTCTTCCCAGCCTGGTGCAGGTCTACAATTTTGTTTCTGGTGTCCTTTGACAGCTCTTTGGTCTTGGCCATAGTGGAGTTTGGAGTGTGACTGTTTGAGGTTGTGGACAGGTGTCTTTTATACTGATAACAAGTTCAAACAGGTGCCATTAATACAGGTAACGAGTGGAGGACAGAGGAGCCTCTTAAAGAAGAAGTTACAGGTCTGTGAGAGCCAGAAATCTTGCTTGTTTGTAGGTGACCAAATACTTATTTTCCACCATAATTTGCAAATAAATTCATTAAAAATCCTACAATGTGATCTTCTGGATTTTTTTTCCTCAATTTGTCTGTCATAGTTGACGTGTACCTATGATGAAAATTACAGGCCTCTCTCATCTTTTTAAGTGGGAGAACTTGCACAATTGGTGGCTGACTAAATACTTTTTTCCCCCACTGTATACACACAGACACACACACATACAGACACACAGACACACCCACACATTCCTCCTGCCAACCATAGCTCTATACTACCTGGTCTTTACCGTGGTAAGACTCCCTGAGCCAGACACTTTAATCCCCTACAATTGCTCTCCATCCATGGACGCTGCCCTGAGGCTGACCCTGGGCCTGTCAACGTGTGCATGTCCATCCATGGACGCTGCCCTGAGGCTGACCCTGGGCCTGTCAACGTGTGCATGTCCATCCATGGACGCTGCCCTGAGGCTGACCCTGGGCCTGTCAACGTGTGTGTGTGTCTGGGAGTGTTGGGAAAGGCACAATAAACATTCTCCTTCTAACCAATGGACAATCAAGTATCTATTCTTTGACCCCTACTGTCTGTCTCTCTCTCTCTCTCTCTCTAGCTCCGCCTTGTGGTAGTAATGTTCCAGGGAGTTCTCCACCTCAGTGTTGACTTCATCAACTCCTTCCCTCTGTTTGCCATGGGCCTCCGAGTCTTCAGATCCTACAGACTGGCAGGTGGGAGGGAGGGAGGGATATGTTATCTCCGCCCCATTGCAAAATGTGTACAATTGTAGGAAATGTACTTTAAAACTTAGTGGAACTGACAGAGTTTTAACTACTTTGCAGATATTAAACAAACAGACAATCATAATATCAGTCAAAAATATCAAATTCCCAGTTTATGCTCCAAAACCAACTTTATAAAAGGTTTTACAAATGTACTGTACTGTGGTTGTCTGTTCTGTGGTTGTCTGTACTGTGGTTGTCTTTACTGTACTGTGGTTGTCTGTACTGTACTGTGGTTGTCTGTTCTGTACTGTGGTATTCTGTTCTGTGGTTGTCTGTACTGTGGTTGTCTGTTCTGTACTGTGGTTGTCTACTGTTATTGTCTGTACTGTGGTTGTCTGTTCTGTACTGTGGTTGTCTGTTCTGTACTGTGGTTGTCTACTGTTATTGTCTGTTCTGTGGATGTCTGTTATGTGGTTGTCTGTTATGTTATGTGGTTGTCTGTTATGTTCTGTTCTGTGGTTGTCTATTCTGTACTGTTTTTGTCTGTACTGTTGTCTGTACTGTTGTTGTCTGTACTGTAGTTGTCTGTTCTGTACTGTGGTTGTCTACTGTTATTGTCTGTACTGTGGTTGTCTGTTCTGTTCTGTGGTTGTCTGTTCTGTGGTTGTCTGTTCTGTTCTGTGGTTGTCTGTTCTGTTCTGTGGTTGTCTGTTCTGTGGTTGTCTGTTCTGTTCTGTGGTTGTCTGTTCTGTACTGTGGTTGTCTGGTCTGTACTGTGGTTGTCTGGTCTGTGGTTGTCTGTTCTGTACTGTGGTTGTCTGTGCTGTGGTTGTCTGTACTGTGGTTGTCTGTCCTGTGGTTGTCTGTACTGTGGTTGTCTGTTCTGTGGTTGTCTGTACTGTGGTTGTCTGTTCTGTGGTTGTCTGTACTGTGGTTGTCTGTTCTGTGGTTGTCTGTTCTGTACTGTGGTTGTCTGTTCTGTGGTTGTCTGTACTGTGGTTGTCTGTACTGTGGTTGTCTGTTCTGTGGTTGTCTGTACTGTGGTTGTCTGTTCTGTACTGTGGTTGTCTGTTCTGTGGTTGTCTGTTCTGTAATGTGGTTGTCTGTTCTGTGGTTGTCTGTTCTGTACTGTGGTTGTCTGTTCTCTACTGTGGTTGTCTGTTCTGTTCTGTGGTTGTCTGTACTGTACTGTGGTTTCTTTATTCCTTTATTTAACCAGGTTAGTCTCGTTGAGAGAGAACTCTGTATTTTTAAGAGAGACCTGGTGTAATGAGGAGGAGGTGCTGAGCTGTGTTGTTCTGTGTCTGACTGAAATGTGTGTGTTCTCTACAGAGGGGGTGAAGTTCAGAGTGCTCTGTGAGGAACCAGGAACACCTCTACACCTCATGATGGATGTAAGACACTCTCTCTGTCTCTGTCTCTGTCTCTGTCTCTGTCTCTCTCTCTCTCTCTCTCTTTCTCTCTTCTCGCTGTCTCTCTCTCTCTTCTCTGTCTCTCTCAATTCAATTCAATTCAATTTAAGGGCTTTATTGGCATGGGAAACGTATGTTAACATTGCCAAAATAAGTGAAGTAGATGGTAAACAAAAGTGAAATAAACAATAAATATTAACAGTAAACATTACACTCAGAAGTTCCAAAAGAATAAAGACATTTCAAATGTCATTATCTCTATATACAGTGTTGTAACAATGTGCAAATAGTTAAAGTACAAATGGAAAAATAAATAAACATAAATATGGGTTGTATTTACAATGGTGTTTGTTCTTCACTGGTTGCCCTTTTCTTGTGGAAACAGGTCACAAATCTTGCAGCTGTGATGGCACACTGTGGTTTTTCACCCAGTAGATAAGGGAGTTTATCAAAATTGGGTTTGTTTTCAAATTCTTTGTGGATCGCTGTAATCTGAGGGAAATATGTGTCTCTAATATGGTCATACATTTGGCAGGAGGTTAGGAAGTGCAGCTCAGTTTCCACCTCATTTTGTGGGCAGTGTGCACATAGGCCGCCGTAGGCAGACCTGGCTCTCAAGAGAAGACAGGCTTTCTCAATAGCAAGGCTATGCTCAATGAGTCTGTACATAGTCAAAGCTTTCCTTAATTTTGGGTCAGTCACAGTGGTCAGGTATTCTGCCACTGTGTACTCTCTGTTTAGGGCCAAATAGCATTCTAGTTTGCTCAGTTTTTTTGTTTGTTCTTTCCAATGTGTCAAGTAATTCTCTTTTTGTTTTCTCATGATTTGGTTGGGTCTAATTGTGTTGTTGTTGTTGTCCTGGGGCTCTGTGGGGTCTGTTTGTGTTTGTGAACAGAGCCCCAGGACCAGCTTACTTAGGGGACTCTTCTCCAAGTTCATCTCTCTGTAGGTGATGGCTTTGTTATGGAAGGTTTGGGAATCGCTTCCTTTTAAGTGGTTATAGAATTTAACGGCTCTTTTCTGGATTTTGATAATTAGCGGGTATTGTCCTAATTCTGTTCTGCATGCATTATTTGGTGTTTTACGTTGTACACGGAGGATGTTTTTGCAGAATTCTGCATGCAGTCTCAATTTGGTGTTTGTCCCATTTTGTGAATTCTTGGTTGGTGAGCGGACCCCAGACCTCACAACCATAAAGTGCAATGGGTTCTATATCTGATTCAAGTATTTTTAGCCAGATCCTAATTGGTATGTCAAATTTTCTGTTCCTTTTGATGGCATAGAAGGCCCTTCTTGCCTTGTCTCTCAGATCGTTCACAGCTTTGTGGAAGTTACCTGTGGCGCTGATGTTTAGGCCGAGGTATGTATTTTTTTGTGTGCTCTAGGGCAATGGTGTCTAGATGGAATTTGTATTCCTGGCAACTTACTGAGATTTACTGTCAGGGCCCAGGTCTGACAGAATCTGTGCAGAAGATCTAGGTGCTACTGTAGGCCCTCCTTGGTTGGTGACAGAAGCACCAGATCATCAGCAAACAGTAGACATTTGACTTCAGATTCTAGTAGGTTGAGGCCGGGTGCTGCAGACTGTTGCAGACCAATTCGTTTATATATATGTTGAAGAGGGTGGGGCTTAAACTGCATCCCTGTCTCACCCCACGGCCCTGTGGAAAGAAATGTGTGTGTTTTTTGCCAATTTTAACCGCACACTTGTTGTTTGTGTACATGGATTTTATAATGTTGTATGTTTTTCTCCCAACCCCACTTTCCATCAATTTGTATAGCAGACCCTCATGCCAAATTGAGTCAAAAGCTTTTTTGAAATCAACAAAGCATGAGAAGACTTTGCCTTTGTTTTGGTTTGTTTGTTTGTCAATTAGGGTGTGCAGGGTGAATACGTGGTCTGTCGTACGGTAATTTGGTAAAAAGCCAATTTGACATTTGCTCAGTACATTGTTTTCACTGAGGAAATGAACTAGTCTGCTGTTAATGATAATGCAGAGGATTTTCCCAAGGTTGCTGTTGACGCATATCCCAAGGTAGTTATTGGGGTCAAATTTGTCTCCACCTTTGTGGATTGGGGTGATCAGTCCTTGGTTCCAAATATTGGGGAAGATGCCAGAGCTAAGGATGATGTTAAAGTCTAAGTTTAAGTATAGCTAATTGAAATTTGTGGTCTGTATATTTTATCATTTCATTGAGGATACCATCAACACCACAGGCCTTTTTGGGTTGGAGGGTTTGTATTTTGTCCTGTAGTTCATTCAATGTAATTGGAGAATCCAGTGGGTTCTGGTAGTCTTTAATAGTTTATTCTAAGATTTGCATTTGATCATGTATATTTTTTTGCTGTTTGTTCTCTGTTATAGGGCCAAAAAGATTGGAGAAGTGGTTTACCCATACATCTCCGTTTTGGATAGATAGCTCTTCGTGTTGTTGTTTGTTTAGTGTTTTCCAATTTTCCCAGAAGTGGTTAGAGTCTATGGATTCTTCAATTACATTGAGCTGATTTCTGACATGCTGTTCCTTCTTTTTCCGTAGTGTAGTTCTGTATTGTTTTAGTGATTCACCATAGTGAAGGCGTAGGCTCAGGTTTTCTGGGTCTCTATGTTTTTGGTTGGATAGGTTTCTCAATTTCTTTCTTAGGTTTTTGCATTCTTCATCAAACCATTTATCACTGTTGTTACTTTTCTTTGGTTTTCTGTTAGAGATATTTAGATTTGATAGGGAAGCTGAGAGGTCAAATATACTGATTAGGTTTTCTACTGCCAAGTTTACACCTTCACTATTACAGTGGAACGTTTTGTCCAGGAAGTTGTCTAGAATGGATAGAATTTGTTGTTGCCTAATTGTTATTTGGTAGGTTTCAACACGACTTTCCTTCCATCTATAGCATTTCTTAATATTATTCAGTTCCTTTGGCTTTGATGCCTCATGATTGAGTATTGCTCTGTTCAAGTAGACTGTGATTTTGCTGTGGTCTGATAGGGGTGTCAGTGGGCTGACTGTGAACGCTCTGAGAGACTCTGGGTTGAGGTCAGTGATAAAGTAGTCTACAGTACTACTGCCAAGAGATGAGCTATAGGTGTACCTACCATAGGAGTCCCCTCGAAGCCTACCATTGACTATGTACATACCCAGTGTGTGACAGAGCTGCAGGAGTCGTGACCCGTTTTTGTTGGTTATGTTGTCGTAGTTGTGCCTAGGGGGGCATATGGGGGAGGGAATGCTGTCACCTCTCTCTCTCTCTTCTCTCTCTCTCTTTGTCTCTTTCTCTCTTCTCTCTCTCTTGCTATTCTCTCTCTCTCTCTCTCTCTCTTTCTCTCTGTCTCTTTCTCTCTTCTCTCTGTCTCTCTCTCTCTTCTCTCTGTCTCTTTCTCTCTCCTCTCTGTCTCTTTCTCTCTTTCCTAAATGTTTCTCCTCTCCTCCTTTTCTCTCTGTCGTTCCTCCACTTTTAGTTTAGTTTAGTTTATTTAATCATTTAAAACTAGGTACACACAAAATGATGCACTTTATTTAGAATCATTGAGGATAAACACAAAAAGCCTACGACTTATTTCCATTGTGGTCCTCTTTCATGATGGCGTTTGACATACAGTGGGGAAAGAAAGTATTTAGTCAGCCACCAATTGTGCAAGTTCTCCCACTTAAAAAGATGAGAGACGCCTGTAATTTTCATCATAGGTACACGTCAACTATGACAGACAAATTGAGAAAAAAAATCCAGAAAATCACATTGTAGGATTTTTAATGAATTTATTTGCAAATTATGGTGGAAAATAAGTATTTGGTCACCTACAAACAAGCAAGACTTCTGGCTCTCACAGACCTGTAACTTCTTCTTTTTAAGAGGCTCCTCTGTCCTCCACTCGTTACCTGTATTAATGGCACCTGTTTGAACTTGTTATCAGTATAAAAGACACCTGTCCACAACCTCAAACAGTCACACTCCAAACTCCACTATGGCCAAGACCAAAGAGCTGTCAAAGGACACCAGAAACAAAATTGTAGACCTGCACCAGGCTGGGAAGACTGAATCTGCAATAGGTAAGCAGCTTGGTTTGAAGAAATCAACTGTGGGAGCAATTATTAGGAAATGGAAGACATACAAGACCACTGATAATCTCCCTCGATCTGGGGCTCCACGCAAGATCTCACCCCGTGGGGTCAAAATGATCACAAGAACGGTGAGCAAAAATCCCAGAACCACACGGGGGGACCTAGTGAATGACCTGCAGAGAGCTGGGACCAAAGTAACAAAGCCTACCATCAGTAACACACTACGCCGCCAGGGACTCAAATCCTGCAGTGCCAGACATGTCCCCCTGCTTAAGCCAGTACATGTCCAGGCCCGTCTGAAGTTTGCTAGAGTGCATTTGGATGATCCAGAAGAGGATTGGGAGAATGTCATATGGTCAGATGAAACCAAAATATAACTTTTTGGTAAAAACTCAACTCGTCGTGTTTGGAGGACAAAGAATGCTGAGTTGCATCCAAAGAACACCATACCTACTGTGAAGCATGGGAGTGGAAACATCATGCTTTGGGGCTGTTTTTCTGCAAAGGGACTAGGACGACTGATCCGTGTAAAGGAAAGAATGAATGGGGCCATGTATCGTGAGATTTTGAGTGAAAACCTCCTTCCATCAGCAAGGGCTTTGAAGATGAAACGTGGCTGGGTCTTTCAGCATGACAATGATAGACATACCATACACACACATGTCATTCACAGTTTTTCTCCTAGATAGACCTAGATGGTCCTTATCACACACTCTCACTATATACATGTTTATGTCTCCCCCCCCCCCCCCCCCCCCCCCCCCGCTCCCTCTCTCAGATTAACCCTCTGAAGGTGAGCAGTGTGATCCAGACCTACAGGACCACCACCTACAGCTGTTACCCTAAGGACTCCTGGCTGGCCCTCTGCAAGAAGCTGTTCCTGGGAGAACTCATCTACCCCTGGAGACATAAGACTACCAAGATAGACTAGGACCAGGGGAGAGAGATGGGGGGAGAGAGATGGGGGAGAGACAAGATCACCAAGGTTGACAAGAGGGGGGAGGGAGGGGGAGAGACAAGATCACCAAGGTTGACGAGAGGAGGGGGAGGGGGAGAGACAAGATCACCGTGGTTGACGAGAGGGGGGAGGGAGGGGGAGAGACAAGATCACCAAGGTTGACGAGAGGGGGTGGGGGTGGGGGAGAGACAAGATCACAAAGGTTGACGAGGGGGGGGTGTTAATGTGAGACTGTTGGAGCTCCTGATGAGAGCTTGTGAAGGAGGTGTGTGTCTCCTTTTAAATCAGGTATTTAGGGCTGCTGGCACCCTATTCCCTACATAGTGCACTACTTTTGACCAGAGGTCTATGGGTCCTGGTCAAAAGTAGTGCACTATGTAGGGAATAGGGTGCCATTTAGGACGGTAACTAAAGCATTGACTGCACTAATTACTCCTAGTCTTATTTAACTCTAGATGTATTTTATATTATAAGATTAAAATGAAACAGTCACACATGTTAGGATAAATTGATTGTTTATACATTCCTGGAATCTGGACGGAATAAGCAACAAATCAGGGAATCCTCCAACCGGGATTTCTGAAATACCTAGGAATTTTGCAACCTTATTGAGATCCTTATTTTTTTTACAATATTAACCTGCTATTATCCTGGTTTATCTTCTTATAACGTTGATTTTTTCCTTGAATTTCCTAGACAGATATTTGTGTCATAATGGAATAAATAAGAAAACAATTGATTCTCAATCAGGACCATAGTTTGTAATATTGGGATGTTTGATTGTGTTGTGTTGACTACTACTCACGTCGTTGAATGTACAATGTACCTAAATGTCCTGGGATGCGTCTCAAATGGCACGCTAAATAGTGCACTACTTTTCACTAGGGCCATATGGGACGCATCCCCAATGTCCCTTTCATAATAATAAAGTCCCAGTTGATTTGAATGTGGTTTGAAAAGGAAAAGTTTATTGGACAGAGACAGTGAGGAGAGATGGTGTCTGCTCTGAAGGTAGCAGCAGTAAACGCTATGGATTGGACACACACACAACACGCACACACAAACAACACTACACGCACAACACTACACACACAACACACACCTCCTTCTATGCCTTTGGGATCCCTAATAGTCAAGTATGATTTCCCTCCGCAGTTCCTGGAGGGTGCCAGTCAGTGTCTGTTACACACCAGAGAGAATGCAAAGCTGTCGTCAAGGCAAAAGGTGGCTACTTTGAAGAATCTAAAATTATAAAATATATTTTGATTTGTTTAACACATTTTTGGTTACTACATGATTCCATATGTGTTATTTCATAGTTTTGATGTCTTCACTATTATTCTACAATGTAAAAAAAAATGTAAAAATAAAGTCAAACCCTGGAATGAGTAGGTGTGTCCAAACTTTTGACTGGTACTGTATGTATATATACAGTCCTCTGTAGCTCAATTGGTAGAGCATGGTGCTTGTAACGCCAGGGTAGTGGGTTCGATCCCCGGGACCACCCATACGTAACAATTTATGCACACATGACTGTAAGTCGCTTTGGATAAAAGCGTCTGCTAAATGGCATATTATATATTATTACAGTGGGGGAAAAAAGTATTTAGTCAGCCACCAATTGTGCAAGTTCTCCCACTTAAAAAGATGAGAGAGGCCTGTAATTTTCATCATAGGTACACGTCAACTATGAAAGACAAAATGAGGGAAACAAAATCCAGAAAATCACATTGTAGGATTTTTAATGAATTTCTTTGCAAATGATGGTGGAAAATAAGTATTTGGTCAATAACAAAAGTTTCTCAATACTTTGTTATATACCCTTTGTTGGCAATGACACAGGTCAAACGTTTTCTTTAAGTCTTCATAAGGTTTTCACACACTGTTGCTGGTATTTTGGCCCATTCCTCCATGCAGATCTCCTCTAGAGCAGTGATGTTTTGGGGCTGTCGCTGGGCAACACGGACTTTCAACTCCCTCCAAAGATTTTCTATGGGGTTGAGATCTGGAGACTGGCTAGGCCACTCCAGGACCTTGAAATGCTTCTTACGAAGCCACTCCTTCGTTGCCCGGGTGGTGTGTTTGGGATCATTGTCATGCTGAAAGACCCAGCCACGTTTCATCTTCAATGCCCTTGCTGATGGAAGGAGGTTTTCACTCAAAATCTCACGATACATGGCCCCATTCATTCTTTCCTTTACACGGATCAGTCGTCCTGGTCCCTTTGCAGAAAAACAGCCCCAAAGCATGATGTTTCCACCCCCATGCTTCACAGTAGGTATGGTGTTCTTTGGATGCAACTCAGCATTCTTTGTCCTCCAAACACGCGAGTTGAGTTTTTACCAAAAAGTTATATTTTGGTTTCATCTGAACATATGACATTCTCCCAATCCTCTTCTGGATCATCCAAATGCACTCTAGCAAACTTCAGACGGGCCTGGACATGTACTGGCTTAAGCAGGGGGACATGTCTGGCACTGCAGGATTTGAGTCCCTGGCGGCGTAGTGTGTTACTGATGGTAGGCTTTGTTACTTTGGTCCCAGCTCTCTGCAGGTCATTCACTAGGTCCCCCCGTGTGGTTCTGGGATTTTTGCTCACCGTTCTTGTGATCATTTTGACCCCACGGGGTGAGATCTTGCGTGGAGCCCCAGATCGAGGGAGATTATCAGTGGTCTTGTATGTCTTCCATTTCCTAATAATTGCTCCCACAGTTGATTTCTTCAAACCAAGCTGCTTACCTATTGCAGATTCAGTCTTCCCAGCCTGGTGCAGGTCTACAATTTTGTTTCTGGTGTCCTTTGACAGCTCTTTGGTCTTGGCCATAGTGGAGTTTGGAGTGTGACTGTTTGAGGTTGTGGACAGGTGTCTTTTATACTGATAACAAGTTCAAACAGGTGCCATCAATACAGGTAACGAGTGGAGGACAGAGGAGCCTCTTAAAGAAGAAGTTACAGGTCTGTGAGAGCCAGAAGTCTTGCTTGTTTGTAGGTGACCAAATACTTATTTTCCACCATAATTTGCAAATAAATTCATTAAAAATCCTACAATGTGATTTTCTGGAAAAAAAATTATCAATTTGTCTGTCATAGTTGACGTGATGAAAATTACAGGCCTCTCTCATCTTTTTAAGTGGGAGATATTGTACAATTGGTGGCTGACTAAATACTTTTTTCCCCCACTGTATATATGTGTGTGTGTGTATCTATATAAATATATATATATATATATATATATCATTTTTATTTTACAACAAATCTAACACAATATTTAAAAAAAACATATCTTATAAAACAGTATACCAAATAAAACAGACAACTTGATCCACATTTAAACAGAGATACATACAGTAATGCTTCACAGGCCTTTAGCGTTCACTTTGCTTTACCGGTTTTCAGACTATGCAGCATTTTCAAATAAAAAACATTAACAAAATGAAGAATCTTGGCTTTTCTTTTGCCCACTTGCGTTTCTGTATATAATATTTACCATACATAATGAAGAGATACATTATAAACACTTTGTTCTGATCTAAATCTTTACCATCAAACAAAAGTAAAACATCCTTACCATGAAGACGAACCCTAGCACCAGTTGATCTAAAAATGAAATGTTTTAGATTCACCTAAAAGATCTTAGTGCAAATGCATTCAAATAATAAATTACTTGTAGTTTAATTTTCAATTTGACAAAAAACACACTTTTCATGATATCATGTAGGGGAGAGCGGGGTAAGTTGAGCCAAAGGGGTAAGTGGTGCCACCCTTGTTTCTAGGAAACCATAAACACAATTAATAATTTTACCATTGAGGTCATCATTTCAGTCTGTAAATGAAGAAACCATAGGAAAAAAATTGTAAGCAAGTTAGGTCCAAAAAACGGATTTTCACCAAGTCAAATGAATTTGTGTTAGAGGTTTCATGATGCTTGTATCTAAACCAAAGAAGATAATTTTAAGATTTCTCTATACATCAGTTGGTGGTCTATATGACTGCGTTTACACAGGCAGCCCAATTCTGATATTATTTTCTCTAATTGGTCTTTTGACCAATCAGATCAGCTCTGAAAAAGATCTGATGTGAAAAGATCTGATGTGATTGATCAAAAGACCAATTAGTGGGGGAAAACCCCCGAATTGGGCTGCCTGTGTAAATGCAGCCTACAAGCTTCAATATGAGGTCCTAAACCTAGCATGGAAGTGCATCCTTGTAGATATGTGGGCTAATATAGTCAAAATGTTTGCCTTGGGGTAAGTTGAGCCAATGGCAAGTTGAGCAAATGGAAGTGTTTTCTGCCCAGGGTAATGCAAGGCACTATCACTGGGATATGAGGTAACAACAGGGCCTGGCCTATGTTCAAGTGTTTTTTAAAAAGTACAACGTGTTTGTTAGGTGTTAAATCTATGTTAAAAGATGCTTCAAATTATTGAAAATCTAAAAAGTGATTGTGATAGTGTTGAATTGTGTTTGTGAAAGAAATATACACTGCTCAAAAAAATAAAGGGAACACTTAAACAACACAATGTAACTCCAAGTCAATCACACTTCTGTGAAATCAAACTGTCCACTTAGGAAGCAACACTGATTGACAATACATTTCACATGCTGTTGTGCAAATGGAATAGACAACAGGTGGAAATTATAGGCAATTAGCAAGACACCCCCAATAAAGAAGTGGTTCTGCAGGTTGTGACCACAGACCACTTCTCAGTTCCCATGCTTCCTGGTTGATGTTTTGGTCACTTTTGAATGCTGGTGGTGCTTTCACTCTAGTGGTAGCATGAGACAGAGTCTACAACCCACACAAGTGGCTCAGGTAGTGCAGCTCATCCAGGATGGCACATCAATCAATGCGAGCTGTGGCAAGAAGGTTTGCTGTGTCTGTCAGCATAGTGTCCAGAGCATGGAGGCGCTACCAGGAGACAGGCCAGTACATCAGGAGACGTGGAGGAGGCCGTAGGAGGGCAACAACCCAGCAGCAGGACCGCTACCTCCGCCTTTGTGCAAGGAGGAGCAGGAGGAGCACTGCCAGAGCCCTGCAAAATGACCTCCAGCAGGCCACAAATGTGCATGTGTCTGCTCAAACGGTCAGAAACAGACTCCATGAGGGTGGTATGAGGGCCCGACGTCCACACACCGACGTCCGCATTCGCCAGAGAACACCAAGATTGGCAAATTCGCCACTGGCGCCCTGTGCTCTTCACAGATGAAAGCAGGTTCACACTGAGCACGTGACAGACGTGACAGAGTCTGGAGACGCCGTGGAGAACGTTCTGCTGCCTGCAACATCCTCCAGCATGACCGGTTTGGCGGTGGGTCAGTCATGGTGTGGGGTGGCATTTCTTTGGGGGGCCGCACAGCCCTCCATGTGCTCGCCAGAGGTAGCCTGACTGCCATTAGGTACCGAGATTAGATCCTCAGACCCCTTGTGAGACCATATGCTGGTGCGGTTGGCCCTGGGTTCCTCCTAATGCAAGACAATGCTAGACCTCATGTGGCTGGAGTGTGACAGCAGTTCCTACAAGAGGAAGGCATTGATGCTATGGACTGGCCCGCCCGTTCCCCAGACCTGAATCCAATTGAGCACATCTGGGACATCATGTCTCGCTCCATCCACCAACGCCACGTTGCACCACAGACTGTCCAGGAGTTGGCGGATGCTTTAGTCCAGGTCTGGGAGGAGATCCCTCAGGAGACCATCCGCCACCTCATCAGGAGCATGCCCAGGCGTTGTAGGGAGGTCATACAGGCACGTGGAGGCCACACACACTACTGAGCCTCATTTTGACTTGTTTTAAGGACATTACATCAAAGTTGGATCAGCCTGTAGTGTGGTTTTCCACTTTAATTTTGAGGGTGACTCCAAATCCAGACCTCCATGGGTTGATACATTTGATTTCCATTGATAATTTTTTTGTGATTTTGTTGTCAGCACATTCAACTATGTAATGAAAAAAGTATTTAATAAGATTATTTCATTCATTCAGATCTAGGATGTGTTGTTTAAGTGTTCCCTTTATTTTTTTGAGCAGTGTATATAGATGGTTTTAAAAAGGTAGTGGTAATATTTCGTTCAGTACAGAAATTTGTAGGCAGCTTAATTTACCCTGCCAAGAGACTACTTTTTTTGGACAAGCTATGTTTTTTAACCTGTAATGTTTACATGATTTATGTTTATTTCCAAGGATACATAGTATCCTGAAATATATATCTAAAAAAAAAATGCCGGCGGCGCTACAGAAGCCTATATCGGTCCGCTAATACATGACTAGTAAAGGCCCAGGGCAGTACTTTTGTGAAGAAATGTGTACAAAAAAAAAAAAGTTAACCAATATATATATTATTATTATTTTTGATTCAGATTTTTCAGAGGATGCTGCAGCACCCTCAGCACCCTACTTCCCTCGGCTATGTGTGTGTGATTCATTTAAATGTAGGGTGTTTATCCTTGGGAGAGGAGAGAGATAAGGAGTCGTAATTTTCAAGCTGCTTTGACACACATTCACACCCTCTGCCAACTGACAGTATCCCACACAAACGTATTGTATTTAAGGTTACTTTCATGGAATTTGTTTCAGCATTGGACGTTACTAGTATTACTATATTTTCCCATTGTTTTTATTACATTTGTGTCTGAGCCAGTGCTTTAATCCATTCTATTATCTGAATCATTGAGGGGATTCGATTAATCTGTCCGGGGCGCCCGGGTAGGCGTGTTTTACACCGGGTTGGCTGCCTCCCAGGCGTGAGCCATGTACCCCGTTCAAAGCCCACGGCGAAGCCGGCACAAAACAAGAGGGACATAATTAAGCTCGTGGAGTAATGTGTAGAATTCTGTGTTTTAACATTCAAACGTGATTGCTTTTGATAAAAACGCTGTATCTGCCTTCCCAATGAAAACTAGTTTGAAAATTCAAGCATGTATTTTATGGAAAATAGATGTTTCTGGACGATGCACCATGCTGCCTTGTTGACAACACGACGGATCAGCGCAGATTACTGTTCGATTTGAGAAGGACTCTCCTCCTTCACCGTTTTTACCCGTTCACGTCACGGGTCATAGTCCGGTGCCCCGCGGATCAGCTAGTCGAATCCGCCCATTAATTTCAATTTCAATTCAATTTCAATTTAAGGGCTTTATTGGCATGGGAAACGTATGTTAACATTGCCAAAGCAAGTGAAGTAGATAGTAAACAAAAGTGAAATAAACAATAAATATTAACAATAAACATTACACTCAGAAGTTCCAAAAGAATAAAGACATTTCAAATGTCATATTATGTATATATACAGTGTTGTAACAATGTGCAAATAGTTAAAGTACAAATGGGAAAATAAATAAACATAAATATGGGTTGTATTTACAATGGTGTTTGTTCTTCACTGGTTGCCCTTTTCTTGTGGCAACAGGTCACAAATCTTGCAGCTGTGATGGCACACTGTGGTTTTTCACCCAGTAGATAAGGGAGTTTATCAAAATTGGGTTTGTTTTCTAATTCTTTGTGGATCGCTGTAATCTGAGGGAAATATGTGTCTCTAATATGGTCATACATTTGGCAGGAGGTTTGGAAGTGCAGCTCAGTTTCCACCTCATTTTGTGGGCAGTGTGCACATAGCCTGTCTTCTCTTGAGAGCCAGGTCTGCCTACGGCGGCCTTTCTCAATAGCAAGGCTACGCTCACTGAGTCTTTACATAGTCAAAGCTTTCCTTAAGTTTGGGTCAGTCACAGTGGTCAGGTATTCTGCCACTGTGTACTCTCTGTTTAGAGCCAAATAGCATTCTAGTTTGCTCTGTTTTTTTGTTTGTTCTTTCCAATGTGTCAAGTAATTCTCTTTTTGTTTTCTCATGATTTGGTTGGGTCTAATTGTGTTGTTGTTGTTGTCCTGGGGCTCTGTGGGGTCTGTTTGTGTTTGTGAACAGAGCCCCAGGACCAGCTTACTTAGAGGACTCTTCTCCAAGTTCATCTCTCTGTAGGTGATGGCTTTGTTATGGAAGGTTTGGGAATCACTTCCTTTTAAGTGGTTATAGAATTTAACTGCTCTTTTCTGGATTTTGATATTTAGCGGGTATTGGCCTAATTCTGCTCTGCATGCATTATTTGGTGTTTTACGTTGTACACGGAGGATATTTTTGCAGAATTCTGCATGCAGTCTCAATTTGGTGTTTGTCCCATTTTGTGAATTCTTGATTGGTGAGCGGACCCCAGACCTCACAACCATAAAGGGCAATGGGTTCTATAATTGATTCAAATATTTTTAGCCAGATCCTAATTGGTATGTCAAATTTTCTGTTCCTTTTGATGGCATAGAAGGCCCTTCTTGCCTTGTCTCTCAGATCGTTCACAGCTTTGTGGAAGTTACCTGTCACTTCAACACTCTCCTGGATGTGTTTTTGACAGATTTTATGATTGATTTTTCTGGTAGCCAATCGCATAATTCTGTACGTATGTGTATCCAATCAGAGGCTGGTAAGGGCGGAGCGGGAACCTCGAGCGCCAGACAGTGCGGTGCCTATCTGTCAACTACAGTGTGTTATCGCGAATATGATTGAGCGTGGAGGAAAACATTTATGATTACACGAACTGAGATTATCAATGTCTTTACTGCGGACTTGGACCTGATATCTCAAATTGTGCTTTCGACCCACGAGAGAATACGGCAAGCTGCAAGTTCTGGATAGAACGAAGGCAAGGAAACGATCGGGAAGTTACGGATCTTTGTTGTCCGGACAAGAGAGAGGGGCCCGATTTCAGAGCAGCCAGTCTCGGTTGAAGTTAGCTAGCTATCGCTACCAAGCAAGCAAGCCAGCTAGCTAGCTAGCCAGCCAGCATCGTAAACCAGTTAGGAAGAGGATAGTTCAGTTCTCTACAGGTTACGAGATTACTCGTACAATTATTACCTTTATGAATGAGAGCTCTGGGAAACTGATACATATGGTATGTTATTTAATTCGAATGTTGACCTCTGTCGTTTTGACTTGACACTTGTCAACTAGTCACGAATAGCTAGCTAACTAGCATTACCAGCTAGCTAGCGCCTTCTGTCTTGCCAGCAACGCAAAGCTGTTGTTGTTCACGAGCTAACAGTAGCTAGCTACCATTCCGGCTAGCTGCCTATTTACCATTTAATTACTATAACAGGGTTGCTAACTAACTAGCTTCAAAAAACTGGTTATAAACATTTTGTTTTGGGGGCTCAACATTGGCTGTAACGTTGTAGATGTTCTTGAAAACACCCACTTTCTTTGTTGCGATAGCTAGCCCCTAGTGGCATTGCTCGCTAGAGAACGTTATGGGAACAATAAGGACCCGGACACAGCTAGCCTGTTAACTAGCTAGGAAGCTAGCTACATCCTTAAAATATACAGTTTAGCTAACGTTACGTCCACAAAACAAATATGTTGTTTTCTTCTAAGGAGAGTTTATTGCCAGATAGCTCGCAAGATTCGTTTACTAACCGTCTGATGAAGCAACAGCATTGTATTTTAAATGTAACTGATGTTTTAAACTGTGACAGGTGTTTTGATTGAAGCGCTAGCACAGTCAGAGTAGTCGGTGGTCAAATCCAGTTATACATGGTATTGAGGTTGGCAGTTGGAAAGAGGACTTCTGCTCGCAGCTTGCTTTCAGCAGGGACGTTATTTGCACCACCACCGGTACCCTGCCTAATTCCTGTCCAAGGGATGTTTTGGTTTTGAGCTGCACACCCTACTCCAACTCCTGCCAGCTCTCTAACTTGGAGGGACTTTTTATTCATTGTCCTATCATTTTTTATGTCCTTAACTATTGCTGCATCATTCAGACTTGCCAAGCTACAAAGGTTGTCAGGTGTGTTAACCAGTACCCTGTACCAGTATCTCAACCCCACCTCGACACACAACACTGGCCGTAGGGCTAATCAAGGATTCTGAACTGGAGGACCACATAGACTCTTGACTCTTCTAACTTCTCCGCTGGAATAGACTATACCTCTCTCCAGCCCCTATCCCCCCTCCTCACCTGCCTCCTCCCTTAGCCCCTCTCCTCCTCCCCCTCTGCCTCCGTCCTCTCCCCCTCCTCCCCCAGTGTGTGAGGGTACAGATGTGAGGAAGGTAGGATGGGTACCCAGGGCAGCCCGGTGAAGAGTTACGACTACCTGTTGAAGTTCCTCCTGGTCGGGGACAGTGATGTGGGGAAAGGGGAGATACTAGACAGCCTACAGGATGGATCTGCAGAGTCCCCATACGCTTACAGCAGCGGTGAGTCACTAGCTCTGACTTTGCTGATAGCTACTTTATTGAGGAACAATGTACTTACTGTGATATGTGGTTGTCCCAACTAGCTATCTTAAGATGAATGCACTATTGTAAGTCACTCTGGATAAGAGCGTCTGCTAAATGACTAACATGTAAATGTGCTACAAACACACACACACACACACACACACACACGGAAACACATGCACGGACACATAACACAAATATACACACACACAGGAGGACACACAGCTACACACACAGGGACACACACATATACACACATTGAAACAACTCGTCCATGTTTACTGACTTACTGTAGTGTATGTATATTGTCTCGCACACCATCTACACACACACACCATCTACACACACACACAATCTACACACACACCATCTACACACATACACCATTTACACACTCACCATTTACACACACACCATTTACACACACACCATCTACACACACACACACCATTTACACACACACACACCATTTACACACACACACCATTTACACACATACACCATCTACACACGTACACCATCTGAACACAGACACACCATCTGAACACAGACATGCCATCTGAACACAGACACACCATCTAAACACAGACACACCATCTAAACACAGACACACATACAAGTCCACTATGTGTGGTAAGTTAAAATTATTTTACGTTCCTGTAAAAACATCTGTACGATACAGACACATTCCTATAGTCTCACTCGTACTCGGTTCACTTTATAATCTAGCTAGACTTCTCCCAAACAAACGTACAGTCACTGGCTCACTAACTAATGCATGAGCTACAGCAGCAGTGTGGGCCAGTAACCCAAAGGTCGCTGGTACGAATACCCCAGCCGACAAGGTGAAAAATCTTGTCTGTGCCCTTGAGAAAGACACTTAACCCTAATTTGCTCCAGGGGCGAAGTACTACTATTGCTGACCCTGTAAAACAACACATTTCAGTGCACCTATCCAGTGTATGTAGCAAAAAAACATAAGAAAAGCTTTTCAAACCATGGTTTTAATGACTTCACAGTCCTACAACAAGCCCTGTATTATGGAGTCCACACACCCAGAAGGTCCCCTGGGAGTGTGGCTACACAGCCACCATGACTTCAGCCGGAGGAACAACGACAGAGGCCTTATATTCCGGTTTGTCAGGGTGTGTGTGTTGAGTCAGAGATGCCCATTAGCTACCATCATGCTTGGAATCATAGCGTCCATGGAATCATAGCGTCCATGGAATCATAGCGTCCTTGGAATCATAGCGTTCATGGAATCATAGCGTCCACGGAATCATAGCGTCCACAGAATCATAGCGTCCATGGAATCATAGCGTCCATGGAATCATAGCGTCCATGCCAGTTCACGTGAGTGTTTTTTAGCTGCGTATGTTAAGTCATTGGAAAGGTTGTGTGTTTCTTTTGTTTGTTTTTCTTCAATTCAATACAATAACAGTGTGGCTGGGAATCCCCAGTCATTGTCGTTCAGAGCTAGGGGTGTCTACAGGCTAGCTGTTGTGTGACTCTGTCTGAGTCCTGGAGGTTCTCAAGTAAGAGGGGAGGTTGTGACAGATTCGTGCCCGATGGGGTGAGCTCTCCTTGGGCATGAGGAGATGGGACGGCTGCCTGTCTGGGTGTTATGGTGCTGCTGGATGTGACCGCTTACTGCTGCTGATAGATTGGGGGGTGGAGGGGGGGGGGGGGAGAAAGACAGAGGGATAGAGCAGGACTGCTGGTCGGTGGCTTCAAAAGAGCTGCTTCACACACTCCCAGCTCCATCAGAGAAATCCCCCAGAGAGATAGAGGGGGAGGAGAGGTAGAGGAAGATAGAGAGAATAACTAATGTATTAACAACGCTCAGTCACTGAGTGAGAGAGAGAGGAGGAAGAGGGGATAGTAGGAGAGAGTGAGGAGGAGAGAGTGAAGAGGAGGAGAAGAGGAGATGGGAGGAGATGGGAAGAGGAGGAGATGAGAAGAGGAGGAGATGGGAGGAGGTGAGAGAAGAGGAGGAGATGGGAGGAGAAGAGGAGGAGATGGGAGGAGGAGAGGGAAGAGGAGGAGAGAGAAGAGGAGGAGGAGATGGGAGGAGAAGAGGAGGAGGAGATGGGAGGAGATGAGAGAAGAGGAGGAGGAGATGAGAGAAGAGGAGGAGATATGAGAGATGAGGAGATGGGAGGAGATGAGAGATGAGGAGATGGGAGGAGAGGAGGAGGAGATTGGAGGAGATGAGAGAAGAGGAGGAGGAGATGGGAGATGAGAGAAGAGGAGGAGGAGATGGGAGGAGAAGATAGAAGAGGAGGAGGAGATGAGAGAAGAGGAGGAGGAGATGGGAGGAGAAGAGGAGGAGGAGATGGGAGGAGGAGATGGGAGGAGAAGAGGAGGAGGAGATGGGAGGAGATGAGAGAAGAGGAGATGGGAGGAGAGGAGGAGGAGATTGGAGGAGATGAGAGAAGAGGAGGAGGAGATGGGAGGAGGAGAGAGAAGAGGAGGAGGAGATGGGAGGAGAAAAGAGAAGAGGAGGGGGAGATGGGAGGAGATGAGAGAAGAGGAGGAGGAGATGGGAGGAGATGAGAGAAGAGGAGGAGGAGATGGGAGGAGATGAGAGAAGAGGAGATGGGAGAAGAGGAGGAGGAGGAGGAGGAGATGGGAGGAGAGAGAGAAGAGGAGGAGATGGGAGGAGATGGGAGGAGAGAGAGAAGAGGAGGAGATGGGAGGAGATGGGAGGTGAGAGAAGAGGAGGAGATGGGAGGAGGAGAGGGAAGAGGAGGAGAGAGAAGAGGAGGAGATGGAAGAGGAGGAGGAGATGGGAGGAGAAGAGAGAAGAGGAGGAGGAGATGGGAGGAGAAGAGGAGGAGGAGATGGGAGGAGATGAGAGAAGAGGAGGAGGAGATGAGAGAAGAGGAGGAGATGGGAGGAGATGAGAGATGAGAGATGAGGAGATGGGAGGAGGAGATTGGAGGAGATGAGAGAAGAGGAGGAGGAGATGAGAGAAGAGGAGGAGGAGATTTTCTTCACGTAAAATACATTAGTGCAGGGGTTCCCCAAGTTTTTCACTCTGGGCCCCCCTTCCAGCATTGGGGAACATCCCGCGCCACTTCTATATTTCTATGGGCACAAGCACTGTTCATGACACAAACTGTTCACACCCCTCATCTTATTGGTGGAGAGAATTTAACATTTTTATAGCTTATTTTCTGCAATTCTATACATTTTGCCATGTCTAATGTGTATTCATGTGATATTTGAGTGACTCAAAAATTACAACAATATCTATGGGCTAAAGAACCTAAAAAAAAAAAAAAAAGCGTTAGCCGACATGGGCTAGTTGATCTGGACATTCCTTACAAGTTATAAAAAGCTCTCTAAGAAATGCAATGACTGACATGACAAGAGGAAAACTGATGATGCACTACCCAATTTATATTGCACCTTGTGCTCTACAATTACAACTTTCAGGAGTAAGTTTTAAAGCTTGACTGAGTTCCTTTAAAATTAAAATACATTTTTTATTTTTTTTGGGGGGGGGGCCCGCGAGCCCCCCCCCCCCACACTTCATTTTCATCAGATGACAACAGAAGTGCAACGATAGTTGGCTAGCAGCCACACAAGTAAATTGGCTTACAATAAAAGAGAGAGGTATTTTTTGCAAAGACGATGCATGGCCATCAGATTTCTTATGTTTACCATATAAAGAATGTTGCCAGCTACATTTCCAAATGTTTTTCTTGATGTTAATCTTGCATTTTTACTTGCCAAAACTACTAGAGAAAAGTAAACCTCAGCCAAAGTGCCGTCTGCTGATCAAATGCCAGTTTGTGAATGCAGTCATTTGATTGGTCAAGATGAGAGCAAAGTGCAACTGAAGCACAAAATGTGTCCTTTTACATTCTTAAGCCACACACACACACACACACACACATATATATACACACACACACACACACTGCTATAAGGGCAGGTGAACTGATAATGCTTTTAAATGTCTAATGCTTTTTAATGTCTAATACCTCTTCCTCCTTTCTCTCACCCTCCTCCCTACCACCATCTCTTCTCTCTTTCAACCTCCCCTCCCTCTCTTTCTCCTCCCTCCCTCTCTCCTCTCTCTCCCCCTCCCTCCCTCTCTCTCTCCACCCTCCCTCTCTCTCTCCACCCTCCCTCTCTCTCTCCACCCTCCCCCTCTCTCTCCCCCTCTCTCTCTCTCTCTCCTCCCTCTCTTCTCCATCCAGGCATAGACTATAAGACCACCACTATTCTACTGGATGGGAGGAGAGTGAAACTGGAGCTGTGGTTAGTACATCCTACATGTTGAATCAGCACATTGTAGGAGCTGTGGTTAGTGCATCCTACATGTTGAATCAGCACATTGTAGGAGCTGTGGTTAGTACATCCTACATGTTGAATCAGCACATTGTAGGAGCTGTGGTTAGTACATCCTACATGTTGAATCAGCACATTGTAGGAGCTGTGGTTAGTGCATCCTACATGTTGAATCAGCACATTGTAGGAGCTGTGGTTAGTGCATCCTACATGTTGAATCAGCACATTGTAGGAGCTGTGGTTAGTGCATCCTACATGTTGAATCAGCACATTGTAGGAGCTGTGGTTAGTACATCCTACATGTTGAATCAGCACGTTGTTGGCCGGCACCCAGCAGGTGTCATCATTACGCCGACCCGGCAGGTGTCATCATTACGCCGACCCAGCTGGTGTCATCATTACGCCGACCCAGCTGGTGTCATCATTACGCCGACCCAGCTGGTGTCATCATTACGCCGACCCAGCAGGTGTCATCATTACGCCGACCCAGCTGGTGTCATCATTACGCCGACCCAGCTGGTGTCATCATTACGCCGACCCAGCTGGTGTCATCGTTACGCCGACCCAGCAGGTGTCATCGTTACGCCGACCCAGCAGGTGTCATCGTTACGCCGACCCAGCAGGTGTCATCGTTACGCCGACCCAGCAGGTGTCATCGTTACGCCGACCCAGCAGGTGTCATCGTTACGCCGACCCAGCAGGTGTCATCGTTACGCCGACCCAGCAGGTGTCATCGTTACGCCGACCCAGCTGGTGTCATCATTACGCCGACCCAGCAGGTGTCATCATTACGCCGACCCAGCAGGTGTCATCATTACGCCGACCCAGCTGGTGTCATAATTACGCCGACCCAGCAGGTGTCATCATTACCTGTGTGTGTGTGTGTGTGTGTGTGTGTGTGTGAGCTGATAGTCAGGGGAGGGAAATGAGCTGATTTAAAAAGACATGAGCCCTAATACATGGCATCCATCTCTCTGTTAACACTCTTAAAGTGGAACTCACAGCGTTTTAGCAACATAAAATCTTAAAATCTGTTCATATACACCCCCAGGAAGAATATGACACCTTTTTTATTGTGTATATATATTTTCTGACAAGCGAGCACTTAGATATGGTAATATCCACGTTGTCATAAATTCTTAGAATGTTTGGGAATGACGTATACTAAGGCATTTGAGAAAATTCTATTGCAATATAGAGCGGGAAAGCTGCCGTACATTTGGACAATTAATAGACACTGCAGTAAATAAACCTAATAAAAACTTCCAGGACCGGAGTCTACGTAGACCGATGCGCCATAGCCAATCAGAGCTTCAGTAGACCTTTATGCAAATAACCATGTTCCACACGGGCCTGCTATCATTCACTTTGAACTGGACTGTGTGTTTACAGGCGGTAGCAACAGAGCGACTTTAGATCATTAGAACGCATTCGCCAAAAGCCACAAAATACGGGAGTCCTCTTACATCTGGGAACTTTACAGTCTTTACAGACTTTACAGTCCTATTGATCAAACAACCATGGCTATCTCTCCCTCAGTTATGCACATCAACAACAACAATATCAACAACTAATGCTAGCCAGAGCGAGATGAGCTAAAATCTAACGAGGGAACATTAGATAAACCCTCTCAAACCTTTTCAGCTAGTTGGCAGTCAAAATTGCACTGATAAACGATGGGGAATAGTAGCCTGCTTGTCCTTCTGCAGCTTGCCTGCCAATGCATGCTTGTCCCAACCCATGTTTTGACAACTGAATGGGAACTTGCCTGCCTGCCCGTTTGATCGATGCCAAATACATTTGATTGACAACTAAGGGTGTGTTGGTACATTTCCTCCAGTGTGTCAGAGTGCGCTCTGGATCGTTTTCAGAGCGCACGCTGCACTATAGACACTGGACGCTCTGGCCGAGGAGGAGGGTTGATCCGAGCGTTCCTCACAACAGGATGCCGCTTGGGTGCCGTTCCTTACGACGGCAACCAAGCTAACTGGCTAACTTTACTCACCCTAGCAGAGCTGGTTTGGCTGTTTTCATGTTATCTAAAACTGTGCTGCTGGAAACAATTTAAGAACTTTTTTTTGCCGACGTTTACTGACACGGTCATATTCAGCGGGTGTTGCGCGTTCGTAAATTCATCAGTTATTCTGCGCTCTGGCATACTCAGATGAGTGCTTTGAAATCTGAGTAGATAGCCAGTGAATTTACGAACGCAAGAGATATGCTAACTGGATAACAGTTGTATTTTTGACTTTATGTTTTGTTTTACCCCATATGTAACTCTGTGTTGTTGTTTTTATCGCACTGCTTTGCTTTATCTTGGCCAGGTCGCAGTTGTAAATGAGAACTTGTTCTCAACTGGCTTACCTGGTTAAATAAAGGTTAAATAAAAAATAAAATAAAACAGTCGTTCAAGTTCAGCATAGCTAGCTAGCAAAGCGATTCACATTTCTTGCTAGCTAACCAAGTGACACCTGCATCTCTAGCTGTAGCCACCGAAAAACGATATGAGGGGGGAAAAGTTGATCAGTCACTCACCCACTCCTCCAATGACATGACATCCTCCCAGCAGCTAGCTAGCTAACGTTAGGCTCTGTGTTTTTATCTTGCTAAATAAATAATTACATAAATAGATACGCTAGCATATTAGCCACATTATGATTGACTTCTTATCATTGCCGTTGCTAGTTGGATTGTATTGCCAATCCCAGTCTTAGTTACATTCGTCCGTTTCTTATTAAAAATATTGTGTCATTGAAACTGAAACAGTGCATCCCGAATGGGTGGAGGCAGCAAACAATGTACCAGGCCAGCTGTGATTAACAACCTGATAGCAATATTTTTTGGACTACCAAGAAATGTATTTGTGAATTATATTAATCATGCATTGAACTGCATCCATCTATTCTGCCAACAATGTCTTACCGTACATCATGGAGTTTTGAGTCAAATAGAACCTGTTTTTAAAACCTCTTGTAAAGTTGGTTTTGTAGCATAAACTGGGAATTTAATATTTTTGACTGATATTATGATGGTCTGTTTGTTTCATATCCGCAAAGTAGTTAAAACGCTGTCAGTTCCACTTTAACGTTACCCAATCACCACTCAGATACCATCTCTCTGTTAACTCCCTTACCGTTACCCAATCACCACATCTCCCTTTCATCTCACCAGCCAATCAGCTTCCAGATTCATCTTCCTGTCAGCTTATCCTCAGCCAATCAACATACAGCTTTCTCTCTCACCAGTCAGACTACAGGATACAGTGATATGAGATGTTCTCTTTCTGGAAAGATAACTGAAGCGTGGGTGGCAAATAAAGGTTTATTATTAATTCATGGTACACCGGATAGGTGCAGTGAAATGTGTTGTTTTACAGGGTCAGCCATAGTAGTATGATAGGTGCAGTGTAATTTGTTGTTTTACAGGGTCAGCCATAGTAGTATGATAGGTGCAGTGTAATGTGTTGTTTTACAGGGTCAGCCATAGTAGTATGTCGCCCCTGGAGTAAATTAGGGTTAAGTGTCTTTCTCAAAGGCACATCGAGAGTTTTTTTTCACCTAGTCGGCTCAGGTATTCGAACCAGCGACCTTTCGGTTACTGGCCCAACGCTCTAACTGCTAGGTTACCTGTCGCCGCTACCTGTCAGTCAGTAGAGTTGTGTGAAACAGTCAGCCAGTTGAGTTGTGTGAAACAGTTAGTCTGTCATTAGAGCTGTGTGAAAGAGTCAGTCAGTAGAGTTGTGTGAAACAGAAACAGTTAGTCAGTCAGAGTTGTGTGAAGCAGTCAGTCAATAGAGTTGTGTGAAGCAGTCAGTCAGTAGAGTTGTGTGAAACAGTCAGTCAGAGTTGTGTGAAACAGTCAGTCAGTAGAGTTGTGTGAAACAGTCAGTAAGTAGAGTTGTGTGAAGCATTGTCAGTAGTCGTGTGAAACAGTCAGTCAGTAGAGTTGTGTGAAGCATTGTCAGTAGAGTTGTGTGCAACAGAAACAGTCAATAAAGTTGTGTGAAACAGTCAGTCAGTAGAGTTGTGTGAAACAGTTAATCTGTCATTAGAGCTTTATGAAACAGTCAGTAGAGTTGTGTGAAACAGAAACAGTCAGTCAGTAGAGTTGTGTGAAGCATTGTCAGTAGTTGTGTGAAACAGTCAGTCAGAGTTGTGTGAAACAGTCAGTCAGTAGAGTTGTGTGAAACAGAAACAGTCAGTAGAGTTGTGTGAAACAGTAAAGTAGTGCTGGACAGGACCTACCCTACCCTGTCTGTGGTGACAGATACATTGAGCTGCCCTCTGAGTGACAGAGAGATCAATAGTTCATTTCAACTCAGCCCCACTCTGTACAGCTAAAGGCCTTTTGGCTGTGGGAAGCTAGGTGGCCATTTTTGGAGCGTAAAAATTAGCAGTCTTATTTGTTCCATTTCCCAATGATGGAGACAACTGTGCTCTAGGAAACGTTCAACACTCTAGAAATTGTTTTATACCTTTCCCAAGATATATTCCTCATCACAAGTCTATCTTGGAGATCTACTGACAGTTTATTGGACTTCATGGTATAGTTTCTCCTCTGACGTGCACTGTCAACTGTGGGACCTTATATAGACAAGAGTGTTTCTTTCTAAATCATGTCCAAACAATTGAATTGGCCGCAATCATGCATTGAAGTTGTAGTGACATCTTCAAGGATGATCAAAGTAAATTGGATACACCTGAGCTCAATCTGTAGTGTCATAGCAAAGGGGTGTGAATACAAAGGGGTATTTCTGTGTTTCATTTTCAATACATTTGCTGAAATGTCTAAATATAATAATAATAAATATGTTTTCACTTTGTCGTTAGGGGGTATTGTGTGTAGATGGGTGATAAAAATCCATGTTGAATTCAGGCTGTAACAACAAAATGTGGAATAAGTCAAGGGGTATGAATACTTTCTGAAGGCACTGCATGATTGATTGATTTTATTATTATAATGTCATGAATCTTCAGGATGATCCGATGGGCTTATAAATCGCTATATTTGCTGTAGCAAAATAAAATGTCTATATACAGTGGGGAGAACAAGTATTTGATACACTGCCGATTTTGCAGGTTTTCCTACTTACAAAGCATGTAGAGGTCTGTAATTTGTATCATAGGTACACTTCAACTGTGAGAGACGGAATCTAAAACAAAAATCCAGAAAATCACATTGTATGATTTTTAAGTAGTTAATTTGCATTTTATTGCATGACATAAGTATTTGATACATCAGAAAAGCAGAACTTAATATTTGGTACAGAAACCTTTGTTTGCAATTACAGAGATCATACGTTTCCTGTAGGTCTTGACCAGGTTTGCACACACTGCAGCAGGGATTTTGGCCCACTCCTCCATACAGACCTTCTCCAGATCCTTCAGGTTTCGGGGCTGTCGCTGGGCAATACGGACTTTTAGCTCCCTCCAAAGATTTTCTATTGGGTTCAGGTCTGGAGACTGGCTAGGCAACTCCAGGACCTTGAGATGCTTCTTACGGAGCCACTCCTTAGTTGCCCTGGCTGTGTGTTTCGGGTCGTTGTCATGCTGGAAGACCCAGCCATGATCCATCTTCAATGCTCTTACTGAGGGAAGGAGGTTGTTGGCCAAGATCTCGCGATACATGGCCCCATCCATCCTCCCCTCAATACGGTGCAGTCGTCCTGTCCCCTTTGCAGAAAAGCATCCCCAAAGAATGATGTTTCCACCTCCATGCTTCACGGTTGGGATGGTGTTCTTGGGGTTGTACTCATCCTTCTTCTTCCTCCAAACACGGCGAGTGGAGTTTAGACCAAAAAGCTATATTTTTGTCTCATCAGACCACAGACCTTCTCCCATTCCTCCTCTGGATCATCCAGATGGTCATTGGCAAACTTCAGACGGGCCTGGACATGCGCTGGCTTGAGCAGGGGGACCTTGCGTGCGCTGCAGGATTTTAATCCATGACGGCGTAGTGTGTTACTAATGGTTTTCTTTGAGACTGTGGTCCCAGCTCTCTTCAGGTCATTGACCAGGTCCTGCCGTGTTGTTCTGGGCTGATCCCTCACCTTCTTCATGGTCATTGATGCCCCACGAGGTGATATCTTGCATGGAGCCCCAGACCGAGGGTGATTGACCGTCATCTTGAACTTCTTCCATTTTCTAATAATTGCGCCAACAGTTGTTGCCTTCTCACCAAGCTGCTTGCCTATTGTCCTGTAGCCCATCCCAGCCTTGTGCAGGTCTACAATTGTATCCCTGATGTCCTTACACAGCTCTCTGGTCTTGGCCATTGTGGAGAGGTTGGAGTCTGTTTGATTGAGTGTGTGGACAGGTGTCTTTTATACAGGTAACGAGTTCAAACAGGTGCAGTTAATACAGGTAATGAGTGGAGAACAGGAGGGCTTCTTAAAGAAAAACTAACAGGTCTGTGAGAGCCGGAATTCTTACTGGTTGGTAGGTGATCAAATACTTATGTCATGCAATAAAATGCAAATTAACTACTTAAAAATCATACAATGTGATTTTCTGGATTTTTTAGATTTAGATTTAGATTTTAGATTCCGTCTCTCACAGTTGAAGTGTACCTATGATAAAAATTACAGACCTCTACATGCTTTGTAAGTAGGAAAACCTGCAAAATCGGCAGTGTATCAAATAGTTGTTCTCCCCACTGTATATACACAGCTGTGGAAAAAATTAAGAGACCACTGCAAATTTTTCTTAAATCAGCATCTCTACATGTATGACAGTCATTCCATTCCAGTGTCTGTTGAATTCCAACATAGGCACACCTCATTCTACTGAATTAGGTACTGATTAGGTGATCACCTGAAACAAATCCTATTTCACGAGGAAAAGTATAAAAACCACTGCTGTGGTCATCACTATCCTCTTGCAATAGGACCAGCTGGATGGCAAAAACAGTGCTAATAGTACCTCAAAAGTAATATTAATTAAAAAATAACTATTGACTATTGACCAAAAGAGTTGAAAAGGAATGTTTTGAGTGAGGAAAAGAAGGGTTCAATTCTGGCCTTACTGGCAGAGGGATACAGTGAGCGTCGGGTTGCTTCCATCCTTAACATTTCAAAGACAGCGGTTCATAAGAACAAGGTCAAGCAGCAGACATTGGGGACAACAAAACTACAGACTGGCAGAGGATTTTCAAACACTATGAGATTCGTGGTGACGTGGGGAGCAATAATATACCCTCCTTGTGGCTAGAAACTCCTTGCAGGTTTTGAAAATCACTGTTTTTCTTACTTTTAATCCTACCCTGTGATGTCACAGAGAAGCATTTTTTAGGACCTTATCTTTTTAACTACAGATCATAGAAATGTGGTGTTTTCACATGTAGACAATATGTATGGTGCTGGAGATAATGAATATGAGGTTGAAAAGTGGCGGAATTGCCTTTTAATTGTGGTTTACATCTCTCTCTCTCTCTCTCACCACCCCTCTCTCTCCCTCTCTATCAGGGACACGTCAGGACAGGGGAGGTTCTGCACCATCTTCAGGTCCTACTCCAGAGGAGCTCAGGTAGGAACACACATTCTGCTGACATAGAACACACATTCTGCTGACACAGGACACACATTCTGGTGACGTACACACATTCTGGTGACATAGTACACACATTCTGGTGATTTAATACACATTCTGCTGACACAGTACACACATTCTGCTGACACAGTACACACATTCTACTGACATAGTATATATATATTTTTGTTTCATTCACTTCTCTTTTTGACCTGCACTGTTGGAGCTTAAGAATTTCACTGTACCCTGCAGTTACATCTGAGACCCTGTGCATGTGACTAATAAACTCATCTAATCGAATCTAGTACACACACAATCTAATGACTTAGTACACAGACACCCACATTGTACTGACACAAGCCCCCTACTGAGTGTGTTTGGCTGGCCCTCTCTGCTTGTCCTACTCCTATAAACAGGACAGAAAATAACAATGCCTGATGTGTGTGTTCTCCAGGGGATCCTGCTGGTGTATGACATCGCAAACCGCTGGTCGTTCGAAGGCATCGACCGCTGGATACGAGAGATTGACGAGGTACGGAGAGGAGGGGGGAGGAGAGGAAGGGAAATGGGGGAGAGGAGATGAGAGAGGGAAGATGGGAGAGGAGGGAGTGAGGGTAGAAGAGATGAAATGAGAGGATAGAAGGGAGGGAGGGTAGAGGAGAGGAGATGAGAGGATAGAAGGGAGCGAGGGTAGAGGAGATGAGATGAGAGGATAGAAGGTAGGGAGAGGAGAGGAGATGAGAGGATAGAAGGGAGGGAGGGTAGAGGAGAGGAGATGAGAGGATAGAAGGGAGGGAGGGTAGAGGAGAGGAGATGAGAGGATAGAAGGGAGCGAGGGTAGAGGAGAGGAGATGAGTATAGAAGGGAGCGAGGGTAGAGGAGATGAGAGGATAGAAGGGAGCGAGCGAGGGTAGATGAGATGAGAGGAGAGGAGGGAGCGAGGGGAGATGAGATGAGAGGATAGAAGGGAGCGAGGGTATAGGAGAGAAGATGAGAGGATAGAAGGGAGGGAGAGGAGAGGAGATGAGGATAGAAGAGAGGGAGGGTAGAGGAGAGGAGATGCGAGGGTAGAGGAGATGAGAGGATAGAAGGGAGCGAGGGTAGAGGAGATGAGAGGATAGAAGGGAGCGAGGGGAGAGGAGATGAGAGGATAGAAGGGAGCGAGGGTAGAGGAGAGAAGATGAGAGGATAGAAGGGAGCGAGGGTAGAGGAGATGAGAGGATAGAAGAGAGCGAGGGTAGAGGAGATGAGAGGATAGAAGGGAGCGAGGGTAGAGGAGATGAGAGGATAGAAGGGAGCGAGGGTAGAGGAGAGGAGATGAGAGGATAGAAGGGAGCGAGGGTAGAGGAGAGGAGATGAGATGAGAGGATAGAAGGGAGGGAGGGCAGAGGATATGAGAGGATAGAAGGGAGCGAGGTTAGAGGAGAGGAGATGAGAGGATAGAAGGGAGGTAGAGGAGAGGAGAGGATAGAAGGGAGCGAGGGTAGAGGAGAGGAGAGGATAGAAAGGAGGGAGGGGAGAGGAGATGAGAGGATAGAAGGGAGCGCGTTTAGAGGAGGGAAGATGAGAGGATAGAAGGGAGGGAGAGGAGAGGAGATGAGGATAGAAGAGAGGGAGGGTAGAGGAGAGGAGATGAGAGGATAGAAGGGAGCGAGGGTAGAGGAAATGCGACGGTAGAGGAGATGAGAGGATAGAAGGGAGCGAGGGGAGAGGAGATGAGATGAGAGGATAGAAGGGAGCGAGGGGAGAGGAGATGAGATGAGAGGATAGAAGGGAGCGAGGGTAGAGGAGAGGAGATGAGAGGATAGAAGGGAGCGAGGGTAGAGGAGAGGAGATGAGAGGATAGAAGAGAGCGAGGGTAGAGGAGATGAGAGGATAGAAGGGAGCGAGGGTAGAGAAGATGAGAGGATAGAAGGGAGCGAGGGTAGAGGAGAGGAGATGAGAGGATAGAAGGGAGCGAGGGTAGATGAGATGAGAGGAGAGGAGGGAGCGAGGGGAGATGAGAGGATAGAAGGGAGCGAGGGTAGAGAAGATGAGAGGATAGAAGGGAGCGAGGGGAGAGGAGAGGATAGAAGGGAGCGAGGGTATAGGAGAGGAGATGAGAGGATAGAAGGGAGCGAGGGGAGAGGAGAGGAGATGAGAGGATAGAAGGGAGCGAGGGTAGAGGAGATGAGAGGATAGAAGAGAGCGAGAGGAGAGGAGATGAGGATAGAAGAGAGGGAGGGTAGAGGAGAGGAGATGAGAGGATAGAAGGGAGCGAGGGTAGAGGAGAAGAGATGAGAGGATAGAAGGGAGCGAGGGTAGAGGAGATGAGAGGATAGAAGGGAGCGAGGGTAGAGGAGAGGAGATGAGAGGATAGAAGGGAGCGAGAGGAGAGGAGATGAGAGGATAGAAGGGAGCGAGGGTAGAGGAGATGAGAGGATAGAATTGAGCGAGGGTAGAGGAGATGAGAGGATAGAAGGGAGGGAGGGTAGAGGAGAGGAGAGGATAGAAGGGAGGGAGGGTAGAAGAGAGGATAGAAGGGAGCGAGGTTAGAGGAGAGGAGATGAGAGGATAGAAGGGAGTGAGGGTAGAGGAGAGGAGATGAGAGGATAGAAGGGAGGGAGGGGAGATGAGAGATTAGAGGATAGAAGGGAGGGAGGGAGGGTAGAGGAGAGGAGAGGATAGAAGGGAGGGAGGGTAGAGGAGAGGATAGAAGGGAGCGAGGTTAGAGGAGATGAGAGGATAGAAGGGAGGGAGAGGATAGGAGATGAGAGGATAGAAGGGAGGAAGGGTAGAGCAGAGGAGATGAGAGGATAGAAGGGAGGAAGGGTAGAGCAGAGGAGATGAGAGGATAGAAGGGAGCGAGGGTAGAGGAGATGAGATGAGAGGATAGAAGGGAGCGAGGGTAGAGGAGATGAGATGAGAGGATAGAAGGGAGCGAGGGTAGAGGAGATGAGAGGATAGAAGGGAGCGAGGGTAGAGGAGATGAGAGGGTAGAAGGGAGCGAGGGTAGAGGAGATGAGAGGATAGAAGGAAGCGAGGGGAGAGGAGAGGATAGAAGGGAGCGAGGGTATAGGAGAGGAGATGAGAGGATAGAAGGGAGGGAGGGTAGAGGAGATGAGAGGATAGAAGGGAGTGAGTGTAGAGGAGAGGAGAGGATAGAATGGAGGGAGGGTAGAGGAGAGGAGATGAGAGGATAGAAGGGAGCGAGGGTAGAGGAGAGGAGATGAGAGGATAGAAGGGAGGGAGGGGAGAGGAGAGATGAGAGGATAGAAGGGAGGGAGGTAGAGGATATGAGAGGATAGAAGGGAGCGAGGTTAGAGGAGAGGAGATGAGAGGATAGATGGGAGGGATAGGAGAGGAGAGGAGATGAGAGGATAGAAGGGAGGTAGAGGAGAGGAGATGAGAGGATAGAAGGGAGCGAAGGGAGAGGAGATGAGATGAGAGGATAGAAGGGAGGGAGAGGAGATGAGAGGATAGAAGGGAGGGAGGGGAGAGGAGATGAGAGAGGATAGAAGGGAGGGATAGGAGATGAGAGGATAGATGGGAGCGAGGGTAGAGGAGATGAGAGGATAGAAGGGAGGTAGAGGAGAGGAGATGAGAGGATAGAAGGGAGCGAGGGTAGAGGAGATGAGATGAGAGGATAGAAGGGAGCGAGGGTAGGGGAGATGAGAGGATAGAAGGGAGTGAGGGGAGAGGAGAGACCCTGTCTCATAGTCCTCAACACACCTCAGTGAACAGAACAGAATAGACCCAGAGTACTGCTATAGACACACCATGTCCTTCCTGACATCCTCCATGTTTGGTGAAGATATGGCTTTCCTTTTCTACCTCTAGTCTACACTACCGATGAGAGGATAGAAGGGAGCGAGGGTAGAGGAGAGGAGATGAGAGGATAGAAGGGAGCGGGGGGAGAGGAGAGGATAGAAGGGAGCGAGGGTATAGGAGAGGAGATGAGAGGATAGAAGGGAGCGAGGGTAGAGGAGATGAGAGGATAGAAGGGAGCGAGGTAGAGGAGACGAGAGGATAGAAGGGAGCGAGGTTAGAGGAGAGGAGATGAGAGGAAAGAAGGAAGCGAGGTTAGAGGAGAGGAGATGAGAGGATAGAAGGGAGGGAGGGTAGAGGAGAGGATAGAAGGGAGCGAGGGTAGAGGAGAGGAGATGAGAGGATAGAAGGGAGCGAGAGGAGATGAGAGGATAGAAGGGAGGGAGGGGAGAGGAGAGGAGAGGAGATGAGAGGATAGAAGGGAGCGAGGGGAGAGGAGATGAGAGGATAGAAGGGAGCCAGGGTAGATGAGATGAGAGGATAGAAGGGAGCGAGGGTAGATGAGATGAGAGGAGAGGAGGGAGCGAGGGGAGATGAGAGGATAGAAGGGAGCGAGGGTAGAGGAGAGGAGATGAGAGGATAGAAGGGAGGGAGAGGAGATGAGAGGATAGAAGGGAGGGAGGGGAGAGGAGATGAGAGGATAGAAGGGAGGGATAGGAGATGAGAGGATAGATGGGAGCGAGGGTAGAGGAGATGAGAGGATAGAAGGGAGGTAGAGGAGAGGAGATGAGAGGATAGAAGGGAGCGAGGGTAGAGGAGATGAGATGAGAGGATAGAAGGGAGCGAGGGTAGGGGAGATGAGAGGATAGAAGGGAGTGAGGGGAGAGGAGAGACCCTGTCTCATAGTCCTCAACACACCTCAGTGAACAGAACAGAATAGACCCAGAGTACTGCTATAGACACACCATGTCCTTCCTGACATCCTCCATGTTTGGTGAAGATATGGCTTTCCTTTTCTACCTCTAGTCTACACTACCGATGAGAGGATAGAAGGGAGCGAGGGTAGAGGAGAGGAGATGAGAGGATAGAAGGGAGCGGGGGGAGAGGAGAGGATAGAAGGGAGCGAGGGTATAGGAGAGGAGATGAGAGGATAGAAGGGAGCGAGGGTAGAGGAGATGAGAGGATAGAAGGGAGCGAGGTAGAGGAGAGGAGACGAGAGGATAGAAGGGAGCGAGGTTAGAGGAGAGGAGATGAGAGGAAAGAAGGAAGCGAGGTTAGAGGAGAGGAGATGAGAGGATAGAAGGGAGGGAGGGTAGAGGAGAGGATAGAAGGGAGCGAGGGTAGAGGAGAGGAGATGAGAGGATAGAAGGGAGCGAGAGGAGATGAGAGGATAGAAGGGAGGGAGAGGAGAGGAGATGAGAGGATAGAAGGGAGCGAGGGGAGAGGAGATGAGAGGATAGAAGGGAGCCAGGGTAGATGAGATGAGAGGATAGAAGGGAGCGAGGGTAGATGAGATGAGAAGAGAGGAGGGAGCGAGGGGAGATGAGAGGATAGAAGGGAGCGAGGGTAGAGGAGAGGAGATGAGAGGATAGAAGGGAGCGAGGGGAGAGGAGATGAGAGGATAGAAGGGAGCCAGGGTAGATGAGATGAGAGGATAGAAGGGAGCGAGGGTATAGGAGAGGAGATGAGAGGATAGAAGGGAGCGAGAGGAGATGAGAGGATAGAAGGGAGGGAGAGGAGAGGATAGAAGGGAGGGAGGTAGAGGAGCTGAGAAGATAGAAGGGAGCGAGGGTAGAGGAGAGGAGATGAGAGGATAGAAGGGAGGGAGAGGAGAGGAGATGAGAGGATTGAAGGGAGCGAGGTTAGAGGAGAGGAGATGAGAGAATAGAAGGGAGCGAGGGTAGAGGAGATGAGGGAGCGAGGGGAGATGAGAGGATAGAAGGGAGCGAGGGTAGAGGAGATAAGAGGATAGAAGGGAGCGAGGGGAAAGGAGAGGAGAGGATAGAAGGGAGCGAGGGTATAGGAGAGGAGATGAGAGGATAGAAGGGAGCGAGGGTAGAGGAGATGAGATGAGAGGATAGAAGGGAGCGAGGGGAGAGGAGATGAGAGGATAGAAGGGAGCGAGAGGAGAGGAGATGAGAGGATAGAAGGGAGCGAGGGTAGAGGAGATGAGAGGATAGAAGGGAGGGAGGTAGAGGAGATGAGAGGATAGAAGGGAGCGAGTTTAGAGGAGAGAAGAGAGGGAGAGGAGAGGAGATGAGGATAGAAGAGAGGGAGGGGAGAGGAGATGAGAGGATAGAAGGGAGCGAGGGTAGAGGATAGAAGGGAGCGAGGGTAGAGGAGATGAGATGAGAGGATAGAAGGGAGCGAGGGTAGAGGAGATGCGAGGGTAGAGGAGATGAGAGGATAGAAGGGAGCGAGGGGAGAGGAGATGAGAGGATAGAAGGGAGCGAGGGTAGAGGAGATGAGAGGATAGAAGGGAGCGAGGGTAGAGGAGATGAGAGGATAGAAGAGAGCGAGGGTAGAGGAGATGAGAGGATAGAAGGGAGCGAGGGTAGAGGAGATGAGAGGATAGAAGGGAGCGAGGGTAGAGGAGAGGAGATGAGAGGATAGAAGGGAGCGAGGGTAGAGGAGAGGAGATGAGAGGATAGAAGGGAGGGAGGGGAGAGGAGAGATGAGAGGATAGAAGGGAGGGAGGTAGAGGATATGAGAGGATAGAAGGGAGCGAGGGGAGAGGAGAGGATAGAAGGGAGCGAGGTTAGAGGAGAGGAGATGAGAGGATAGAAGGGAGGTAGAGGAGAGGAGATTAGATGAGATGATAGAAGGGAGTGAGGGTAGAGGAGATGGGAGCGAGGGTAGAGGAGAGGAGATGAGACGATAGAAGGGATGGAGGTAGAGGAGATGAGAGGATAGAAGGGAGCAAGGTTAGAGGAGAGAAGATGAGAATATAGAAGGGAGCGAGGGTAGATGAGAGGAGATGAGAGGATAGAAGGGAGCGAGAGGAGATGAGAGGATAGAAGGGAGGGAGGGGAGAGGAGATGAGAGGATAGAAGGGAGCGAGGTTAGAGGAGAGGAGATGAGAGGATAGAAGGGAGCGAGGGTAGATGAGATGAGAGGAGAGGAGGGAGCGAGAGGAGATGAGAGGATAGAAGGGAGCGAGGGTAGAGGAGATGAGAGGATAGAAGGGAGCGAGGGGAGAGGATAGAAGGGAGCGAGGGTATAGGAGAGGAGATGAGAGGATAGAAGGGAGCGAGTGTAGAGGAGATGAGATGAGAGGATAGAAGGGAGCAAGGGTAGATGAGATGAGAGGATAGAAGGGAGCGAGGGTAGAGGAGAGGAGATGAGAGGATAGAAGGGAGCGAGGGTAGAGGAGAGGAGAGGATAGAAAGGAGGGAGGGGAGAGGAGATGAGAGGATAGAAGGGAGTGAGGTAGAGGAGATGAGAGGATAGAAGGGAGCGAGTTTAGAGGAGAGAAGATGAGAGGATAGAAGGGAGGAGAGGAGATGAGGATAGAAGAGAGGGAGGGTAGAGGAGAGGAGATGAGATGATAGAAGGGAGCGAGGGTAGAGGAGATGAGAGGATAGAAGGGAGCGAGGGTAGAGGAAATGAGAGGATAGAAGAGATGGAGGGTAGAGGAGATGAGATGAGAGGGTAGAAGGGAGCGAGGGTAGAGGAGATGAGATGAGAGGATAGAAGGGAGCGAGGGTAGAGGAGATGAGAGGATAGAAGGGAGCGAGGTTAGAGGAGATGAGAGGATAGAAGGGAGCGAAGGTAGAGGAGATGAGGATAGAAGAGAGCGAGGGGAGAGGAGAGGAGAGGATAGAAGGGAGCGAGGGTATAGGAGAGGAGATGAGAGGATAAAAGGGAGCGAGGGTAGAGGAGATGAGAGGATAGAAGGGAGCGAGTTTAGAGGAGAGAAGATGAGGATAGAAGGGAGCGAGAGGAGAGGAGATGAGAGGATAGAAGAGATGGAGGGTAGAGGTGAGGAGATGAGATGAGAGGATAGGAGGGTAGAGGAGATGAGAGGATAGAAGGGAGCGATGGTAGAGGGGATGAGAGGATAGAAGGGAGGGAGGGGAGAGGAGATGAGAGGATAGAAGGGAGCGAGGGTAGAGGAGAGGAGATGAGAGGATAGAAGGGAGCGAGGGTAGAGGAGAGGAGATGAGAGGATAGAAGGGAGGGAGGGGAGAGGAGAGATGAGAGGATAGAAGGGAGGGAGGTAGAGGATATGAGAGGATAGAAGGGAGCGAGGTTAGAGGAGAGGAGATGAGATGAGAGGATAGAAAGGAGCGAGGTTAGAGGAGAGGAGATGAGAGGATAGAAGGGAGGGAGAGGAGAGGAGATGAGAGGATAGAAGAGAGGGAGGGTAGAGGAGAGGAGATGAGAGGATAGAAGGGAGCGAGGGTAGAGGAGATGAGATGAGAGGATAGAAGGGAGCGAGGGGAGATGAGAGGATAGAAGGGAGGGAGGGTAGAGGAGAGGATAGAAGGGAGGGAGGGTAGAGGAGAGGATAGAAGGGAGCGAGGTTAGAGGAGAGGAGATGAGAGGATAGGAGATGAGAGAATAGAAGGGAGGGAGGGTAGAGGAGAGGAGATGAGAGGATAGAAGGGAGCGAGGGGAGAGGAGATGAGAGGATAGAAAGGAGGGAGGGGATAGGAGAGATGAGAGGATAGAAAGAAGGGAGGGAGGTAGAGGAGATGAGAGGATAGAAGGGAGCGAGTTTAGAGGAGAGAAGATGAGAGGATAGAAGGGAGCGAGAGGAGAGGAGATGAGAGGATAGAAGAGATGGAGGGTAGAGGTGAGGAGATGAGATGAGAGGATAGGAGGGTAGAGGAGATGAGAGGATAGAAGGGAGCGATGGTAGAGGAGATGAGAGGATAGAAGGGAGGGAGGGGAGAGGAGATGAGAGGATAGAAGGGAGCGAGGGTAGAGGAGAGGAGATGAGAGGATAGAAGGGAGCGAGGGTAGAGGAGAGGAGATGAGAGGATAGAAGGGAGGGAGGGGAGAGGAGAGGAGAGGATAGAAGGGAGCGAGGGTATAGGAGAGGAGATGAGAGGATAAAAGGGAGCGAGGGTAGAGGAGATGAGAGGAAAGAAGGGAGCGAGTTTAGAGGAGAGAAGATGAGAGGATAGAAGGGAGCGAGAGGAGAGGAGATGAGAGGATAGAAGAGATGGAGGGTAGAGGTGAGGAGATGAGATGAGAGGATAGGAGGGTAGAGGAGATGAGAGGATAGAAGGGAGCGATGGTAGAGGAGATGAGAGGATAGAAGGGAGGGAGGGGAGAGGAGATGAGAGGATAGAAGGGAGCGAGGGTAGAGGAGAGGAGATGAGAGGATAGAAGGGAGCGAGGGTAGAGGAGAGGAGATGAGAGGATAGAAGGGAGGGAGGGGAGAGGAGAGATGAGAGGATAGAAGGGAGGGAGGTAGAGGATATGAGAGGATAGAAGGGAGCGAGGTTAGAGGAGAGGAGATGAGATGAGAGGATAGAAAGGAGCGAGGTTAGAGGAGAGGAGATGAGAGGATAGAAGGGAGGGAGAGGAGAGGAGATGAGAGGATAGAAGAGAGGGAGGGTAGAGGAGAGGAGATGAGAGGATAGAAGGGAGCGAGGGTAGAGGAGATGAGGATAGAAGAGAGCGAGGGGAGAGGAGAGGAGAGGATAGAAGGGAGCGAGGGTATAGGAGAGGAGATGAGAGGATAAAAGGGAGCGAGGGTAGAGGAGATGAGAGGATAGAAGGGAGCGAGTTTAGAGGAGAGAAGATGAGGATAGAAGGGAGCGAGAGGAGAGGAGATGAGAGGATAGAAGAGATGGAGGGTAGAGGTGAGGAGATGAGATGAGAGGATAGGAGGGTAGAGGAGATGAGAGGATAGAAGGGAGCGATGGTAGAGGAGATGAGAGGATAGAAGGGAGGGAGGGGAGAGGAGATGAGAGGATAGAAGGGAGCGAGGGTAGAGGAGAGGAGATGAGAGGATAGAAGGGAGGGAGGGGAGAGGAGAGATGAGAGGATAAAAGGGAGCGAGGGTAGAGGAGATGAGAGGATAAAAGGGAGCGAGGGTAGAGGAGATGAGAGGATAGAAAGGAGCGAGGTTAGAGGAGAGGAGATGAGAGGATAGAAGGGAGGGAGAGGAGAGGAGATGAGAGGATAGAAGAGAGGGAGGGTAGAGGAGAGGAGATGAGAGGATAGAAGGGAGCGAGGGTAGAGGAGATGAGATGAGAGGATAGAAGGGAGCGAGGGGAGATGAGAGGATAGAAGGGAGGGAGGGTAGAGGAGAGGATAGAAGGGAGGGAGGGTAGAGGAGAGGATAGAAGGGAGCGAGGTTAGAGGAGAGGAGATGAGAGGATAGGAGATGAGAGAATAGAAGGGAGGGAGGGTAGAGGAGAGGAGATGAGAGGATAGAAGGGAGCGAGGGGAGAGGAGATGAGAGGATAGAAAGGAGGGAGGGGATAGGAGAGATGAGAGGATAGAAAGAAGGGAGGGAGGTAGAGGAGATGAGAGGATAGAAGGGAGCGAGTTTAGAGGAGAGAAGATGAGAGGATAGAAGGGAGCGAGAGGAGAGGAGATGAGAGGATAGAAGAGATGGAGGGTAGAGGTGAGGAGATGAGATGAGAGGATAGGAGGGTAGAGGAGATGAGAGGATAGAAGGGAGCGATGGTAGAGGAGATGAGAGGATAGAAGGGAGGGAGGGGAGAGGAGATGAGAGGATAGAAGGGAGCGAGGGTAGAGGAGAGGAGATGAGAGGATAGAAGGGAGCGAGGGTAGAGGAGAGGAGATGAGAGGATAGAAGGGAGGGAGGGGAGAGGAGAGGAGAGGATAGAAGGGAGCGAGGGTATAGGAGAGGAGATGAGAGGATAAAAGGGAGCGAGGGTAGAGGAGATGAGAGGAAAGAAGGGAGCGAGTTTAGAGGAGAGAAGATGAGAGGATAGAAGGGAGCGAGAGGAGAGGAGATGAGAGGATAGAAGAGATGGAGGGTAGAGGTGAGGAGATGAGATGAGAGGATAGGAGGGTAGAGGAGATGAGAGGATAGAAGGGAGCGATGGTAGAGGAGATGAGAGGATAGAAGGGAGGGAGGGGAGAGGAGATGAGAGGATAGAAGGGAGCGAGGGTAGAGGAGAGGAGATGAGAGGATAGAAGGGAGCGAGGGTAGAGGAGAGGAGATGAGAGGATAGAAGGGAGGGAGGGGAGAGGAGAGATGAGAGGATAGAAGGGAGGGAGGTAGAGGATATGAGAGGATAGAAGGGAGCGAGGTTAGAGGAGAGGAGATGAGATGAGAGGATAGAAAGGAGCGAGGTTAGAGGAGAGGAGATGAGAGGATAGAAGGGAGGGAGAGGAGAGGAGATGAGAGGATAGAAGAGAGGGAGGGTAGAGGAGAGGAGATGAGAGGATAGAAGGGAGCGAGGGTAGAGGAGATGAGATGAGAGGATAGAAGGGAGCGAGGGGAGATGAGAGGATAGAAGGGAGGGAGAGGAGATGAGAGGATAGAAGGGAGCGAGGGTAGAGGAGAGGAGATGAGAGGATAGAAGGGAGCGAGGGTAGAGGAGAGGAGATGAGAGGATAGAAGGGAGGGAGGGGAGAGGAGATGAGAGGATAGAAGGGAGGGAGGTAGAGGATATGAGAGGATAGAAGGGAGCGAGGTTAGAGGAGAGGAGATGAGATGAGAGGATAGAAAGGAGCGAGGTTAGAGGAGATGAGATTAGAGGATAGAAGGGAGCGAGGGTAGAGGAGATGAGAGGATAGAAGGGAGGGAGAGGAGAGGAGATGAGAGGATAGAAGAGAGGGAGGGTAGAGGAGAGGAGATGAGAGGATAGAAGGGAGCGAGGGTAGAGGAGATGAGATTAGAGGATAGAAGGGAGCGAGGGTAGAGGAGGTGAGATTAGAGGATAGAAGGGAGCGAGGGTAGAGGAGATGAGAGGATAGAAGAGAGCGAGGGGAGAGGAGAGGAGAGGATAGAAGGGAGCGAGGGTATAGGAGAGGAGATGAGAGGATAGAAGGGAGCGAGGGTAGATGAGAGGATAGAAGGGAGGGAGGGGAGAGGAGATGAGAGGATAGAAGGGAGCGAGGGTAGAGGAGAGGAGATGAGAGGATAGAAGGGAGCGAGGGTAGATGAGAGGATAGAAGGGAGGGAGGGGAGAGGAGAGATGAGAGGATAGAAGGGAGCGAGGGTAGAGGAGATGCGAGGGTAGAGGAGATGAGAGGATAGAAGGGAGCGAGAGGAGATGAGATGAGAGGATAGAAGGGAGCGAGGGTAGAGGAGAGGAGATGAGAGGATAGAAGGGAGCGAGGGTAGAGGAGATGAGAGGATAGAAGAGAGCGAGGGTAGAGGAGATGAGAGGATAGAAGAGAGCGAGGGTAGAGGAGATGAGAGGATAGAAGGGAGCGAGGGTAGAGGAGATGAGAGGATAGAAGGGAGCGAGGGTAGAGGAGAGGAGATGAGAGGATAGAAGGGAGCGAGGGTAGAGGAGAGGAGATGAGAGGATAGAAGGGTGGTAGAGGAGAGGAGATTAGATGAGATGATAGAAGGGAGCGAGGGTAGAGGAGATGGGAGCGAGGGTAGAGGAGAGGAGATGAGAGGATAGAAGGGAGTGAGGGTAGAGGAGATGAGAGGATAGAAGGGAGGGAGGTAGAGGAGATGAGAGGATAGAAGGGAGCAAGGTTAGAGGAGAGAAGATGAGAAGATGAGAAGATAGAAGGGAGCGAGAGGAGAGGATAGAAGGGAGGGAGGGTAGTGGAGAGGAGATGAGAGGATAGAAGGGAGCGAGGGTAGAGGAGAGGAGATGAGTGGATAGAAGGGAGCGAGAGGAGATGAGAGGATAGAAGGGAGGGAGGGGAGAGGAGAGGATAGAAGGGAGGGAGGGGAGAGGAGAGGAGATGAGAGGATAGAAGGGAGCGAAGTTAGAGGAGAGGAGATGAGAGGATAGAAGGGAGCGAGGGTAGATGAGATGAGAGGAGAGGAGGGAGCGAGAGGAGATGAGAGGATAGAAGGGAGCGAGGGTAGAGGAGATGAGAGGATAGAAGGGAGCGAGGGGAGAGGATAGAAGGGAGCGGGGGTATAGGAGAGGAGATGAGAGGATAGAAGGGAGCGAGGGTAGAGGAGATGAGAGGATAGAAGGGAGCGAGGGTAGATGAGATGAGAGGAGAGGAGGGAGCGAGAGGAGATGAGAGGATAGAAGGGAGCGAGGGTAGAGGAGATGAGAGGATAGAAGGGAGCGAGGGGAGAGGATAGAAGGGAGCGGGGGTATAGGAGAGGAGATGAGAGGATAGAAGGGAGCGAGGGTAGAGGAGATGAGATGAGAGGATAGAAGGGAGCGAGGGGAGAGGAGATGAGAGGATAGAAGGGAGCAAGGGTAGATGAGATGAGAGGATAGAAGGGAGCGAGGGTAGAGGAGAGGAGATGAGAGGATAGAAGGGAGCGAGGGTAGAGGAGAGGAGAGGATAGAAAGGAGGGAGGGGAGAGGAGATGAGAGGATAGAAGGGAGTGAGGTAGAGGAGATGAGAGGATAGAAGGGAGCGAGTTTAGAGGAGAGAAGATGAGAGGATAGAAGGGAGGGAGAGGAGATGAGGATAGAAGAGAGGGAGGGTAGAGGAGAGGAGATGAGAGGATAGAAGGGAGCGAGGGTAGAGGAGATGAGATGAGAGGATAGAAGGGAGCGAGGGTAGAGGAGATGAGAGGATAGATGAGATGGAGGGTAGAGGAGAGGAGATGAGATGAGAGGATAGAAGGGAGCGAGGGTAGAGGAGATGAGATGAGAGGATAGAAGGGAGCGAGGGTAGAGGAGATGAGAGGATAGAAGGGAGCGAGGGTAGAGGAGATGAGAGGATAGAAGGGAGCAAAGGTAGAGGAGATGAGAGGATAGAAGAGAGCGAGGTGAGAGGAGAGGAGAGGATAGAAGGGAGCGAGGGTATAGGAGAGGAGATGAGAGGATAAAAGGGAGCGAGGGTAGAGGAGATGAGAGGATAGAAGGGAGCGAGGGTAGAGGAGATGAGAGGATAGAAGGGAGGGAGGGGAGAGGAGAGATGAGAGGATAGAAGGGAGGGAGGTAGAGGAGATGAGAGGATAGAAGGGAGCGAGTTTAGAGGAGAGAAGATGAGAGGATAGAAGGGAGCGAGAGGAGAGGAGATGAGATTAGAGGATAGAAGGGAGCGAGGGTAGAGGAGACGAGAGGATAGAAGAGAGCGAGAGGAGAGGAGAGGATAGAAGGGAGCGAGGGTATAGGAGAGGAGATGAGAGGATAGAAGGGAGCGAGGGTAGAGGAGATGAGAGGATAGAAGGGAGCGAGGGTAGAGGAGATGAGAGGATAGAAGGGAGGGAGAGGAGATGAGAGGATAGAAGGGAGCGAGGGTAGAGGAGAGGAGATGAGAGGATAGAAGGGAGCGAGGGTAGAGGAGAGGAGATGAGAGGATAGAAGGGAGGGAGGGGAGAGGATAGAAGGGAGGGAGGTAGAGGATATGAGAGGATAGAAGGGAGCGAGGTTAGAGGAGAGGAGATGAGATGAGAGGATAGAAGGGAGCGAGGTTAGAGGAGAGGAGATGAGAGGATAGAAGGGAGGGATAGGAGAGGAGAGGAGATGAGAGGATAGAAGGGAGGTAGAGGAGAGGAGATGAGAGGATAGAAGGGAGCGAGGGGAGAGGAGATGAGATGAGAGGATAGAAGGGAGGGAGAGGAGATGAGAGGATAGAAGGGAGGGAGGGGAGAGGAGATAGGATAGAAGGGAGGGAGAGGAGATGAGAGGATAGAAGGGAGCGAGGTTAGAGGAGATGAGAGGATAGAAGGGAGGGAGGGTAGAGGAGAGGAGATGAGAGGATAGAAGGGAGCGAGGGTAGAGGAGATGAGAGGATAGAAGGGAGCGAGGGGAGAGGAGAGGATAGAAGGGAGCGAGGGGAGAGGAGAGACCCTGTCCCATAGTCCTCAACACACCTCAGTGAACAGAACAGAATAGACCCAGAGTACTGCTATAGACACACCATGTCCTTCCTGACATCCTCCATGTTTGGTGAAGATATGGCTTTCCTTTTCTACCTCTAGTCTACACTACCCTGGACTGGAGAGAGAGGGGGGAGGAGAAAGAGAGAGAAGGGGGGGAGAGAGAGGGAGGGAGATGGGGGAGAGAGAGTGAGGGAGATGGGGGAGAGAGACAGAAGGGGGGGAGAGAGAGAAAATAGACTAGAGAATCTGATTGGTAGAATGAGAGGAGAGAGGTGAAACGGCTAGAAAGAGTTTCCCATAGCGATGGAACTTATGAGTGTTTTTAACGAAGCGTCTTTCCTACAACGGCTGAAGATGTAACATGCGTTTCCCAAAACACCACGCAGAGAGAACGTTCGCTAAGTGCATCGTCGGAGCATGTGTCGATACTGATAGGATTGAAAGAAAATAAGCACTGCTCTCGGATCAGCTTCCTCCCTTTCCAATCTTACCTTAACATTAGAATTATTCCACAATACTGACGACGGATCAGCTCCTAGAGAGATATTATAAACTGGCTACAAATATTGAGGTGGCTCATTCTAATGCTATTATAATCCACTAAATCCAGATTTGGCACATCATTGTGTCACATGTTACACATCATGAAATACACTGAGTGTACAAAACATTTCCATGACATAGACTGACCAGGTGAAAGCTATGATCCCTTATTGATGTCACTTGTTAAATCCACTTCAACCAGTGTAGATGAATGGGAGGAGACAGGTTAAAGAAGGAATTTTAAGCCTTGAGACAATTGAGACATGGATTGTGTATGTGTGCCATTCAGAGAGTGAATGTGCAAGACAAAAGATTTAAGTGCCTTTGAATGGGGTATGGTAGTAGGTGTCAGGCGCACTGGTTTGTGTCAAGAACTGCAATGCTGCTGGGTTTTTCACGCTCAACAGTTTCCCGTATGTATCAAGAATGGTCCACCACCCAAAGGACATCCAGCCAACTTGACACAACTGTGGGAAGCATTGGAGTCAACATGGGCTAGCATCCCTGTGGAACGCTTTCGACACCTTAAAGTCCATGCCCAGACAAATTTAGGCTGTTCTGAGTGCAAAAGGGGGTTCAACTCAATATTAGGAAGGTGTTCTTAATGTTTTGACCACTAAGCGTACTGTATATTGAGGCAAAAATAACAGACAGTAGCGTACTAATAGCTAAATAAAACTCAATTGAATGAACATTAAATATATTTCAATATCATTCCAATATATAGGTGTATGTAGTCTATACTGTATCTTTTAATACAGTCATCTGGGTTTTAATTTGGAGTGTCATTATATCTTTCACTTGTTATGCAAAGAAATGGGTAGCTTTGTATTTGTAGTCACTATCACATTCGTTCTGAAGTTATCGGCGGTCACAGAAAGACAGATAAACATCTTGATTTTGTGTTTAGCGGCGATCTTCTGTGTATAAAGTGATGCGGTAGGGAAAAAAACGCATCTAACAACGTACTTAGCTGCTCTAAGAGTGTTCTGAGGCAGTCGTTAAATAACAATCTTTTTCAAGACCAACTTTAGAAATGATGGTTTTGGGGAACTGCTCAGAGATTTAACGATGCTCCTATGAAAGGTTCTAACGATGAACTTAGCCTTAAGAGGCTTTTGGGAAACCGGTCCCTGATCTCTATATTATCTGAAAGGGACAGTTGTAACAGTTCCCTTGCTTTATTTTACTTACTACTATTTTCTGCTTCCTGTAAATCACTTAAATGCCCCCCCCCCCACCTCCCACCTCCCTCTCCCTCCCATCAGCATGCCCCGGGTGTACCTCGTATCCTGGTAGGTAACCGGCTCCACTTGGCGTTCAAGCGCCAGGTTCCTACGGAGCAGGCCCGGGCGTACGCTGAGAAGAATGGCATGACCTTCTTCGAGGTCAGCCCGCTCTGCAACTTCAACGTCATCGAGTCGTTCACAGAGCTGTCTCGCATCGTACTGATGAGGCACGGCATGGAGAAGTTCTGGAAGCCCAACAGAGGTAGGAGGGGGAGAGGGGGGCTCTACGCTGAGATTTTTTACAAGGAGTACATGTGCTCCTAATTACAAAAATTTAGGAGCACACACAAAAGTATTCAAGGTATTAATTATATAAATTGCCAGCAATTAGAAAATACAGGGTTTAGGAGCACCAGAAGAAAAAAATAAGATTGAGATACAGCCTACATAAAGCCTATATGCATCCTAGCTATCCTACTTTTAATATAATAATATATACCATTTAGCAGAAGCTTTTATCCAAAGCGACTTAGACATGCGTGCATACATTTTTACATATGGGTGGTCCCGAGAATTGAACCCACTATCCTGGTCATGCAAGCGCCATGCTCTACTAACTGAACTACAGAGGACCATGCTCTACTAACTGAACTACAGAGGACCATGCTCTACTAACTGAACTACAGAGGACCGTGCTCTACCAACTGAACTACAGAGGACCGTGCTCTACCAACTGAACTACAGAGGACCGTGCTCTACCAACTGAACTACAGAGGACCGTGCTCTACCAACTGAACTACAGAGGACCATGCTCTACTAACTGAACTACAGAGGACCATGCTCTACTAACTGAACTACAGTGGACCATGTTCTACTAACTGAACTACAGTGGACCGTGCTCTACCAACTGAACTACAGAGGACCGTGCTCTACTAACTGAACAACAGAGGACCGTGCTCTACTAACTGAACTACAGAGGACCGTGCTCTACCAACTGATTTACAGAGGACTACTTTAGAAGCACATCTCCTAAAGAAGCTATCCCGTTGTTTCTTTCTGAGCCACCAAATGTTTGCATACCACTGGTAAAGTTACCACACGGATTATGATATATGTGGTTACCAGGTTACTAGCTAGCTAATGCTTTAACATGACTGAACAAGGTTGTTTAAGGTTAGCAATCTCCTGTGTATGAACTCTCTCTCTCTTTCTCTCTCTCTCTCTCTCTCTTCTCCTTCCTCCCTCCCCTCTCTCTCCTCTCCTCCCTCCCCTCCCTCTCTTCTCTCCCCTTTCTCTCACTCTCTCCAGTCTTCAGTCTTCAGGACCTGTGCTGCAGAGCGATTGTCTCCTGCACGCCCGTCCACCTGATTGACAAGCTGCCGTTGCCCGTGGCGATAAAGTCCCACCTCAAGTCCTTCTCTATGGCCAATGGGATGAACGCAGTGATGATGCACGGACGCTCCTATTCGCTGGCCAACGCGGCGGGCGGGTCTAAAGGGAACAGTCTGAAGCGCTCTAAATCCATCAAACCCCCCCAGAGCCCCCCACAGAACTGCACACGCAACAACTGTAAAATCTCCTAGTAATAGACCCTGTCTGGGGGGGAGGGGGAGACTGAGACCCTAAACACACTGAAACAGACCTCCTCCCTTCCACTGAGGAGACAGAGAAGAAGAGGAGAGGTTGTGTAGGGCCTGTGGGAGAACCAAGACTGAGACCTACCCTACACCCTGAGGAGGGGAGACACCCTGAAACAGACCCTTACCCCCTACCCTACACCCTGAGGAGGGGAGACACCCTGAAACAGACCCTTACCCCCTACCCTACACCCTGGGGGGAGAAGGAGAGGAGGTGAAACCTACTCTCTGTATGAGGAGGAGACCAGACATCTATGGTCAACCCTCGTCCATAGGAGGGGCTTGGCTGACCCCCTACCTCTGACCCCTGACCAATGACGTGCCCCCTACCCCTCAAGTGACTGCAATCCACATTTTGGTTTTGTTACACTAGCCATGGGCAACAATTAAAGTCCAAAACCTTGACACACAAAGGCTGCGTTTACACAGGCAGCCCAATTCTAATATTTTGCCCAATTATTGGCAAAACATCTGATCTCATACCCTACTGAGTTCTAGTGTGTTTCCCCTCCCCTCCCTTCCCCTCCTCTCCTCTCCCCTCCCCTCCCTTTCTCTCTCTGTTGATCTGAGTATTGCCTCCTGCCGTCCCATGATTAATATCTGTTAAATAATAGATGTTCTCTTCATGGATCTATGGAGCTTTTTACAACTCCCTCACTCTGCCTGTTCTCTCTCTCCCTCCATCTCCCTCACTCTGCCTGTTCTCTCTCTCCCTCCATCTCCCTCACTCTGCCTGTTCTCTCTCCTCTCCGTCTCTCTTCTCTCCTTCCTTTTCATCTGTCTCTCTCTCTCCTTTCTGTCTGTCTGTCTCTCTCCTTCCTCTCTCCTCTCTCTCTCCTCCTCTCCACTCTGCACCAGTTTCCAGTGCAGCCAGTGAAGGAACTCCCCTATCTTCCCCACAGCCTCCAACTCCCAGGCTGCATCTGAAATGGCACCCTATTCCCTACACAGGATCTGGTCTAAAGTAGTGCACTATGTAGGGAATAGGGTGCCATTTGGGACGCAGGCCCAGACTCACCCAATGAAGCCTGGTTGTCAGGCTGAGTGGTGTTCTCTTCTCACTGGATGGCGGCCATATTGTTTTCCTACACAGACAGTCAGCGATGTGAGCATGGAGACCCGGAGTTTCTCCTATTCAGGGAAGTCTCCTGACCCTCAAAGCAATTTTTCTCCCTCATTGTTCCGTGTTTTACTGAACTAACTTTTCCCTCTGGCCTAAGAGAGGCTGCAGTATAAACCGCTATAAGGACAGACTCCTCTGGATGGATGGATGGATGGATGGATGGGTGTATGTATGTATGGCCTTTTCTCATTTGGGAAAAAGTCTGTCCACTCTCCTCCGTCACCCAGAAACCAATAAGTGGTCGAGGAGTGTCAATTTGTTAGTAGGTAAATGGAAGAGTGTCCTCCCTTCCTCAATAGTCACCTTTCATCAAGGATAGTCATGTGTGTCCTACCTGAGTCCTTCGTGGAAGAGTTTTGAAAAGTTTTTAAAAAATCACTTTACACATTTATTTTGGGATTCCACCCTGTAAACAATTTGCCTGGTGGCGTGTGAGTGGAGAGGAGTCTCATTTCATACAAGTAGCATTTTCGTCCACGTTCCCTCCTCGCCGCCTCTCCTCGATTACCTTTGACCTTTTTGAAAATGAGGCGAGAGAGGACGCAGGAGTTGAGCAAATCTAATTGAGAAAAGGCTTTTGTTTTATTTGGTTTGTATGCAACAATGCATCGCCTCAAAATCCAATATTGTATGAATGACGAAAATAGGACTGTTTCGAGGCCTCCCTCTCTCTGAGGTTTTCCTGGTTAGGCCACATGGTGAGGTCATGAGGTCAGGGAAAACCTCTAGGTCTGGTAATAGGAAAGGCCCAGAGGTTTTCCTGGTTAGGCCACATGGTGAGGTCAGGGAAAACCTCTAGGTCTGGTAATAGGAAAGGCCCAGAGGTTTTCCTGGTTAGGCCACATGGTGAGGTCAGGGAAAACCTCTAAGTCTGGTAATAGGAAAGGCCCAGAGGTTTTCCTGGTTAGGCCACATGGTGAGGTCAGGGAAAACCTCTAGGTCTGGTAATAGGAAAGGCCCAGAGGTTTTCCTGGTTAGGCCACATGGTCAGGTCAGGGAAAACCTCTAGGTCTGGTAATAGGAAAGGCCCAGAGGTTTTCCTGGTTAGGCCACATGGTGAGGTCAGGGAAAACCTCTAGGTCTGGTAATAGGAAAGGTTGTCATGCTGTCCTAATAGTGATCTGTTGTTAGTTTTAGACTGTAAAGGAGGGAGGAGGTGATTGGTTCTTGTGTAGAACATCATAATATGGACCACTCCCTTCAGCATGTAGGGAAGACAAGCTTTCAACAAAACCTTTTTTTTGGTCCTTCCTCCATTTTTAAACTTTTGTCATTGTAATTTGTAATGTGTTTTATTACGACACCTTCGTTGATGTTGACCTTTATAATAGTCTGACATTGGGAAGGGCTCAAATGACACCCTATTTTCCAAAATAGGGCAGTACTTTTAAAAGAAGTGCCTTATATGAGGGAGTAGGGTGTCATCTGAGATACATTATTTTTCTTCCTGTCAAATTATTTCTCCAAGATGGGATTATTGTTGTTGTTATTATTACGATGGACAGTTTAAAAAGATTGTTTGCAAAGAATGATGGGAGATTTTAGTTTCGTGACCTCAGCGACCATGTCAGGAGAAGGGCCCCGTTGGGGGCGTCCCTGATGTTGCCTGAGGATGTTATAGTGCGTCCCAAATGGCACCCTATTCCTTATATAGTACACTACTTTTGAACAGGGTGCCATTTTTGGACGCACACCGTGTGGATAAGGGAATAGTAATGATGGTCAACACAAAATGTAAACACTATGGCTGCGTCCCAAATGGCACCCTATTCCCTATCTAGTGCATTTCCAATGGGCCCTGGTCAAAAGTAGTGCACTACATAGGGAATAGGGTGCCATTTGGGATGCATCCTATTTTCCTTTGGTTGTAGCTGCTGCTGGGTAATTTAAACAAGGAGTGTGTGATCGAGCGAGCGCAAGAGTGTGTTCTTGGAAAAAGAAATAAGCCGAAACATGTTTTTAAATTATTGATTGTACAGTTTTAGGCTAGGGGATGAAAAGCAGACTTTTTTTCACAATAAAACTGTTCTTAACGTTATCGAGTCGTTGTATGGTGTCTTTTGTGATCTGACGGTTCCATTTTAAAGGGATAGTTCACATTTGACATATTAAGATATTAGTTTCCTTACCTTGAAAGCAGTCTATAGGACTGCAATTCACACTTTGGTTTTGTTAAACTAGCCACTGCCAACAATTAAAGTCCAAAACCTTGACACACAAAGGCTGCGTCTAATCTTTTGGCCAATTATTGGCAAAACATCTGATCTCATTGGTCTAAAGACCAATTATTGGCAAAACATCTGATCTCATTGGTCAAAATACCAATTAGTGACAAAAACGTCTGAATTGGGCTGCCTGTGTAAACAGCCTGGATTATGGCCAGGATTCTATCAAATAACCCGTGGTATACAGTGGGGAAAAAAAGTATTTAGTCAGCCACCAATTGTGCAAGTTCTCCCACTTAAAAAGATGAGAGAGGCCTGTAATTTTCATCATAGGTACACGTCAACTATGACAGGCAAAATGAGAAAAAATAATCCAGAAAATCACATTGTAGGATTTTTAATGAATTTATTTGCAAATGATGGTGGAAAATAAGTATTTGGTCAATAACAAAAGTTTCTCAATACTTTGTTATATACCCTTTGTTGGCAATGACACAGGTCAAACGTTTTCTGTAAGTCTTCACAAGGTTTTCACACACTGTTTCTGGTATTTTGGCCCATTCCTCCATGCAGATCTCCTCTAGAGCAGTGATGTTTTGAGGCTGTCGCTGGGCAACACGGACTTTCAACTCCCTCCAAAGATTTTCTATGGGGTTGAGATCTGGAGACTGGCTAGGCCACTCCAGGACCTTGAAATGCTTCTTACGAAGCCACTCCTTCGTTGCCCGGGCGGTGTGTTTGGGATCATTGTCATGCTGAAAGACTCAGCCACATTTCATCTTCAATGCCCTTGCTGATGGAAGGAGGTTTTCACTCAAAATCTCACGATACATGGCCCCATTCATTCTTTCCTTTACACGGATCAGTCGTCCTGGTCCCTTTGCAGAAAAACAGCCCCAAAGCATGATGTTTCCACCCCCATGCTTCACAGTAGGTATGGTGTTCTTTGGATGCAACTCAGCATTCTTTGTCCTCCAAACATGACGAGTTGAGTTTTTACCAAAAAGTTATATTTTGGTTTCATCTGACCATATGACATTCTCCCAATCCTCTTCTGGATCATCCAAATGCACTTCAGACGGGCCTGGACATGTACTGGCTTAAGCAGGGGGACACGTCTTGCACTGCAGGATTTGAGTCCCTGGCGGCGTAGTGTGTTACTGATGGTAGGCTTTGTTACTTTGGTCCCAGCTCTCTGCAGGTCATTCACTAGGTCCCCCCGTGTGGTTCTGGGATTTTTGCTCACCGTTCTTGTGATCATTTTGACCCCACGGGGTGAGATCTTGCGTGGAGCCCCAGATCGAGGGAGATTATCAGTGGTCTTGTATGTCTTCCATTTCCTAATAATTGCTCCCACAGTTGATTTCTTCAAACCAAGCTGCTTACCTATTGCAGATTCAGTCTTCCCAGCCTGGTGCAGGTCTACAATTTTGTTTCTGGTGTCCTTTGACAGCTCTTTGGTCTTGGCCATAGTGGAGTTTGGAGTGTGACTGTTTGAGGTTGTGGACAGGTGTCTTTTATACTGATAACAAGTTCAAACAGGTGCCATTAATACAGGTAACGAGTGGAGGACAGAGGAGCCTCTTAAAGAAGAAGTTACAGGTCTGTGAGAGCCAGAACTCTTGCTTGTTTGTAGGTGACCAAATACTTATTTTCCACCATAATTAGCAAATAAATTCATTAAAAATCCTATGATGTGACTTTCTGGATTTTTTTCCCTCAATTTGTCTGTCATAGTTGACGTGTACCTATGATGAAAATTACAGGCATCTATCATCTTTTAAAGTGGGAGAACTTGCACAATTGGTGGCTGACTAAATACTTTTTTCCCCCACTGTACCTCGACTAACCTGTGCCCCCGCACATTGACTCTGTACCGATACTCCCTGTATATAGCCTCGCTACTGTTATTTTATTGTTGCTCTTTAATTATTTAATAATAATTTTTTGTTACTTCCGTTTATTTTAGTAAATACTTACTTAACACTTATTTTTCTTAAAACTGCATTGTTGGTTAAGGGCTTGTAAGTAAGCATTTCACTGTAAGGTCTACACCTGTTGTATTTGGCGCATGTGACAAATAACATTTTATATATATAGCGTATCATTGCTTTTGTTTAGGTGGGGCCGGACGTGTAACTGCTTTGGAACTGTCAAACCGGTTAAAAAAATCTAAAAGGTCTAACCAAAACCTTGACACACTAACCAGAGGTAATATTGTGTGTTACAGGAGTTAGTTATCCTTTCTAGAGAGGTTAGAGGTGCATGTGGCGCAGTGGTCTAGAGATCCTGGTTCGAATCCAGGCTCTGTCGTAGCCGGCCGCAACCGGGAGACCCATGGGGCGGCGCACAATTGGTCCAGGGTAGTGGAGGGAATGGCCGGCAGGTATGTAGCTCAGTTGGTAGAGCATGGCGTTTGCAATGCCAGGGTTGTGGGTTCGATTCCCACGGGGGGTATGAAAAATAAAAAAAATAATGTATGCACTCACTAACTGGATAAGAGCGTCTGCTAAATGACTAGCTCTATAGACATGAGTATCATAGCATCTCAAAGAAACACTGCCATCTACTGGCCAAGATACACACACACTAACCTTGTCCCCAGGCTAGGGCTGGTGCAGAGAGCCTGCAAGTGTGACTTGAAAGGGGTGTGGTTAAAATCTAGTCGGTGACGCCTTCTCACTCCCCTTGGAGACTCCACCCACTATTTGGGGGACATGGACCTGCTGTAACCCTTGGTTACCTATTGGCACTCATTGCAAAACTGAGGAAAAAGTATCTAGCTACTTTAACTACTTAAACTATTTATTTACTTGATACATACATTATATTCATAAAAATGTCCAGAAACTATTTGTCCAGCCTTCCTGCCTAGTAGCAGTGTATAAATACATAAAGTGTGATATTGTGGGTAGGGGCGGACTAAGTGATTTGGAGACCCCAGGCAGATGCTAGTATGAGGCCCGTCCTCCATAAAAATAAAAAAAAGGAATTTATAGTAAAGATGTATTACCTTTTAATGTGCCATGAACACAACCAGTTATGACGTTTTCATCTGATTGTCAAACAAATCACTATTAAAAAGTAGGTTACCTTCGCACGTTCATCCAAAATAATTCCAGCATCCGAACAGTGCACTGTGCACCCGCTAACTTTCCTTCAATTCACAAGTGGCAGAAACTATCTCACCGGGAGCAAGCGTCCGAGCGAAACAGCACCCCTCTGTCTTACTATATGACATGCCATAATATTTTTGGCCAGACAGCATCAGATACATGGGCTATACATACATGTCCTCTGTCTGCATGACGATGGGCAGTATTATCAGCAGCACCTGTCTATCTACTAAAGAAATGCGTATTGTATCCATCCCCCTAATCTAAGGTCCCGGGGCTGGGTTTCTACCAAACTAACATATAGAATTGTTTTAAGATGGTCGTACCAAGGATCATTTGGCTATTTGATTTAGAATTTTAGAACCCCTGTAGGAATAAATAAAATACATTATTTGATGAAACGTTGAATTTGGCCTTATTGCTATTAATTAGCCCATAGAAACGCATTAAATAACATATTCATACATGGAACAACAGATAGTAACACATGTAATCAAAAGGAAATGTTTTATAAGTGTCTGTCTTATATCTGAGAGATATAAGAAGCTCAGAAAAAAAAAAAAAAAAAGTATATAATCTTTAATACCCTCAAACCCCAAGTTAGGCATATCAAGTGGTGGAAAAAGTACCCAATTGTCATACTTGAGTAAAAGTAAAGATGCATTAATAGAAAATGACAAGTAAAAGTGAAAGTCACCCTATAAAATACTACTTGAGTAAAAGTCTAAAAGTATTCGGTTTTAAATATACTTAAGTATAAATCATTTCAAATTACTTCTATTAGGCAATCCAAACGCCACAATGTGTGTTTTTTTTTATTGACAGATAGCGAAGGGCACTCTCCAACACTCAGACGTAATTTACAAATGAAGCATCTGATCTTAGTGAGTCCGCCAGATCAGAGGCAGTAGGGATGACCAGGGATGTTTTCTTGATAAGTGTGTGAATTGGACCATTGTCCTGTTCTGTTAAACATTCAAAATGTAACGAGTACTTTAGGGTGTCAGGGAAAATGTATGGAGTTAAAAGTACATTATTTTCTTTAGGAATGTTGTGGAGTAAAAGTAGTCAAAAATATAAATAGTAAAGTAAAGTACAGATACCCTAAAAAAACTACTTAAGTAGTACTTTCAAGTAGTTTTACTTAAGTACTTTACACCACTGGGCATACCTAATTTCAAAATAGGCCATCAACACTGTCAACAGCGAATTATCATTCTTCACTTTTTCATTTGATTGATCTCAATCAGTTTCATGGGAATAGCCTGTGATGCCATGGAGCAATTTATCCCCAGCAGAACTGTCACCAGAAAGCCCGGGGACAAAGTATGTTTTGACGAAAAGATAACTGACATCACCCATGGGAATAGCCTGTGCATTTCCATCTTCTTCAATTACTGTTTCGTGAGCGAATTAGAGCAGATGGTGTTAACAAACTATTAGCCTTTCTTGTATTTCCAATCAAAACATACTGTATATCCTGCCGAGTGACGCGCTCTGTTGAGTTTTGGCGCATGAGAAAAAAAAGTGACTTCAGCTTCACCATCCTAAAATGTCATTATAAACGAGGTGTTTTTGGTGTAACAGTAACGTTACAAGCCTACTATGCTAAGCTATTATATTCGGTTCTGTTATGTCAAATAGGCTACTAATTAATCAGTATGTGATTTTGCGAGACATGACTGACTCCAAAATGTTATTTACAGATGAGAAATAATTTAATTCAACATCAACTTATACAGTACAAGACTTATAAAATGTTAGAATATCTAAAAGCATCAACATCCTGCCACAATAAAAACGGTTTTATATTATCAACTACCTTTATCAAAACTAACTAGCTAACACTTTATCACAACTAATTAACTAGCTAACACTATCACAACTAACTAACTAGCTAACACTTTATCACAACTAATTAACTAGCTAACACTATCACAACTAACTAACTAGCTAACACTATCACAACTAACTAATCAGCTAACACTTTATCACAACTAATTAACTAGCTAACACTATCACAACTAACTAACTAGCTAACACTATCACAACTAACTAACTAGCTAACACTTTATCACAACTCATTCACTAGCTAACACTATCACAACTAACTAACTAGCTAACACTATCACAATTAACTAACTAGCTAACACTATAACAACTAACTAACTAGCTAACACTATCACAATTAACTAACTAGCTAACTAACACTTAAACCTTTGTTTTCATCAAAAAGACGATACACAATATAACATGACCTTTCAATCTGAGCGCTGCAGTTGATCTGGGACTGTATTCATAAAGTGTCTCAGAGTAGGAATGCTGATCTAGGATCAGTTTTCCCTTTTAGATTATAATGAACAGACAGGGGGGGGGGGGGGGGGGACCTGATCCTAGATCAGCACTCCTACAGGACCTGGGCTCCTTTCCCCTCCTCTCCTAGTCTAGGTAGGGCTGCTGTTCTTAAAATAATAACAACTGTTTTATATGATCAACTCCCTTAATCTCAACTGACTAACTAACACAAATCTTCGTCTGGGACAACACACTATAGTTTAGTATGGGCTGCGTCCCAAATGGCACCCTATTCCCTACATAGTGCACTACTTTAGACCAGAGATCTATGGAATAGGGTGCCATTTTGGAAGCAAACCATGTCTGAGCCCTACGGTTGATGTGGGCTCCTATCCTCTCTCTGAGTCTAGGTAGGACTGATGTTGTCCCTGGTTCACCCCTGCTCTGCTGGACCCAGGTCTCCACGGAGGAGGTGGGGCGCTCTCAGGCACTGACCCAGGCAGGACGGGCACTTCGCGGGCAGGCAGCGGCTCCAACCTGGGCCCCCGGTGGGGCCTTCCCTGAAGCCATCCTCTACCCTTGACCAGCCACAGTGGATCTGGTGGGGGAGGGGCTGGTCGCTCCTCCTCTACCCAGCACTCCTGCCTGCTGGCTGGGGTCCGGCCGCGACCAGGGCTGCCTCTGGGGCTGGCTCCACCTTGGGGGCTGGCGTTGGAAGGAGGGAGGGGGGTGTGCTTCTTCTCTAAGCTGCCCTGACTCTGGCCTGGTGGGTCTCTCCTCTCTCTGGGCCCTGTCTGTCTCCTCCTCCCCCTCTCTCTCCTCCTCAAAGTGCACCTATAGGAGACACAGACGGTCTTCACATCTACCTCTGTCCTCTAGCTGTGTGTCGGTCTGTCCTATCTGTCTGTCTGTCCTATCTATCTGTCGATCTGTCTGTCTGTCCTATCTGTCTGTCTGTCTGTATGTCTGTCCTATCTGTCTGTCTATCTGTCATCTCATCTACTTCTACAAGGCTGCATCACCAATGACACCCTATTCCCTTTATAGTGCACTACTTTAGACCAGAGTGATAGTACTAACCTGTGGTCTAGGTCTGCCTGTTCCCTTCTGTCTCTGTAGACACTGTAACCTCCCGAGGAGAAAGGCTTTATTCTTCCCCTCCTAACACCACAGAGAGAGAGAGAGGGAGAGAGACAGGAGGAGAGAAATGAAGGATGGATTAGACAGATGAGAAGAGGAGTAAACAAGAGGGAAGAGAGGAAGAAAGGGCCAGGAAGAGAGGGAGGGAAGAGAGAAAGAGAGGGACATGAAGAGAGGGACAGGAAGAGAGGGAGAGAGGGAGGGGAGAGAGGGAGAGAGGGGGAGAGGGAGGGGAGAAAGGGAGAGAAAGAGAGGGACAGGAAGAGAGGGAGGGGAGAGAGGGAGAGAGGGAGAGAAAGAGAGGGGAGGGGAGAGAGGGAGGAGGGAGGGGGAGGGAAGAGAGGGAGAGGGGAAGGGAAGAGAGGGAGAGAGAGAGGGACAGGAAGAGAGAGGGAGGGGAGAGAAGAGAGGAAGAGAGAAAGAGAGGGACAGGAAGAGAGGGAGAGAGAGAGGGACAGGAAGAGATAGGGAGGGGAGAGAAGAGAGGAAGAGAGAGAGAAAGAGAGGGACAGGAAGAGAGGGAGAGAGGGAGGGGAGAGAAGAGAGGAAGAGAGGGAGGGAAGAGAGAGACAGGAAGAGAGGAACAGGAAGAGAGGAAGAAAGGGACAGGAAGAGAGGGAGGGAAGAGCGAAAGAGAGACAGGAAGAGAGGGAGAGAGGGAGGGGAGAGAAGAGAGGAAGAGAGGGAGGGAAGAGAGAGACAGGAAGAGAGGAACAGGAAGAGAGGGAGGGAAGAGCGAAAGAGAGACAGGAAGAGAGGGAGGGGAGAAAGGGAGAGAAAGAGAGGGACAGGAAGAGAGGGAGGGGAGAGAGGGAGAGAGGGAGAGAAAGAGAGGGGAGGGGAGAGAGGGAGGGAAGAGAGGGAGAGGGGAAGGGAAGAGAGGGAGAGAGAGAGGGACAGGAAGAGAGAGGGAGGGGAGAGAAGAGAGGAAGAGAGAGAGAGAAAGAGAGGGACAGGAAGAGAGGGACAGGAAGAGAGGGAGGGAAGAGAGGGAGAGGGGAAGGGAAGAGAGGGAGAGAGAGAGGGACAGGAAGAGAGAGGGAGGGGAGAGAAGAGAGGAAGAGAGAGAGAGAAAGAGAGGGACAGGAAGAGAGGGACAGGAAGAGAGGGAGGGAAGAGCGGGAGAGAGGGAGGGGAGAGAGAGGGAGAGAGAGAGGGACAGGAAGAGATAGGGAGGGGAGAGAAGAGAGGAAGAGAGAGAGAGAAAGAGAGGGACAGGAAGAGAGGGAGAGAGGGAGGGGAGAGAAGAGAGGAAGAGAGGGAGGGAAGAGAGAGACAGGAAGAGAGGAACAGGAAGAGAGGAAGAAAGGGACAGGAAGAGAGGGAGGGAAGAGCGAAAGAGAGACAGGAAGAGAGGGACAGGAAGAGAGGAAGAGAAGAGAGGAAGAGAGGGAGGGAAGAGAGGGACAGGAGGAGAGGGAGGGGAGAGAAGAGAGGAAGAGAGAGGGAGAGGGAGGGAAGAGAGGATCAGGAGGAGAGGGAGGGAAGAGAGGGAGAGGGAGGGAAGAGAGGGACAGGAAGAGAGGTGTGTGTGTATAGGTGTGTGTGTTTGTATAGGTCTGTGTATGTGCTTCAGTGTGTGTGTGTGTACGTGTCAGCGTGCATGTATGTGTAGGAGAGCCTCACGTTGACAATCTGTTCCCGTAGAGACATGATGAGACGTTTACGACCCTGAGTCACCTGCCACAGGAAGTACATCACCACCCTACAGGAAGTACAGACACATTTTTACATTTTAGTCATTTAGCAGATGCTCTTATTCAGAGCTACAGTCAGAGAATCCATCACATAGCTAGGAGCTAGGGTAGCTATAGCACCTTGACAACAGACAAACCATCAAACAGGCAAAGCGTCAATACAAGACTAAGATTGAATCCTACTACACCGGCTCTGACGCTCGTCGGATGTGGCAGGGCTTGCAAACTATTACGGACTACAAAGGGAACCCAGCCACGAGCTGCCCAGTGACGCAAGCCTACCAGACGAACTAAATTCCTTTTATGCTGGCTTCAAGGCAAGCAACACTGAAGCATGCACGAGAGCACCAGCTGTCCCAGACGACTGTGGATCACGCTCTCCGTAGCCGATGTGAGCAAGACCTTTAAACAGGTCAACATTCACAAGGCCGCGGGGCCAGACGGATTACCAGGGTGTGTACTCAGAGCATGCGCGGACTGGCAAGTGTCTTCACTGACATTTTCAACCTCTCCCTGACCGAGTCTGTAATACCAACATGTTTCAAGCAGACCACCATAGTCCCTGTGCCCAAGAACACTAAGGTAACCTGCCTAAATGACTACCGACCCGTAGCACTCACGTCAGTAGCTATGAAGTGCTTTGAAAGGCTGGTCATGGCTCACATCAACACCATCATCCCGGAAACCCTAGACCCACTCCAATTCGCATACCGCCCCAACAGATCCACAGATGACGCAATCTCAATCGCACTCCACACTGCCCTTTCCCACCTGGACAAAAGGAACACCTATGTGATAATGCTGTTCATTGACTACAGCTCAGCGTTCAACACCATAGTGCCCACAAAGCTCATCACTAAGCTAAGAACCCTGGGACTAAACACCTCCCTCTGCAACTGGATCCTGTACTTCCTGACAGGCCGCCCCCAGGTGGTATGGGTAGGCAACAACACATCTGCCACGCTGATCCTCAACACGGGGGCCCCTCAGGGGTGTGTGCTTAGTCCCCTCCTGTACTCCCTGTTCACCCACGACTGCGTGGCCAAGCACGACTACAACACCATCATTAAGTTTGCTGACGACACAACAGTGGTAGGCCTGATCACCGACAATGATGAGACAGCCTATAGGGAAGAGGTCAGATACCTGGCAGTGTGGTGCCAGGACAACAACCTCTCCCTCAATGTGAGCAAGACAAAGGAGATGATCGTGGACTACAGGAAAAGGAGAGCCGAACAGGCCCCTATTAACATCGACGGGGCTGTAGTGGAGCGGGTCGAGAGTTTCAAGTTCCTTGGTGTCCACATCACCAACAAACTATCATGGTCCAAACACACCAAGACAGTTGTGAAGAGGGCACGACAACGCCTATTCCCCCACAGGAGACTGAAAAGATTTGGAATGGGTCCTCAGATCCTCAAAAAGTTATACAGCTGCACCATTGAGAACATCCTGACCGGTTGCATCACCGCCTGGTATGGCAACTGCTCGGCATCCGACCGTAAGGCGCTACAGAGGTAGTGCGTACGGCCCAATACATCACTGGGGCCAAGCTTCCTGCCATCCAGGACCTATATACTAGGCGGTGTCAGAGGAAGGCCCAAAAAATTGTCAAAGACTCCAGTCACCCAAGTCATAGACTGTTCTCTCTGCTACAGCACAGCAAGCGGTACCGGAGCGCCAAGTCTAGGTCCAAAAGGCTGCTTAACAGCTTCTACCCCAAGCTATAAGACTGCTGAACAATTAGTCAAATGGCCACCCGGACTATTTACATTGACTAACCTGTACCCCCGCACATTGAGTCGGTACCGGTACCCCGGTATATAGCCTCGTTATTGTTATCTAATTTTATTGTGTTACTTTTTATTTTATTTTTTACTTTTGTTTATTTAGTAAATATTTTCTTAACTATTTCTTGAACTGCATTGTTGGTTAAGGGCTTGTAAGTAAGCATTTCACGGTAACGTCTACACCTGTTGTATTCGGTGCATGTGACAAATAAAATATGATTTGATTTCACATTATCCCTCAATAGAGTAGTCAATTGTCCCATTAACAATCATCCATATTAGCAAACTTATTTCAAACTTCACATTTCTCTAGTATAGGCTAGTTATCGTAATGAACGATATCAGCCAAATGCCTGTGATTAGTGGTCGGTATGGTCAGTGTTGATCATCCCAACTCCAATATGAGTATAGTCTATTATAGTATAGTAAGGACAGCTGTACTTGTAGAGGTATAGTAGTATAGTATAGTATAGTAAGAACAGCTGTACTTGTAGAGGTATTCTCCATAGTATAGTTTAATATAGTATAGTAAGGACAGCTGTACTTGTAGAGGTATTCTCCACAGTATAGTATAGTTTAATATAGTATAGTAAGGACAGCTGTACTTGTAGAGGTATTCTCCACAGTATAGTAATATAGTATAGTATAGTAAGGACAGCTGTACTTGTAGAGGTATAGTAGTATAGTATAGTATAGTATAATATAGTATAGTAAGGACAGCTGTAATTGTAGAGGTATTCTCCACAGTATAGTAATATAGTATAGTATAATATAGTATTATTATTATCTTTTTAAATTACCCTTTAAACTTCTACTACTAGTTTGATTGTTGTAGCCATCAATTGTCCCATTAACAATCATCCATATTAGCAAACTTATATATTCAAACTTCACATTTCTCTAGTATAGGTTAGTTTTCGTAATGAATGAGCCAAATGCCTGTGATAAGTGGTCGGTATGGTCAGTGTTGATCATCCCAACTCCAATATGAGTATAGTATATTATAGTTTAGTAAGGACAGCTGTACTTGTAGAGGTATAGTAGTATAGTATAGTATAGTAAGGACAGCTGTACTTGTAGAGGTATTCTCCACAGTATAGTATAGTTTAATATAGTATAGTAAGGACAGCTGTACTTGTAGAGGTAGTCTCCAGAGTATAGTAATATAGTATAGTATAATATAGTAAGGACAGCTGTACTTGTAGAGGTATATTAGTATTGTATAGTTTAGTATAGTAAGGTAAGGACAGCTGTACTTGTAGAGGTATTCTCCAAGGTATAGTACAGTAGTATAGTATAGTAAGGACAGCTGTACTTGTAGAGGTATTCTCCACAGTATAGTAATACAGTATAATCTAGTACGGACAACTGTACTTGTAGAGGTATTCTCCACAGTATAGTATAATATAGTATAGTAAGGACAGCTGTACTTGTAGAGGTATTCTCCACAGTATAGTATAGTAGTATAGTATAATATAGTATAGTAAGGACAGCTGTACTTGTAGAGGTATTCTCCACAGTATAGTAATATAGTATAATATAGTACGGACAACTGTACTTGTACAGGTATTCTCCACAGTATAGTAAGGACAGCTGTACTTGTAGAGGTATTCTCCACAGTATAGTATAGTATAGTATAGTAAGGACAGCTGTACTTGTAGAGGTATAGTAGTATAGTATAGTATAGTAAGGACAGCTGTACTTGTAGAGGTATAGTAGTATAGTATAGTATATTATAGTATAGTAAGGATAGCTGAACTTGCAGAGGTATTCTCCACAGTATAGTAATATAGTATATTATAATATAGTAAGGACAGCTGTACTTGTAGAGGTATTCTCCACAGTATAGTATAGTTTAATATAGCATAGTAAGGACAGTTGTACTTGTAGAGGTATTCTCCACAGTATAGTATAGTATAGTTTTAATGGTTAATATTTTTTTTTAGTTTTATAGTTAATAATTTTAATGGTAGGTTTATTTGAACAGTGAGAGACAGAATAACAACAAAAAAATCCAGAAAAACGCATGTCAAAGTATTTAGTCAGCCACCAATTGTGCAAGTTCTCCCACTTAAAAAGATGAGAGAGGCCAACTATGACAGACAAAATGAGAATTTTTTTCTCCAGAAAATCACATTGTAGGATTTTTAATGAATTTATTTGCAAATTATGGTGGAAAATAGGTATTTGGTCAATAACAAAAGTTTCTCAATACTTTGTTATATACACTTTGTTGGCAATGACACAGGTCAAACGTTTTCTGTAAGTCTTCACAAGGTTTTCACACACTGTTGCTGGTATTTTGGCCTATTCCTCCATGCAGATCTCCTCTAGAGCAGTGATGTTTTGGGGCTGTCGCTGAGCAACATGGACTTTCAACTCCCTCCAAAGATTTTCTATGGGGTTGAGATCTGGAGACTGGCTAGGCCACTCCAGGACCTTGAAATGCTTCTTACAAAGCCACTCCTTCGTTGCCAGGGTGGTGTGTTTGGGATCATTGTCATGCTGAAAGACCCAGCCACGTTTCATCTTCAATGCCCTTGCTGATGGAAGGAGGTTTTCACTCAAAATCTCACGATACATGCCCCCATTCATTCTTTCCTTTACACGGATCAGTCGTCCTGGTCCCTTTGCAGAAAAACAGCCCCAAAGCATGATGTTTCCACCCCCATGCTTCACCGTAGGTATGGTGTTCTTTGGATGCAACTCAGCATTCTTTGTCCTCCAAACACGACGAGTTGAGTTTTTACCAAAAAGTTATATTTTGGTTTCATCTGACCATATGACATTCTCCCAATCCTCTTCTGGATCATCCAAATGCACTCTAGCAAACTTCAGACGGGCCTGGACATGTACTGGCTTAAGCAGGGGGACACGTCTGGCACTGCAGGATTTGAGTCCCTGGCGGCGTAGTGTGTTACTGATGGTAGGCTTTGTTACTTTGGTCCCAGCTCTCTGCAGGTCATTCACTAGGTCCCCCCGTGTGGTTCTGGGATTTTTGCTCACCGTTCTTGTGATCATTTTGACCCCACGGGGTGAGATCTTGCGTGGAGCCCCAGATCGAGGGAGATTATCAGTGGTCTTGTATGTCTTCCATTTCCTAATAATTGCTCCCACAGTTGATTTCTTCAAACCAAGCTGCTTACCTATTGCAGATTCAGTCTTACAGCGACTTACAGGAGCAATTAGGGTTAAGTGCCTTGCTCAAGGGCACATCGACAGATTTTTCACCTAGTAGGCCCAGGGATTAGAACCAGCGACCTTTCGGTTACTGGCACAACGCTCTTAACCACTAAGCTACCTGGCCATAGTGGAGTTTGGAGTGTGACTGTTTGAGGTTGTGACAGGTGTCTTTTATACTGATAACAAGTTCAAACAGGTGCCATTAATACAGGTAACGAGTGGAGGACAGAGGAGCCTCTTAAAGAAGAAGTTACAGGTCTGTGAGAGCCAGAAATCTTGCTTGTTTGTAGGTGACCAAACACTTATTTTCCACCATAATTTGCAAATAAATTCATAAAAAATCCTACAATGTGATTTTCTGGATTTTTTTTCCTCAATTTGTCTGTCATAGTTGACGTGTACCTATGATGAAAATTACAGGCCACTCTCGTCTTTTTAAGTGGGAGAACTTGCACAATTGGTGGCTGACTAAATACTTTTTTTCCCCACTGTATTTGACCCCTCTGCAAAACATGACTTAGTACTTGGTGGCAAAACCCTTGTTGGCAATCACAGAGGTCAGACGTTTCTTGTAGTTGGCCACCAGGTTTGCACACATCTCAGGAGGGATTTTGTTCCACTCCTCTTTGCAGATCTTCTCCAAGTCATTAAGGTTTCGAGGCTGACGTTTGGCAACTCGAACCTTCAGCTCCCTCCACAGATGTTCTATGGGATTAAGGTCTGGAGAATGGCTAGGCCACTCCAGGACCTTAATGTGCTTCTTCTTGAGCCACTCCTTTGTTGCCTTGGCCGTGTGTTTTGGGTCATTGTCATGCTGGAATACCCATCCACGACACATTTTCAATGCCCTGACTGAGGGAAGGAGGTTCTCACCCAAGATTTGACGGTACATGGACCCGTCCATCGTCCCTTTGATGCGGTGAAGTTGTCCTGTCCCCTTAGCAGAAAAACACCCCCAAAGCATAATGTTTCCACCTCCATGTTTGACGGTGGGGATGGTGTTCTTGGGGTCATAGGCAGCATTCCTCCTCCTCCAAACACGGCGAGTTGAGTTGATGCCAAAGAGCTCGATTTTGGTCTCATCTGACCACAACACTTTCACCCAGTTCTCCTCTGAATCATTCAGATGTTCATTGGCAAACTTCAGACTGCCCTGTATATGTGCTTTCTTGAGCAGGGGGACCTTGCGGGCGCTGCAGGATTTCAGTCCTTCACGGCGTAGTGTGTTACCAATAGTTTTCTTGGTGACTATGGTCCCAGCTGCCTTGAGATCATTGACAAGATCCTCCCGTGTAGTTCTGGGCTGATTCCTCACTGTTCTCATGATCATTGCAACTCCACGAGGTGAAATCTTGCATGGAGCCCCAGGCCGAGCGAGATTTACAGTTATTTTGTGTTTCTTCCATTTGCGAATAATCGCACCAACTGTTGTCACCTTCTCAGCAAGCTGCTTGGCGATGGTCTTGTAGCCCATTCCAGCCTTGTGTAGGTCTACAATCTTGTCCCTGACATCCCTGGAGAGCTCTTTGGTCTTGGCCATGGTGGAGAGTTTGGAATCTGATTGATTGATTGCTTCTGTGGACAGGTGTCTTTTATACAGGTAACAAGCTGAGATTAGGAGCACTCCCTTTAAGAGTGTGCTCCTAATCTCAGCTCGTTACCTGTATAAAAGACACCTGTTAGCCAGAAATCTTTCTGATTGAGAGGGGGTCAAATACTTATTTCCCTCATTAAAATGCAAATCAATTTATAACATTTTTGACATGCGTTTTTCTGAATTTTGTTGTTGTTATTCTGTCTCTCACTGTTCAAATAAACCTACCATTCAAATTATAGACTGATCATTTCTTTGTCAGTGGGCAAACGTACAAAATCAGCAGGGGATCAAATACTTTTTTCCCTCACTGTATAATATAGTACGGACAACTGTACTTGTAGAGGTATTCTCCACAGTATAGTATAATATAGTATAGTAAGGACAGCTGTACTTGTAGAGGTATTATCCACAGTATAGTATAGTATAGTAAGGACAGCTGTACTTGTAGAGGTATTCTCCACAGTATAGTATAGTGTAGTATAGTATAGTAAGGACAGCTGTACTTGTAGAGGTATAGTAGTATAGTATAGTATAGTATAGTAAGGACAGCTGTACTTGTAGAGGTATCTCCACAGTATAGTAATACAGTATAGTATAATATAGTTCGGACAACTGTACTTGTAGAGGTATTCTCCACAGTATAGTATAGTATAGTATAGTAAGGACAGCTGTACTTGTAGAGTTATTCTCCACAGTATAGTAATATAGTATAGTATAATATAGTACGGACAACTGTACTTGTAGAGGTATTCTCCACAATATAGTATAGTATAGTATAGTATAGTATAGTATAGTATAGTATAGTAAGGACAGCTGTACTTGTAGAGGTATTCTCCACAGTATAGTATAGTATAGTATAGTAAGGACAGCTGTACTTGTAGAGGTATTCTCCACAGTATAGTAATATAGTATAGTATAATATAGTACGGACAACTGTACTTGTAGAGGTATTCTCCACAGTATAGTAATATAGTATAGTATAATATAGTATGGACAACTGTACTTGTAGAGGTATTCTCCACAGTATAGTATAGTATAGTATAGTATAGTATAGTAAGGACAGCTGTACTTGTAGAGGTATTCTCCACAGTATAGTATAGTTTAATATAGTATAGTAAGGACAGCTGTACTTGTAGAGGTATTCTCCAAGTATGGTATAATATAGTTTAGTAAGGACAGCTGTACTTGTAAAGGTATTCTCCACAGTATAGTAATATAGTATAGTATAATATAGTATGGACAGCTGTACTTGTAGAGGTATATTAGTATAGTATAGTTTAGTATAGTATAGTAAAGTAAGGACAGCTGTACTTGTAGAGGTATTCTCCAAGGTATAGTAGTATAGTATAATATAGTATAGTAAGGACAGCTGTACTTGTAGAGGTATTCTCCACAGTATAGTAATATAGTATTGTATAATATAGTACAGACAACTGTACTTGTAGAGATATTCTCCACAGTATAGTATAATATAATATAGTATAGTAAGGACAGCTGTACTTGTAGAGGTATTCTCCACAGTATAGTATAGTATAGTATAGTAAGGACAGCTGTACTTGTAGAGGTATTCTCCACAGAAGGATCCCAGCAGACAGAAGATGAAGTCTACTATGACCAGCCGGTACACATCCTGACCAACATACGACTCCCAGCACTGTAGGACACACGCGCACACACGCGCGCACACGCACACACGCACACACACACACGCACACACATGCACGCACACGCACGCACACACATCACAAAAATACACTTAGTGCAGAATAGAAAGAGGTTTCCTCAAGTCACTGGGTCGCACCCTATTCCCTACATAGTGCACTACTTTTGACCACTACTACCCTATAGGCCCTGGTCAAAAGTAGTGCACTATAAAGGGAATAGGGCGCCATTTGTACTAGTTCTTACCGAGACGTTGCTGGGGACCAGTGCTAACCAGTAGTAACACAACACCGCTAGGATAGACACCTTCAGCATTGCATTCCTACAGTCACAGTAGAGGAAAATAACATGTTACCTACTACTGAGGGTCGGGGGTGTGTAGCTGTGTGTGTGTGTGTGTGTGTGTGTTACGTGTTACCTGAGTACAGTGACGTAGAGGCGCGTGTGTTCACTATCGTAGCGCTCCAGTCTCTGTGTGTGTGCGTAGAGTAGTGATATGAAGGTGTTCAGGACACACACTCCTACAGGCAGCAGCAGAGACCAGGCCTCTGTCAGGACATCCTCTGGACTGGGGGACGCTACCACACACTGGAGGAACACACACACACCGCATGGACGCACACACACACACATCGCATGGACGCATACACACACAAACACACACCACATGCACAGTAAACATACATATTTACAGAGGTAGTTCCAGGTGACAGTACAACACATCACACTGTGTGTCTGTGTGAGTGTGTGTTAGAGTGTATGTGTGTGTGTGTGTGTGTGTGTATATGAGCGTGCTACTGACCTGCAGGTTGTGTTGACAGAGGTAGTAGACAGCCAGACAGGCACCAGTAGCCAGACAGACAGACAGAAGCCAGACAGCCAGAAGGACCAGACAGGCGACATCCTGTCTGATACAGACAGCTCTCTCTCCACTCTGCTCTCCCATAGAGACTCCTAGACAAAAACAGCTATTAAGATGGGCACAAGTGTGTGTGTGTGTGTGTGTGTGTGTGTGTGTTTCATTCTGTCTGTTCCCCCAGCCCCCCAGGATGCCTTTTGCATGCAATAGCCTACTCAACGGAGCTACAAGTCAACAGTTAGAGGTTTCAATACAAATCGACAGTTAGAGGTTTCAATACAAATCGACAGTTAGAGGTTTCAATACAAATCGACAGTTAGAGGTTTCAATACAAATCGACAGTTAGAGGTTTCAATACAAATCGACAGTTAGAGGTTTCAATACAAATTAACAGCTAGAGGTTTCAATACAAATCGACAGCTAGAGGTTTCAATACAAATTGACAGTTAGATGTTTCAATACAAACCGACAGTTAGAGGTTTCAATACAAATCAACAGTTAGAGGTTTCAATACAAATCGACAGTTAGAGGTTTCAATACAAATCGACAGTTAGAGGTTTCAATACAAATCGACAGTTAGAGGTTTCAATACAAATCAACAGTTAGAGGTTTCAATACAAAACAACAGTTAGAGGTTTCAATAAAAGTCAACAGTTAGAGGTTTCAATACAATTATGCAGACTCTTCGCTGTTACTCTCATTAAATCGGCGTCTAGTCATAAGAAGTGTACTGTATAAGGCAGTGTTTCTCTACTCCTGTCCTCCAGTACCCCCAACACCACACATTTCTGTTGTGGCCCCGGACAAGCACACCTGATTTAACTTGTCAACTAATCATCTGTCACACCCTGGCTCTGGGACTCTATTTGTTGAGCCAGGGTGTGTTCATTCTATGTGTTTATTTTCTATGTTGGGGGTTCTAGTTCTTCATTTTCTATGTTTGCCTGAGTGACTCCCAATCAGAGGCAACGAGTTCAGCTGTTGGCTGGTTGTCTCTGATTGGGAGCCATATTTAAACTGTCTGTTTTTCACTTTGTGTTTGTGGGTTTTTGTTCCGTGTTGGTCATTGTTACCAAGGACGTTACGAGTCATTTGTTGTTTTGTTTCGTGCTTTAATTAAATAAAGTAACATGTTCGTTCATCACGCTGCGCATTGGTCTACTTCTCTCCCTGATGATCGTGACATCATCAAGCCCTCAATGAGTTGAATCAGGTGAGTTTGTCCGGGGCCACAACAGAAATGTATGCTGTTGGGGGTACTGGAGGACTGGAGTTGGGAAACACTGGTATAAGGAATAGGGTGCCAGGCCTGGTCAAAAGTAGTGCACTAAATTAGGAATAGGGTGCCAGGCCTGGTCAAAAGTAGTGCACTAAATAAGGAATAGGGTGCCAGGCCTGGTCAAAAGTAGGGTGCTAAATAAGGAATAGGGTGCCAGGCCTGGTCAAAAGTAGTGCACTAAATAAGGAATAGGGTGCCATTTGGGACAGATTCTATTAATGTCCTTTTAAAAATATATATATTATTTTGGTTTGAACTCAAGCGTATTTGTCCATGCCTGAATGACAGTACACTCTACATACAGGCTGATGTGGCCTTCGCTCTACCTGTTAGACTGCATGGCTGGATGTCATAGATAGCAACCACACACACAGTCTTAGTTTCCCAGAAAAATACTTCCCTGTTCTGTTCTGTTCAGTCTGTGGTGGACAGTCTATTCTACTAGAGCGAACGGTGTAAACAGCCGTAACACTGGTTGATAAGACCACCACTACGTTATCTACGCATCTATCGAAACGTCTGAAGAAACAGACTTCTATCTGTATAGATCTCTGCCTAGAGGTTGTTGTTCAGGACAGGCTTCTCCAGAGGAAGACCAGCAACAGTAGTAGGACTTAAGAAGCAGTCTGTGATGAAAAACAACAAAGTGGCCACGTCGACACTTTTGGTTAAACAGCAACAGTAGAACTTAAATTGCGACTGTAAGCGACTTCTCAGAGATGGCAGACGTTGGAGAGAGAGAGGAAACAGGCGGCGGAGAGGAGGCTTGCGGTGAAGTCGGAGGTGAAGATTGTGTCGTAGATGACAGAATAATGGAGCTAGCAGCCGTAATTCTGAGAGGCTACATTATAGAGAGGTTCAGAGCAGAAGGGATCCAGCTGTCTCCTGAAGAGCTGGGTGGAACACCCAGTGAACTACAGGATCATGGGTTAAAAAAGATGGTGGACATGCTACTGGAGACTACTGAGGAACTAAACAGAAATGCTGAGCTTCAACACTTAATAAGTGAAGTCCAGGTCAATTGTATCCAGGATGTGTTAATTTCAGTGGCCAAGGAGATATTTACAGATGGAATCAACTGGGGCAGAGTGGCATCCCTTAATCTCCTGGCCTACACGTTTATTCACAAAGCACACACACAGAACCAACCCCAAGTCATGGTTAACATTATCAACTGGGTTCTACAGTTCATCAGGGAAAACCTTAACTCTTGGATCAGTCAGGAAGTAAGGAAAGCGGTCCGAAAGGTGGCATGGTGGTGTAGCGTGACGCTCCTGGCTTCACTGGCTTGTACTGCAGCCATCGCATACTGGAGGAAGCATCGCTGAGCTCTTCACAGGGAGAAGTGCTGCGGCCATAGCATACTGGAGGAAACATCGCTGAACTCTTCACAGGGAGAAGTGCTGCAGCCATAGCATACTGCAGGGTGTATAAGTTCATATATAAAACAACGCAAGATTCAAGACTACGTGCATTTCAGTTAAAATTATTGTACCAAATTCTTGCCACTAACGAGTCACATGACACCAGGGAGGGAAAATGGCTAATTGGGCCCAATTTGGACATTTTCACTTAGGGGTGTACTCACTTTTGTTGCCAGCGGTTTAGACATTAATGGCTGTGTGTTGAGTTATTTTGAGGGGTTATTTACAAATGTACACTGTTATACAAGCTGTACACTCACTACTTTACATTGTAGCAAAGTGTCATTTCATTAGTGTTGTCACATGAAAAGATATACTCAAATATTTACAAAAATGTGAGGGGTGTACTCACTTTTGTGAGATACTGTAATACAGATTCAATGTGTTTTTTTTTCTTAGGGGGTAGATCAGCTTTAATATTGCAGATAGATTGTAACTTCCATCAATGTAATTGTCTGCATCACTTCCAATCCCCCATATGTTTTTTTTTTTCTCTCGCATATATACACTGCTCAAAAAAATAAAGGGAACACTTAAACAACATATCCTAGATCTGAATGAATGAAATAATCGTATTAAATACTTTTTTCTTTACATAATTGAATGTGCTGACAACAAAATCACACAAAAATGATCAATGGAAATCAAATGTATCAACCCATGGAGGCCTGGATTTGGAGTCACCCTCAAAATTAAAGTGGAAAACCACACTACAGGCTGATCCAACTTTGATGTAATGTCCTTAAAACAAGTCAAAATGAGGCTCAGTAGTGTGTGTGGCCTCCACGTGCCTGTATGACATCCCTACAACGCCTGGGCATGCTCCTGATGAGGTGGCGGATGGTCTCCTGAGGGATCTCCTCCCAGACCTGGACTAAAGCATCCGCCAACTCCTGGACAGTCTGTGGTGCAACGTGGCGTTGGTGGATGGAGCGAGACATGATGTCCCAGATGTGCTCAATTGGATTCAGGTCTGGGGAACAGGCGGTCCATAGCATCAATGCCTTCCTCTTGCAGGAACTGCTGACAAACTCCAGCCACATGAGGTCTAGCATTGTCTTGCATTAGGAGGAACCCAGGGCCAACCGCACCAGCATATAGTCTCACAAGGGGTCTGAGGATCTCATCTCGGTACCTAATGGCAGTCAGGCTACCTCTGGCGAGCACATGGAGGGCTGTGCGGCCCCACAAAGAAACACCATGACTGACCCACCGCCAAACCGGTCATGCTGGAGGATGTTGCAGGCAGCAGAACGTTCTCCACGGCGTCTCCAGACTCTGTCACGTCTGTCACATGTGCTCAGTGTGAACCAGCTTTCATCTGTGAAGAGCACAGGGCGCCAGTGGCGAATTTGCCAATTTTGGTGTTCTCTGGCAAATGCCAAACGTCCTGCACGGTGTTGGGCTGTAAGCACAACCCCCACCTGTGGACGTCGGGCCCTCATACAACCCTCATGGAGTCTGTTTCTGACCGTTTGAGCAGACACATGCACATTTGTGGCCTGCTGGAGGTCATTTTGCAGGGCTCTGGCAGTGCTCCTCCTGCTCCTCCTTGCACAAAGGCGGAGGTAGCGGTCCTGCTGCTGGGTTGTTGCCCTCCTACGGCCTCCTCCACGTCTCCTGATGTACTGGCCTGTCTCCTGGTAGCGCCTCCATGCTCTGGACACTACGCTGACAGACACAGCAAACCTTCTTGCCACAGCTCGCATTGATGTGCCTTCCTGGATGAGCTGCACTACCTGAGCCACTTGTGTGGGTTGTAGTCTCCGTCTCATGCTACCACTAGAGTGAAAGCACCGCCAGCATTCAAAAGTGACCAAAACATCAGCCAGGAAGCATAGGAACTGAGAAGTGGTCTGTGGTCACCATCTGCAGAACCACTTCTTTATTGGGGGTGTCTTGCAAATTGCCTATAATTTCCACCTGTTGTCTATTCCATTTGCACAACAGCATGTGACATTTATTGTTAATCAGTGTTGCTTCCTAAGTGGACAGTTTGATTTCACAGAAGTGTGATTGACTTGGAGTTACATTGTGTTGTTTAAGTGTTACCTTTATTTTTTTGAGCAGTGTATATACAGTGGGGAGAACAAGTATTTGATACACTGCCGATTTTGCAGGTTTTCCTACTTACAAAGCATGTAGAGGTCTGTAATTTTTATCATAGGTACACTTCAACTGTGAGAGACGGAATCTAAAACAAAAATCCAGAAAATCACATTGTATGATTTTAAAGTAATTAATTTGCATTTTTTTGCATGACATAAGTATTTGATCACCTACCAACCAGTAGGAATTCCGGCTCTCACAGACCTGTTAGTTTTTCTTTAAGAAGCCCTCCTCTTCTCCACTCATTACCTGTATTAACTGCACCTGTTTGAACTCGTTACCTGTATAAAAGACACCTGTCCACACACTCAATCAAACAGACTCCAACCTCTCCACAATGGCCAAGACCAGAGAGCTGTGTAAGGACATCAGGGATAAAATTGTAGACCTGCACAAGGCTAGGATGGGCTACAGGACAATAGGCAAGCAGCTTGGTGAGAAGGCAACAACTGTTGGCGCAATTATTAGAAAATGGAAGAAGTTCAAGATGACGGTCAATCACCCTCGGTCTGGGGCTCCATGCAAGATCTCACCTCGTGGGGCATCAATGATCATGAGGAAGGTGAGGGATCAGCCCAGAACTACACGGCAGGACCTGGTCAATGACCTGAAGAGAGCTGGGACCACAGTCTCAAAGAAAACCATTAGTAACACACTATGCCGTCATGGATTAAAATCCTGCAGCGCACGCAAGGTCCCCCTGCTCAAGCCAGTCCAGGCCCATCTGAAGTTTGCCAATGACCATCTGGATGATCCAGAGGAGGAATGGAAGAAGGTCATGTGGTCTGACACACCAATGGTGGAACAAGCTCCCTCACGACGCCAGGACAGCGGAGTCACTCCCCACCTTCCATAGACACTTGAAACCCCACCTCTTTAAGGAATACCTGGGATAGGATAAAGTAATCCTTCTACCCCCCTTACCCCACCCCCCAAAAAATTATTTAAAAAATAAATAACATATTGTAAAGTGGTTATCCTACTGGCTATAAGGTGAATGCTCCAATTTGTAAGTCACTCTGGATAAGAGAGTCTGCTAAATGAAGTAAATGTAAATGTAAAAATAGAGCTTTTTGGTCTAAACTCCACTCGCCATGTTTGGAGGAAGAAGAAGGATGAGTACAACCCCAAGAACACCATCCCAACCGTGAAGCATGGAGGTGGAAACATCATTCTTTGGGGATGCTTTTCTGCAAAGGGGACAGGACGACTGCACCGTATTGAGGGGAGGATGGATGGGGCCATGTATCGCGAGATCTTGGCCATCAACCTCCTTCCCTCAGTAAGAGCATTGAAGATGGGTTGTGGCTGGGTCTTCCAGCATGACAACGACCCGAAACACACAGCCAGGGCAACTAAGGAGTGGCTCCGTAAGAAGCATCTCAAGGTCCTGGAGTGGCCTAGCCAGTCTCCAGACCTGAACCCAATAGAACATCTTTGGAGGGAGCTGAAAGTTCGTATTGCCCAGCGACAGCCCCGAAACCTGAAGGATCTGGAGAAGGTCTGTATGGAGGAGTGGGCCAAAATCCCTGCTGCAGTGTGTGCAAACCTGGTCAAGACCTACAGGAAACGTATGATCTCTGTAATTGCATACAAAGGTTTCTGTACCAAATATTAAGTTCTGCTTTTCTGATGTATCAAATACTTATGTCATGCAATAAAATGCAAATGAATTACTTAAAAATCATACAATGTGATTTTCTGGATTTTTGTTTTAGATTCCGTCTCTCACAGTTGAAGTGTACCTATGATAAAAAATAGACCTCTACATGCTTTGTAAGTAGGAAAACCTGCAAAATCGGCAGTGTATCAAATACTTGTTCTCCCCACTGTATATGTGTGTGTATGTATATATATATATATATATATATATATATATATATATATATATATATATATATACATACACATATATATATATATATATACATACATATCCTTTAAAAATATATATATTTCCCTTTATTACTTTCCAACCCCACCATCCCTTCCCTAATTGGAGTAAACTAGTGAACAACAATGCTTAGGCCTCTACTTCATGCTTATACATACTATATACATATTATGGACACAGTCAATAATTATATTTTGTTTGTTTTTACTCCTGAACTTCCTCCGATCATTTTCATGATGTCCATCTGGTATGCTTCTATATGCCATATCTTTCTCACTGTGCTCTTTCACAAAAGCTCACAATATATAACCTATATACTTATTATGGACACAGCATGTCTTACACTAGTTATCTTGTTGTTATTAGTTGTTGTTATTAGTCCCATCCTTCAGCTCCATTCAACACCTCCCATCTATCTCTTAACACCATCCATATTGGATTTATATTTGCCATATATATTTCAACTGTACTGTGATGTTTTACAAAAGTTCTGAACCTTTCTATTCTCATTGTTTCTACAGTTTGTGAATTGAAAATAAACATTTTTGCTAAAAGTATTTTTATATTATTGATCGATGACTTTTCAGATCACCCAGTAGTGCTATCTGCAGGGTCAGCTCCATGCAAATATTGCAATCCTTCAGCCATTCCTGGACCTGTGTTCAGAAACAAGCTACAAATGGACAGTACCAAAACAAATGATTCTGTCTCTTCACAGCCAAATCTGCAGAGCTGGGAAGATTGTATCCCCCATACAAATAACATGCTATTGGTAGCAAGAATTTTATATAATAATTTAAATTGAAAAATTCTAAGTTTTGAATCCAGCGTCGTTTTGCGTATCAGTTCATAAACACTATGCCATGGAATCGGTACGTCAAAAATCTCTTCCCAACTATTTTGCAATCTATATGGGACGGCTGTCAATCTTTTGGTCCTTAAATTAAACTGGTAAACTTTTTTATTTATCACAATTTTCTTTAACCAATTATGTTCTTTAATGCAAGGGCGACAGACAAGTTCCTTACTTTTTTCTACTTCCACTTTCCTCTTCCATTTTTGCGATAATGCTGCAATTATTTGGTTGTAATTTTGGGTAGAGCAGACATTTCCATATGTTTTTGTTAGCTGCATAACTCCACCATTCCTACCGATAATATCATTTACGAAGATTATACCTTTTTTAAACACTTTCTCAAAAAATAACGGTTTTTTATCAATTAGTATATTTGAGTTTAACCACAATATTTGTTGCAATATTTGTTCTGTCATTTCTGGAGGATTCAATTGAAATTGCAACCAACTTTCTATGGCTTGGTTTAGAAATAATGATATTTGGGAGATGATTTCCTTTTCAAATACCTGAAAGTGAGGGGTTGTAATCTGAATAAAGGGAAAAAGTCCGTTCTTGAACATTGGGTGAGACAATCTTACTAGTTTGCTAGAGAACCAGTTCGGATTTAAGTATAATTTTTGTATGACTGAAGGTTTTAGTGATAGGTCTAATGCTTTAATATTTAATAATTTATGTCCTCTGAATTCATATTCATCATATAAATAGGCCCGTTTAATTTTGTCTGGCTTGCCGTTCCAAATAAAATGGAATATTTTTTTCTCATATAATTTCAAAAACTGTTCGCTAGGCGTAGGCAAGACCATATGCAAATACAGTGGGGAAAAAAGTATTTAGTCAGCCACCAATTGTGCAAGTTCTCCCACTTAAAAAGATGATAGAGGCCTGTAATTTTCATCATAGGTACACGTCAACTATGGCAGACAAATTGAGAGAAAAAAAAATCCAGAAAATCACATTGTAGGATTTTTCATGAATTTATTTGCAAATTATGGTGGAAAATAAGTATTTGGTCACCTACAAACAAGCAACATTTCTGGCTCTCACAGACCTGTAACTTCTTCTTTAAGAGGTTCCTCTGTCCTCCACTCGTTACCTGTATTAATGGCACCTGTTTGAACTTGTTATCAGTATAAAAGACACCTGTCCACAACCTCAAACAGTCACACTCCAAACTCCACTATGGTCAAGACCAAAGAGCTGTCAAAGGACACCAGAAACAAAATTGTAGACCTGCACCAGGCTGGGAAGACTGAATCTGCAATAGGTAAGCAGCTTGGTTTGAAGAAATCAACTGTGAGAGCAATTATTAGGAAATGGAAGACATACAAGACCACTGATAATCTCCCTCGATCTGGGGCTCCACGCAAGATCTCACCCCGTGGGGTCAAAATGATCACAAGAACGGTGAGCAAAAATCCCAGAACCACACGGGGGGACCTAGTGAATGACCTGCAGAGAGCTGGGACCAAAGTAACAAAGCCTACCATCAGTAACACAGTACGCCGCCAGGGACTCAAATCCTGCAGTGTCCCCCTGCTTAAGCCAGTACATGTCCAGGCCCATCTGAAGTTTGCTAGAGTGCATTTGGATGATCCAGAAGAGGATTGGGAGAATGTCATATGGTCAGATGAAACCAAAATAGAACTTTTTGGTAAAAACTCAACTCGTCGTGTTTGGAGGACAAAGAATGCTGAGTTGCATCCAAAGAACACCATACCTACTGTGAAGAATGGGGGTGGAAACATCATGCTTTGGGGCTGTTTTTCTGCAAAGGGACCAGGACGACTGATCCGTGTAAAGGAAAGAATGAATGGGGCCATGTATCGTGAGATTTTGAGTGAAAACCTCCTTCCATCAGCAAGGGCATTGAAGATGAAACGTGGCTGGGTCTTTCAGCATGACAATGATCCCAAACACACCACCCGGGCAACGAAGGAGTGGCTTCGTAAGAAGCATTTCAAAGTCCTGGAGTGGCCTAGCCAGTCTCCAGATCTCAACCCCATAGAAAATCTTTGGAGGGAGTTGAAAGTCCGTGTTGCCCAGCGACAGCCCCAAAACATCACTGCTCTAGAGGAGATCTGCATGGAGGAATGGGCCAAAATACCAGCAACAGTGTGTGAAAACCTTGTGAAGACTTACAGAAAACGTTTGACCTGTGTCATTGCCAACAAAGGGTATATAACAAAGTATTGAGAAACTTTTGTTATTGACCAAATACTTATTTTCCACCATAATTTGCAAATAAATTCATTAAAAATCCTACAATGTGATTTTCTGGATTTTTCTTTCTAATTTTGTCTGTCATAGTTGACGTGTACCTATGATGAAAATTACAGGCCTCTCTCATCTTTTTAAGTTGGAGAACTTGCACAATTGGTGGCTGACTAAATACTTTTTTCCCCCACTGTAGGTAAACTGGGATAATAATAAAGAGTTAATCAGGGTGATTTTTCCACAAATTGACAGGTATTTACCTTTCCATGGTAGCAAGATCTTATCTATTTTTGCTAACAGATTAAATGTGTTACTAATGAGTGAGTCTAAGTTATTACTCAGCTTCCCTTTTCAATGGCTTGGACTGATGCACGATAGCAACCAAAGCCCATGTAAGTCTGTTTAGAACATTCCATCACTGGTTACTCTGAAAGTTCCTCATATTGCCATTGGCTCCGGCCTCAGGGCCTATGGTGCCAACCTTGGAAAAGTAATTCCAATTTCTACTATTTCCTCTATTACTAATAGGGACAGGCCAAATGGGGCAGTTATATCACATGAGGTTAATTAGGGAAGATGGGCTCGTGGTAATGGCTGGAGTGGAATGGTATCAAATACAACAAACACATGGTTTCCATTCGTTCCGTTCCAGACATTATTGTGAGCCGTTCTCCCCTCAGCAGCCTCCACTGAGTTCTATGCAATCTTATAGCCATACAAACTATATCAATATCAACCATCAGGCAGGGGCCTGCAACCGCCTATTGAACGTAGCTTGTTTGAGTTGGAGACTCCATGTGACTTTAAAAATCTTAAAGGACTTGGGTTGATGCATCTGAACATTAGGAGCTTACTTCCTAAACTGGATTACATCAAGATCTTGGCTATGCAGACGAATCCGGACATTCTGGTATTGACTGAAACTTGGATCTCTGGGGACATTCTTGACTCTGATATTAATATTGAAGGTTATAATGTGTTCAGAGCTGATAGACAGGGTAGAGGTTTTTCTTTGCTGAAATCCATTTCCCTTGCTAATCTTTTTTAGCTACTATCTTTAAGCCTTTGTTTGGGGAAAAATGTATCCATAACTGTTATAGGGGTCTACCGTCCTCCCTCGGCTAACCTTTGTGCGCTCGAGGAGTTAACTACCTTGTTGTCTTATTTTACTGAATCAGAAGTTATTATCCTGGGTGACCTAAATTATGATTGGGAAATGCAGCCTTCAGACAATCTAAAAGACATGTGTAATGATATAAACCTAACCCAGCTGGTGACTAAGCCTAAAGATCCTTCAAAGTCAACTCTGATTGATCTTATTTGAACGAATACACAAGATAAATATATTTCTACTGGTGTCTTCGCCCAAGATATTAGTGACCATTGCCCAGCTGTTTGTGTTAGAGATGCGAGAATTCAAAAATCGAAGCCTCATGTCATCACAAAGAGGAACTTCAGTTCAGTTTATTTTAGTGACCTTGATTGTATTTCAGCTATCCCTGAACCTGATTTAGCTTTCAGCCTTTTTGTAGATGTCTTCAATACTATTGTGGATGATCATGCTCCCTCCAAAATTTAAGGGATAAAGGTAGATTGAATGCCTGGTACACTCCGGAATTATCAGAAGTCATTCATAAAAGAGATGATGCTTGGGTCAAGGCCAGGAACACAGGCTTAGGTCTGGACTGGCAAGCTTTTAAGCAACTGAGGAATCATTGTGTAAGACAAATCAGAAAGGCTAAATCTGATTATTATGTAACCGCCCTTTCGGATTATAATGGGAACCCTGCTAAATTCTGGAAAACTGTCAAATTCCTAAAGGGTTCTTCCTCCTCTCTGCCACAATAAATTCATTCAGACACGGGCCTAATTATAGAAAACAAATGCCATCGTTGATGCATTTAATCACAATTTTATTTGAAATAACTTCTAAGCATATTCACAATGATATTGGGCTGGATGCTGATAGGGGAAACTTGCTGAATGATCAGAGTAATTGTACTCAAACCTTTTCTTTTAGGCTATTTACAGAAAAATAAGTCCTGGATGCTTTGATAGCAATAGACAACAATAAATCCACTGAGGCTGACCAATTGAATCCTGGTCTGCTTCAGTGTGCAGCACCTATTATTGTTGGCTCAATAACCCAAATGTTTTATTTAACATTGTTATCAGGAAATATTCCAAAAGTATGGAAATCAGCTCTTGTGCTGCCACTCCATAAGGGCGGGGATGGTAGTGATCTTAATAATTATCGCCCCATTTCAAGGCTTCCTTGTCTAGCTAAGATTCTTGAATCCTTGGTAAATGTACAACTTCGCTCTTTTTTTTACCTGAGAAATGTATTTTGAATGTAAACCAATCAGGGTTTAGGCCTGGGCATAGCACTATTACAGCAACCATGTTAGTTGTTAATGATCTTGTCAATGCTTTAGACACTAAAATGAAATGTGCTGCTTTGTTTGTGGACCTGTCAAAAGCTTTTGATACTGTTGATCATGCTATTTTATTGAATAAATTGTCCTCGATAGGCCTGAGCTCTGACACCTGTTCATGGTTTCCGGATTATCTATCTTAGTGACAGAACTCAGGCCATCGTGATTGATGGGGTTAAGTCTGAATTTCTTGAAGTAGGGCCTCCTGTAGCTCAGTTGGTAGAGCATGGCGCTTGCAACGCCAGGGTTGTGGGTTCGATTCCCACGGGGGGCCAGTATGAAAAATGTATGCACTCACTAACTGTAAGTCGCTCTGGATAAGAGCGTCTGCTTAAAATGTAAGTACATAAAGGTGTTCCGCAGGGGTCGATACTACGACCTGTTCTTTTCACTATTTCTAAAATGTAATCTATAAGCGGATGATACTATTATGTACGCAATTGCCCCAGCTGCTGACCTGGCTGTGACAAGGCTACAGTCCGATTTTGCAGTTGTGCAGAAAGCCCTTACTGATTTAAAAATTGTACTTAATACGCGCAAAACTAAATACATTTTGTAATCAAGTTCTCGTAAGATTGTCTAAAATGGATTACATCTTTACTCACCGGGTCCCTGCATACAAATACTTTGGTATTTGGATTGACAATGATTTATCATTTAAAAAACATACGACTGAGCTTGTTAAGAAACTAAGATTGAAGGTTTTTTTTTTTTTTTTTTACAGAAACATATCTGGTCTCGCTCTAGTCAGCAGGAAGCAGATTTTGCAGTCAACCTTTCTACCTGTTGTTGATTATGGTGATACTATTTATCAAAGTGCAGCTGCCTCTACTCTAAAACCCCTGGATTCTGTTTTTCATAGCGACCTTCGTTTTATCACAAGAGCCAGTTTTATTACTCATCATTGTATTCTTTACCAAAAGGTGGGCTAGACCTCTTTGAAGTCACGTAGATCACATCATTACACTCTTTTTGTTTACAAAGC